>NC_092708.1:102634826-102956701 GCF_047496885.1 Scyliorhinus torazame
GTCTCCCACACTGACCGATGACATGATCGTCTCCAACACTGACCCGTGCTGTGACTATCTCCCACTCTGACCGATGCTGTGGCCATCTCACACACTGACCAGTGCTGTGGCCGTTTCACACACTGACCAGTGCTGTGGCCGTTTCACACACTGACCAGTGCTGTGACTGTCTCCCACACTGACCTGTGCTGTGACCGTCTCCCACACTGACCGATGACGTGATCGTCTCTGACACAGACCCGTGCTGTGGCCGTCTCCCACACTCACCGATCATGTGACCGTCTCCCATACTGACCAGAGCTGTGATTGTATCCCACAGTGACCAGTGCTGTGACTGTCTCTCACACTGACCGATGATGTGACCATCTCGCTCACTGACCGATGATGTGACCGACTCCCACCCTGACCAGTGCTATGGCCGTCTCACACACTGACAGGTGCTGTGGCCATCTCCCACACTGACCAGTGCTGTGGCCATCTCACACACTGACCAGTGCTGTGACTGTCTCCCACACTGACCAGTGCTGTGGCCATCTCACACACTGACCAGTGCTGTGAACATCTCCCACACTGACCGAAGCTGTGACTGTCTCCCAAACTGACCTGTGCTGTGACCGTCTCCCACACTGACCGATGACATGATCGTCTCCAACACTGACCCGTGCTGTGGCCGTCTCCCACACTGACCGCTGATGTGACTGTCTCCCACACTGACCAGTGCTGTGACTGTCTCGCACACTGACCAGTGCTGTGACTGTCTTTCACACTGACCGATGATGTGACCGTCTCGCTCACTGACCAGTGCTGTGACTGTCTCCCACACTGACCGGTGCTGTGACCGTCTCCCACACTGACCGATGACATGATCGTCTCCGACACTGACCCGTGCTGTGGCCGTCTCCCACACTGACCGATCATGTGACCGTCTCCCATACTGACCAGAGCTGTGATTGTATCCCACACTGACCAGTGCTGTGACTCTCTCACACTGACCGATGATGTGACCATCTCGCTCACTGACCGCTGATGTGACCGACTCCCACCCTGACCAGTGCTATGGCCGTCTCACACACTGACAGGTGCTGTGGCCATCTCCCACACTGACCAGTGCTGTGGCCATCTCACACACTGACCAGTGCTGTGAACATCTCCCACACTGACCGAAGCTGTGACTGTCTCCCAAACTGACCTGTGCTGTGACCGTCTCCCACACTGACCGATGACATGATCGTCTCCAACACTGACCCGTGCTGTGGCCGTCTCCCACACTGACCGCTGATGTGACTGTCTCCCACACTGACCAGTGCTGTGACTGTCTCGCACACTGACCAGTGCTGTGACTGTCTTTCACACTGACCGATGATGTGACCGTCTCGCTCACTGACCAGTGCTGTGACTGTCTCCCACACTGACCGGTGCTGTGACCGTCTCCCACACTGACCGATGACATGATCGTCTCCGACACTGACCCGTGCTGTGGCCGTCTCCCACACTGACCGATCATGTGACCGTCTCCCAAACTGACCAGAGCTGTGATTGTATCCCACACTGACCAGTGCTGTGACTCTCTCACACTGACCGATGATGTGACCATCTCGCTCACTGACCGCTGATGTGACCGACTCCCACCCTGACCAGTGCTATGGCCGTCTCACACACTGACAGGTGCTGTGGCCATCTCCCACACTGACCAGTGCTGTGGCCATCTCACACACTGACCAGTGCTGTGAACATCTCCCACACTGACCGAAGCTGTGACTGTCTCCCAAACTGACCTGTGCTGTGACCGTCTCCCACACTGACCGATGACATGATCGTCTCCAACACTGACCCGTGCTGTGGCCGTCTCCCACACTGACCGCTGATGTGACTGTCTCCCACACTGACCAGTGCTGTGACTGTCTCGCACACTGACCAGTGCTGTGACTGTCTTTCACACTGACCGATGATGTGACCGTCTCGCTCACTGACCAGTGCTGTGGCCGTCTCCCACACTGACAGATGCTGTGAACGTCTCTCACACTGACCAGTGCTGTGATTGTTTCCCACACTGACCGATGCTGTGAAAGTCTCCCACACTGACCGATGCTGTGACTATCTCCCACACTGACCGATGCTGTGAAAGTCTCCCACACTGACCGATGCTGTGACTGTCTCCCACACTGACCGGTGCTGTGACTGTATCCCAAACTGACCAGTGCTGTGGCCGTCTCCCACGCTAACCAGTGCTGTGAGTGTCTCCCACACTGACCAGTGCTGTCGCCGTCTCCCACACTGACCGGTGCTGTGATTGTCTCCCACACTGACCGATGCTGTGACTATTTCCCACAATGACCGCTGCTGTGAATATCTCCCACACTGACCACTGCTGTGACTGTCTCCCACACTTGCCGGTGCTGTGATTGTCTCCCACACTGACTGATGCTGTGGCCGTCTCACACACTGACCAGTGCTGTGGCCATCTCACTCACTGACCAGTGCTGTGGCCGTCTCACACACTGACCAGTGCTGTGACTGTCTCCCACACTGACCGATGCTGTGACCGTCTCCCACACTGCCCGGTGCTGTGACTGTCTCCCACACTGACCAGTGCTGTGACCGTCTCCCACACTGACCGATGACGTGATCGTCTCCGACACTGACCCGTGCTGTGGCCGTCTCCCACAATGACCGGTGATGTGACCGTCTCCCACAATGACCTGAGCTGTGATTGTATCCCACACTGACCAGTGCTGTGTCTGTCTCTCACACTGACCGATGATGTGACCATCTCGCTCACTGACCAGTGCTGTGACCGTCTCCCACACTGACCGGTGCTGTGGCCGTCTCCCACACTGACCGATGATGTGACCGACTCCCACCCTGTCCAGTGCTGTAGCCGTCTCTCACACTGACTAGGGCTTTGGCCATCTCCCACACTGACCAGTGCTGTGGCCGTCTCACACACTGACCGATGACATGATCGTCTCCAACACTGACCCGTGCTGTGGCCGTCTCCCACACTGACCGCTGATGTGACTGTCTCCCACACTGACCAGTGCTGTGACTGTCTCGCACACTGACCAGTGCTGTGACTGTCTTTCACACTGACCGATGATGTGACCGTCTCGCTCACTGACCAGTGCTGTGACTGTCTCCCACACTGACCGGTGCTGTGACCGTCTCCCACACTGACCGATGACATGATCGTCTCCGACACTGACCCGTGCTGTGGCCGTCTCCCACACTGACCGATCATGTGACCGTCTCCCATACTGACCAGAGCTGTGATTGTATCCCACACTGACCAGTGCTGTGACTCTCTCACACTGACCGATGATGTGACCATCTCGCTCACTGACCGCTGATGTGACCGACTCCCACCCTGACCAGTGCTATGGCCGTCTCACACACTGACAGGTGCTGTGGCCATCTCCCACACTGACCAGTGCTGTGGCCATCTCACACACTGACCAGTGCTGTGAACATCTCCCACACTGACCGAAGCTGTGACTGTCTCCCAAACTGACCTGTGCTGTGACCGTCTCCCACACTGACCGATGACATGATCGTCTCCAACACTGACCCGTGCTGTGGCCGTCTCCCACACTGACCGCTGATGTGACTGTCTCCCACACTGACCAGTGCTGTGACTGTCTCACACACTGACCAGTGCTGTGACTGTCTTTCACACTGACCGATGATGTGACCGTCTCGCTCACTGACCAGTGCTGTGGCCGTCTCCCACACTGACAGATGCTGTGAACGTCTCTCACACTGACCAGTGCTGTGATTGTTTCCCACACTGACCGATGCTGTGAAAGTCTCCCACACTGACCGATGCTGTGACTATCTCCCACACTGACCGATGCTGTGAAAGTCTCCCACACTGACCGATGCTGTGACTGTCTCCCACACTGACCGGTGCTGTGACTGTATCACAAACTGACCAGTGCTGTGGCCGTCTCCCACGCTAACCAGTGCTGTGAGTGTCTCCCACACTGACCAGTGCTGTGGCCGTCTCCCACACTGACCGGTGCTGTGATTGTCTCCCACACTGACCGATGCTGTGACTATTTCCCACAATGACCGCTGCTGTGAATATCTCCCACACTGACCACTGCTGTGACTGTCTCCCACACTTGCCGGTGCTGTGATTGTCTCCCACACTGACTGATGCTGTGGCCGTCTCACACACTGACCAGTGCTGTGGCCATCTCACTCACTGACCAGTGCTGTGGCCGTCTCACACACTGACCAGTGCTGTGACTGTCTCCCACACTGACCGATGCTGTGACCGTCTCCCACACTGCCCGGTGCTGTGACTGTCTCCCACACTGACCAGTGCTGTGACCGTCTCCCACACTGACCGATGACGTGTTCGTCTCCGACACTGACCCGTGCTGTGGCCGTCTCCCACAATGACCGATGATGTGACCGTCTCCCACAATGACCTGAGCTGTGATTGTATCCCACACTGACCAGTGCTTTGTCTGTCTCTCACACTGACCGATGATGTGACCATCTCGCTCACTGACCAGTGCTGTGACCGTCTCCCACACTGACCGGTGCTGTGGCCGTCTCCCACACTGACCGATGATGTGACCGACTCCCACCCTGTCCAGTGCTGTAGCCGTCTCTCACACTGACTAGGGCTTTGGCCATCTCCCACACTGACCAGTGCTGTGGCCGTCTCACACACTGACCAGGGCTGTGACCGTCTCCCACACTGACCCAAGCTGTGACTGTCTCCCACACTGACCTGTGCTGTGGCCGTCTCCCACACTGACCGATGATGTGACTATCTCCCACACTGACCAGTGCTGTGACTGTCTCCCACACTAGCCGGTGCTGTGATTGTCTCCCACAGTGACCGATGCTGTGACTACCACCCACACTGACAGGTGCTGTGATTGTCTCTCACACTGACCAATGCTGTGACCGTCTCCCACAATGACCGGTGCTGTGATTGTCTCCAACACAGACCGATGCTGTAGCCGTCTCCCACACTGACCGATGATGTGACTGTCTCGAAATTGACCAGAGCTGTGGCCATCTCCCACACTGACCAGTGCTGTGGCCGTCTCACACAATGACCAGTGCTGTGACTGTCTCCCAAACTGACCAGTGCTGTGGCAGTCTCCCACGCTGAACAGTGCTGTGACTGTCTCCCACACTGACCAGTGCTGTGGCCGTCTCCCATACTGACCAGTGCTGTGATTGTCTCCCACACTGACCGATGCTGTGACTATCTCCCACACTGACCGGTGCTGTGAGTATCTCCCCCAATGACCAGTGCTGTGACCGTCTCCCACACTGACCGATGCTGTGACCGTCCCCCACACTGGCCAGTGCTGTGGCCGTCTCCCACACTGACCGATGCTGTGACTATCTCCCACACTGACCAGTGCTGTGACTGTCTCCCACACTGACCGGTGCTGTGATTGTCTCCCACACTGACCGATGATGTGACCGTCTCCCACACTGAACGGTGATGTGACCGTCTCCCACACTGACCAGTGCTGTGACTGCCTCCCACGCTGACCAGTGTTGGGACTGTCTCCCACTCTGACCGGTGCTGTGTCTGTCTCCCACACTGCCCGGTGCTGTGATTGTCTCCCACACTGACCAGTGCTGTGACCATCTCCCACACTGACCGGTGTTGTGACCGTCTCCCACACTGACCGATGCTGTGACTATCTCCCATACTGACCAATGCTGTGACCGTCTCCCACACTGACCGATGCTGTGACTATCTCCCACACTGACCAGTGCTGTGACCGTCTCCCACACTGACAGGTGCTGTGATTGTCTCCCACACTGACCGATGCTGTAGCCGTCCACCACACAGACCGATGATGTGACTGTCTCGAAACTGACCAGTGCTGTGACCATCTCCCACACTGACCGGTGCTGTGACCGTCTCCCACACTGACCAATTCTGTGACCGTCTCCCACACTGACCGATGCTGTGACTATCTCCCACATTAACCAATGCTGTGACCGTCTCCCACACTGACCGGTGCTGTGACTGTCTCCCACACTGACCGGTGCTGTGACCGTCTCCCACACTGACCGGTGCTGTGACCATCTCCCACAGTGACCGATGATGTGAACGTCTCCCTCCCTGACCAGTGCTGAGGCCGTCTCCCACACTGACCAGTGCTGTGACCGTCCCCCACACTGACCAGTGCTGTGGTTGTCTCCCACACTGACCGATGCTGTGACCGTCTCCAACACTGACCGGTGCTGTGATTGTCTCCCACACTGACCAGTGCTGTGATTGTCTCCCACACTGACCGATGCTGTGACTATCTCCCACACTGACCAGTGCTGTGATGGTTCTCCACACTGACCGGTGCTGTGATTGTCTCCCACACTGACCGATGCTGTGACTGTTCTCCACACTGACCGGTGCTGTGATTGTCTCCCACACTGACCGATGCTGTGACTATCTCCCACACTGACCGGTGCTGTGTTTGTCTCCCACACTGACCAATGCTGTGACCGTCTCCTATACTGACCGATGCTGTGACTATCTCCCACACTGACCAATGCTGTGACCGTCTCCCACACTGACCGATGCTGTGACTATCTCCCACACTGACCAGTGCTGTGACCGTCTCCCACACTGACAGGTGCTTTGATTGTCTCCCACACTGACCGATGCTGTAGCCGTCTCCCACACTGACCGATGATGTGACTGTCTCGAAACTGACCAGAGCTGTGGCCATCTCCCACACTGACCAGTGCTGTGGCCGTCTCACACACTGACCCGTGCTCTGGCCATCTCCCACAGAGACCAGTGCTGTGGCCATCTCACCCTGACCACTGCTGTGACTGTCTCCCACACTGACCGGTGCTGTGATTGTCTCCCACACTGACCAATGATGTGACCGTCTCCCACGCTGACCGGTGCTGTGACCGTCTCCCACACTGACCGGTGCTGTGACTGTCTCCCCCACTGACCAGTGCTGTGACCATCTCCCACACTGCCCGGTGCTGTGACCGTCTCCCACACTGACCAATGCTGTGACCGTCTCCCACACTGACCAATGCTGTGACTATCTCCCACACTGACCAGTGCTGTGACTGTCTCCCACACTAGCCGGTGCTGTGATTGTCTCCCACACTGACCAATGCTGTGAACGTCTCCCACAATGACCGGTGCTGTGATTGTCTCCAACACAGACCGATGCTGTAGCCATCTCCCACACTGACCGATGATGTGACTGTCTCGAAACTGACCAGAGCTGTGGCCATCTCCCACACTGAACAGTGCTGTGACCGTCTCCCACACTGACCGGTGCTGTGACCGTCTCCCACACTGACCGGTGCTGTGTCTGTCTCCCACACTGACCGGTGCTGTGACTGTCTCCCACACTGACCAGTGCTGTGACCACCTCCCACACTGACTGGTGCTGTGACCGTCTCCCACACGGACCGGTGCTGTGACCACCTCCCACACTGACTGGTGCTGTGACCGTCTCCCACACGGACCGGTGCTGTGACCATCTCCCACACTGACCGGTGCTGTGACCGTCTCCCACACTAACCGGTGCTGTGACCACCTCCCACACTGACTGGTGCTGTGACTGTCTCCCACACTGACCGGTGCTGTGACCGTCTCCCACACTGACCGGTGCTGTGACCATCTCCCACAGTGACCGATGATGTGAACGTCTCCCTCCGTGACCAGTGCTATGGCCGTCTCCCACACTGACCAGTGCTGTGGTTGTCTCCCACACTGACCGATGCTGTGACCGTCTCCTACACTGACCAGTGCTGTGACTATCTCCCACACTGACCGATGCTGTGACTATCTCCCACACTGACCACTGCTGTGACTGTCTCCCACACTGACCGGTGCTGTGATTGTCTCCCACACTGACCGATGCTGTGGCCGTCTCACACACTGACCAGTGCTGTGGCCATTTCACACACTGATAAGTGCTGTGGCCGTCTCACACACTGACCAGTGCTGTGACCGTCTCACACACTGACCGATGACATGATCGTCTCCGACACTGACCCGTGCTGTGGCCGTCTCCCACAATGACCGATGATGTGACCGTCTCCCACAATGACCTGAGCTGTGATTGTATCCCACACTGACCAGTGCTGTGACTGTCTCTCACACTGACCGATGATGTGACCATCTCGCTCACTGACCAGTGCTGTGACCGTCTCCCACACTGACCGGTGCTGTGACCGTCTCCCACACTGACCGATGATGTGACCGACTCCCACCCTGTCCAGTGCTGTAGCCGTCTCTCACACTGACTAGTGCTGTGGCCATCTCCCACACTGACCAGTGCTGTGGCCGTCTCACACACTGACCAGGGCTGTGACCGTCTCCCACACTGACCCAAGCTGTGACTGTCTCCCACACTGACCTGTGCTGTGGCCGTCTCCCACACTGACCGATGATGTGACTGTCTCCCACACTGACCAGTGCTGTGACTGTCTCTCACACTGACCAGTGCTGTGACTGTCTCTCACACTGACCGATGCTGTGACCGTCTCCCACACTGACCGAAGCTGTGACTGTCTCCCACACTGACCGATGACATGATCGTCTCCAACACTGACCCGTGCTGTGACTATCTCCCACTCTGACCGATGCTGTGGCCGTCTGACACACTGACCAGTGCTGTGGCCATCTCACACACTGACCAGTGCTGTGGCCGTTTCACACACTGACCAGTGCTGTGACTGTCTCCCACACTGACCGGTGCTGTGACCGTCTCCCACACTGACCGATGACGTGATCGTCTCTGACACTGACCCGTGCTGTGGCCGTCTCCCACACTGACCGATCATGTGACCGTCTCCCATACTGACCAGAGCTGTGATTGTATCCCACACTGACCAGTGCTGTGACTGTCTCTCACACTGACCGATGATGTGACCATCTCGCTCACTGACCGATGATGTGACCGACTCCCACCCTGACCAGTGCTATGGCCGTCTCACACACTGACAGGTGCTGTGGCCATCTCCCACACTGACCAGTGCTGTGGCCATCTCACACACTGACCAGTGCTGTGACTGTCTCCCACACTGACCAGTGCTGTGGCCATCTCACACACTGACCAGTGCTGTGAACATCTCCCACACTGACCGAAGCTGTGACTGTCTCCCAAACTGACCTGTGCTGTGATCGTCTCCCACACTGACCGATGACATGATCGTCTCCAACACTGACCCGTGCTGTGGCCGTCTCCCACACTGACCGCTGATGTGACTGTCTCCCACACTGACCAGTGCTGTGACTGTCTCGCACACTGACCAGTGCTGTGACTGTCTTTCACACTGACCGATGATGTGACCGTCTCGCTCACTGACCAGTGCTGTGACTGTCTCCCACACTGACCAGTGCTGTGGCCGTCTCCCACACTGACCGATCATGTGACCGTCTCCCATACTGACCAGAGCTGTGATTGTATCCCACACTGACCAGTGCTGTGACTCTCTCACACTGACCGATGATGTGACCATCTCGCTCACTGACCGCTGATGTGACCTACTCCCACCCTTACCAGTGCTATGGCCATCTCACACACTGACAGGTGCTGTGGCCATCTCCCACACTGACCAGTGCTGTGGCCATCTCACACACTGACCAGTGCTGTGAACATCTCCCACACTGACCGAAGCTGTGACTGTCTCCCAAACTGACCTGTGCTGTGACCGTCTCCCACACTGACCGATGACATGATCGTCTCCAACACTGACCCGTGCTGTGGCCGTCTCCCACACTGACCGCTGATGTGACTGTCTCCCACACTGACCAGTGCTGTGACTGTCTCGCACACTGACCAGTGCTGTGACTGTCTTTCACACTGACCGATGATGTGACCGTCTCGCTCACTGACCAGTGCTGTGGCCGTCTCCCACACTGACAGATGCTGTGAACGTCTCTCACACTGACCAGTGCTGTGATTGTTTCCCACACTGACCGATGCTGTGAAAGTCTCCCACACTGACCGATGCTGTGACTATCTCCCACACTGACCGATGCTGTGAAAGTCTCCCACACTGACCGATGCTGTGACTGTCTCCCACACTGACCGGTGCTGTGACTGTATCCCAAACTGACCAGTGCTGTGGCCGTCTCCCACGCTAACCAGTGCTGTGAGTGTCTCCCACACTGACCAGTGCTGTGATTGTCTCCCACACTGACCGATGCTGTGACTATTTCCCACAATGACCGCTGCTGTGAATATCTCCCACACTGACCACTGCTGTGACTGTCTCCCACACTTGCCGGTGCTGTGATTGTCTCCCACACTGACTGATGCTGTGGCCGTCTCACACACTGACCAGTGCTGTGGCCATCTCACTCACTGACCAGTGCTGTGGCCGTCTCACACACTGACCAGTGCTGTGACTGTCTCCCACACTGACCGATGCTGTGACCGTCTCCCACACTGCCCGGTGCTGTGACTGTCTCCCACACTGACCAGTGCTGTGACCGTCTCCCACACTGACCGATGACGTGATCGTCTCCGACACTGACCCGTGCTGTGGCCGTCTCCCACAATGACCGATGATGTGACCGTCTCCCACAATGACCTGAGCTGTGATTGTATCCCACACTGACCAGTGCTGTGTCTGTCTCTCACACTGACCGATGATGTGACCATCTCGCTCACTGACCAGTGCTGTGACCGTCTCCCACACTGACCGGTGCTGTGGCCGTCTCCCACACTGACCGATGATGTGACCGACTCCCAACCTGTCCAGTGCTGGAGCCGTCTCTCACACTGACTAGGGCTTTGGCCATCTCCCACACTGACCAATGCTGTGACCGTCTCCCACACTGACCGATGATGTGACTATCTCCCACACTGACCAGTGCTGTGACTGTCTCCCACACTAGCCGGTGCTGTGATTGTCTCCCACACTGACCGATGCTGTGACTACCACCCACACTGACAGGTGCTGTGATTGTCTCCCACACTGACCAATGCTGTGACCGTCTCCCACAATGACCGGTGCTGTGATTGTCTCCAACACAGACCGATGCTGTAGCCGTCTCCCACACTGACCGATGATGTGACTGTCTCGAAACTGACCAGAGCTGTGGCCATCTCCCACACTGACCAGTGCTGTGGCCGTCTCACACAATGACCAGTGCTGTGACTGTCTCCCAAACTGACCAGTGCTGTGGCAGTCTCCCACGCTGAACAGTGCTGTGACTGTCTCCCACACTGACCAGTGCTGTGGCCGTCTCCCATACTGACCAGTGCTGTGATGGTCTCCCACACTGACCGATGCTGTGACTATCTCCCACACTGACCGGTGCTGTGAGTATCTCCCCCAATGACCAGTGCTGTGACCGTCCCCCACACTGACCAGTGCTGTGATTGTCTCCCACACTGACCGATGCTGTGACTATCTCCCACACTGACCGATGCTGTGACTGTCTCCCACACTGACCGGTGCTGTGATTGTCTCCCACACTGACCGATGCTGTGACTATCTCCCACACTGACCGATGCTGTGACTGCCTCCCACACTGACCGATGCTGTGACCGTCCCCCACACTGACCAGTGCTGTGGCCGTCTCCCACACTGACCGATGCTGTGACTATCTCCCACACTGACCAGTGCTGTGACTGTCTCCCACACTGACCGGTGCTGTGATTGTCTCCCACACTGACCGATGATGTGACCGTCTCCCACACTGAACGGTGATGTGACCGTCTCCCACACTGACCAGTGCTGTGACTGCCTCCCACGCTGACCAGTGTTGTGACTGTCTCCCACACTGACCGGTGCTGTGTCTGTCTCCCACACTGACCGGTGCTGTGACTGTCTCCCACACTGACCAGTGCTGTGACCATCTCCCACACTGACCGGTGTTGTGACCGTCTCCCACACTGACCGGTGCTGTGACCGTCTCCCACACTGACCGGTGCTGTGACTGTCTCCCACACTGACCGGTGCTGTGACCGTCTCCCACAATGACCGGTGCTGTGACCATCTCCCACAGTGACCGATGATGTGAACGTCTCCCTCCCTGACCAGTGCTGTGGCCGTCTCCCACACTGACCAGTGCTGTGGTTGTCTCCCACACTGACCGATGCTGTGACCGTCTCCGACACTGACCGGTGCTGTGATTGTCTCCCACACTGACCAGTGCTGTGATTGTCTCCCACACAGACCGATGCTGTGACTATCTCCCACACTGACCAGTGCTGTGACTGTTCTCCACACTGACCGGTGCTGTGATTGTCTCCCACACTGACCGATGCTGTGCCTGTTCTCCACACTGACCGGTGCTGTGATTGTCTCCCACTCTGACCGATGCTGTGACTATCTCCCACACTGACCGGTGCTGTGTTTGTCTCCCACAGTGACCAATGCTGTGACCGTCTCCCACACTGACCGATGCTGTGACTATCTCCAACACTGACCAATGCTGTGACCGTCTCCCACACTGACCGATGCTGTGACTATCTCCCACACTGACCAGTGCTGTGACCGTCTCCCACACTGACAGGTGCTGTGATTGTCTCCCACACTGACCGATGCTGTAGCCGTCTCCCACACTGACCGATGATGTGACTGTCTCGAAACTGACCAGAGCTGTGGCCATCTCCCACACTGACCAGTGCTGTGACCGTCTCCCACAGAGACCAGTGCTGTGGCCGTCTCACATTGACCAGTGCTGTGACTGTCTCCCACACTGACCGGTGCTGTGATTGTCTCCCACACTGACCGATGATGTGACCGTCTCCCACGCTGACCGGTGCTGTGACCGTCTCCCACACTGACCGGTGCTGTGACTGTCTCCCACACTGACCGATGCTGTGAAAATCACCCACACTGACCGATGCTGTGACTATCTCACACACTGACCGATGCTGTGACTGTCTCCCACACTGACCGGTGCTGTGACTGTCTCCCACACTGACCGATGCTGTGAAAGTCACCCACACTGACCGATGCTGTGACTATCTCACACACTGCCCGATGCTGTGACTGTCTCCCACACTGACCAGTGCTGTGGCCGTCCCCCACACAGACCAGTGCTGTGATTGTCTCCCACACTGACCGATGCTGTGAAAGTCACCCACACTGACCGATGCTGTGACTATCTCACACAATGACCAGTGCTGTGAATGTCTCCCACACTGACCGATGCTGTGACCGTCTCCCACACTGACCAATGCTGTGACCGTCCCCCACACAGACCAGTGCTGTGATTGTCTCCCACACTGACCGATGCTGTGACAGCCTCCTACACTGACCGGTGCTGTGACTGTCTCCCACACTGACCGTTGCTGTGTATGTCAACCACACTGACTGATGCTGTGACTGTCTCCCACACTGACCGATGCTGTGACTACCTCCCACACTGACCGATGCTGTGACCGTCTCCCACACTGACCGATGCTGTGATTGTCTCCCTCACTGACCGATGCTGTGGCCGTCTCACACACTGACCAGTGCTGTGGCCATCTCACACACTGACCAGTGCTGTGGCCGTCTCACACACTGACCGGTGCTGTGACTGTCTCCCACACTGACCGGTGGTGTGACCTTCTCCCACACTGACCGATGACGTGATCGTCTCCGACACTGACCCGTGCTGTGGCCGTCTCCCACACTGACCGGTGATGTGACCGTCTCCCACACTGACCCGAGCTGTGATTGTATCCCACACTGACCAGTGCTGTGACTGTCTCTCACACTGACCGATGATGTGACCATCTCCCACACTGACCGGTGCTGTGACCGTCTTCCACACTGACCGATGAGGTGACCGTCTCCCACACTGACCGAAGCAGTGACTGTCTCCCACACTGACCTGTGCTGTGACCGTCTCCCACACTGACCGATGACATGATCGTCTCCAACACTGACCCGTGCTGTGGCCGTCTCCCACACTGACCGATGATGTGACTGTCTCCCACACTCACCGATGCTGTGACTGTCTCGCACACTGACCAGTGCTGTGACTGTCTCTCACACTGACCGATGATGTGACCGTCTCGCTCACTGACCAGTGCTGTGGCCGTCTCCCACACTGACAGATGCTGTGACCGTCTCCCACACTGACCGAAGCTGTGACTGTCTCCCACACTGACCTGTGCTGTGACAGTCTCCCACACTGACCGATGACATGATCGTCTCCAACACTGACCCATGCTGTGACTATCTCCCACACTGACCGATGCTGTGGCCGTCTCACACACTGACCAGTGCTGTGGCCATCTCACACACTGACCAGTGCTGTGGCCGTCTCACACACTGACCAGTGCTGTGACTGTCTCCCACACTGACCGATGCTGTGACCGTCTCCCACACTGACCGGTGCTGTGACTGTCTCCCACACTGACCGGTGCTGTGACCATATCCCACACTGACCGGTGCTGTGACCATATCCCACACTGACCGGTGCTGTGACCATATCCCACATTGACCGGTGCTGTGACCGTCTCCCACACTGACGGATGATGTGACCGTCTCCCACACTGACCGAAGCTGTGACTGTCTCCCACACTGACCTGTGCTGTGACAGTCTCCCACACTGACCGATGACATGATCGTCTCCAACACTGACCCATGCTGTGACTATCTCCCACACTGACCGATGCTGTGGCCGTCTCACACACTGACCAGTGCTGTGGCCATCTCACACACTGACCAGTGCTGTGGCCGTCTCACACACTGACCAGTGCTGTGACTGTCTCCCACACTGACCGATGCTGTGACCGTCTCCCACACTGACCGGTGCTGTGACTGTCTCCCACACTGACCGGTGCTGTGACCATCTCCCACACTGACCGGTGCTGTGACTGTCTCCCACATTGACCGGTGATGTGGCCGTCTCCCACACTGACCGATGATGTGACCGTCTCCCACACTGATCCGAGCTGTGATTGTATCCCACACTGACCAGTGCTGTGAATGTCTCTCACACTGACCGATGATGTGACCATCTTGCTCACTGACCAGTGCTGTGACCATCTCCCACACTGACCGGTGCTGTGACCGTCTCCCACACTGACCGATGACGTGATCGTCTCCGACACTGACCCGTGCTGTGGCCATCTCCCGCACTGACCGATGATGTGACCGTCCCCCACACTGACCCGAGCTGTGATTGTATCCCACACTGACCAGTGCTGTGAATGTCTCTCACACTGACCGATGATGTCACCATCTCGCTCACTGACCAGTGATGTGACCGTCGCCCACACTGACCGGTGCTGTGACCGTCTCACACATTGACCAGTGCTGTGAAAGTCTCCCACACTGACCGATGCTGTGACAATCTCACACACTGACCGATGCTGTGACTGTCTCCCACACTGACCAGTGCTGTGGCAGTCTCACACAATGACCAGTGCTGTGACTGTCTCCCAAACTGACCAGTGCTGTGGCCGTCTCCCACGCTGACCAGTGCTGTGACTGTCTCCCACACTGACCAGTGCTGTGGCCGTCTCCCATACTGACCAGTACTGTGATTGTCTCCCACACTGACCGATGCTGTGACTATCTCCCACACTGACCGGTGCTGTGAGTATCTCCCCCACTGACCAGTGCTGTGACCGTCCCCCACACTGACCAGTGCTGTGATTGTCTCCCACACTGACCGATGCTGTGACTATCTCCCACACTGACCGATGCTGTGACTATCTCCCACACTGACCGGTGCTGTGATTGTCTCCCACACAGACAGATGCTGTAGCCGTCTCCCACACTGACCGATGATGAGACTGTCTCAAAACTGACCAGAGCTGTGGCCATCTCCCACACTGACCAGTGCTGTGGCCGTCTCACACACTGACCAGTGCTCTGGCCATCTCCCACAGAGACCAGTGCTGTGGCCGTCTCACACTGACCAGTGCTGTGACTGTCTCCCACACTGACCGGTGCTGTCACTGTCTCCCACACTGACCGATGATGTGACCGTCTCCCACACTGACCGGTGCTGTGACTGTCTCCCACACTGACCAGTGCTGTGACCGTCTCCCACACTGACCGGTGCTATGACCGTCTCCCACACTGACAGATGCTGTGAAAGTCTCCCACACTGACCGATGCTGTGACAATCTCACACACTGACCGATGCTGTGACTGTCTCCCACACTGACCAGTGCTGTGGCCGTCTCACACAATGGCCAGTGCTGTGACTGTCTCCCAAACTGACCAGTACTGTGGCAGTCTCCCACGCTGACCAGTGCTGTTACTGTCTCCCACACTGACCAGTGCTGTGGCCGTCTCCCATACTGACCAGTGCTGTGAATGTCTCCCACACTGACCGATGCTGTGACTAACTCCCACACTGACCGGTGCTGTGAGTATCTCCCCACTGACCAGTGCTGTGACCGTCCCCCACACTGACCAGTGCTGTGACTGTCTCCCACACTGACCGATGCCGTGACTATCTCCCACACTGACCGCTGCTGTGACTATCTCCCACACTGACCAGTGCTGTGACTGTCTCCCACTCTGAACGGTGCTGTGATTGTCTCGCACACTGACCAATGCTGTGACTATCTCCCACACTGACCGGTGCTGTGTTTGTCTCCCACACTGACCAATGCTGTGACTGTCTCCCACACTGACCTGTGCTGTGACCGTCTCCCACACTGCCCGATGACATGATCGTCTCCAACACTGACCCGTGCTGTGGCCGTCTCCCACACTGACCGATGATGTGACTGTCTCCCACACTGACCAGTGCTGTGACTGTCTCTCACACTGACCAATGATGTGACCGTCTCGCTCACTGACCAGTGCTGTGGCCGTCTCCCACACTGACAGATGCTGTGACCGTCTCCCACACTGGCCAGTGCTGTGATTGATTCGCACACTGACCGATGCTGTGAAAGTCTCCCACACTGACCGATGCTGTGACTATCTCCCACACTGACCAATGCTGTGAAAGTCTCCCACACTGACCGATGCTGTGACAATCTCACACATTGACCGATGCTGTGACTGTCTCCTGCACTGACCAGTGTTGTGGCAGTCTCACACAATGACCAGTGCTGTGACTGTCTCCCAAACTGACCAGTGCTGTGGCCGTCTCCCACACTGACCAGTGCTGTGACTGTCTCCCACACTGACCAGTGCTGTGGCCATCTCCCAGACTGACCAGTGCTGTGATTGTCTCCCACACTGACCGATGCTGTGACTATCTCCCACACTGACCGGTGCTGTGAGTATCTCCCTTACTGACCAGTGCTGTGACCGTCCCCCACACTGACCAGTGCTGCGATTGTCTCCCACACTGACCGATGCTGTGACTATCTCCCACACTGACCGATGCTGCGACTATCTCCCACACTGACCAGTGCTGTGACTGTCTCCGACACTGACCAGTGCTGTGATTGTCTCCCACACTGACCAATGCTGTGACTATCTCCCACACTGACCAGTGCTGTGACTGTCTCCCACACTAGCCGGTGCTGTGATTGTCTCCCACATTGACCGGTGCTGTGATTGTCTCCCACACAGACAGTTGCTGTAGCCGTCTCCCACACTGACTGATGATGTGACTGTCCCGAAACTGACCAGAGCTGTGGCCATCTCCCACACTGACCAGTGCTGTGGCCATCTCACACACTGATCAGTGCTCTGGCCATCTCCCACAGAGACCAGTGCTGTGGCCGTCTCACACTGATCAGTGCTGTGACTGTCTCCCACACTGACCGGTGCCGTGACTGTCTCCCACTCTGACCGATGATGTGACCGTCTCCCACACTGACCAGTTCTGTGACCGTCTCCCACATTGACCGGTGCTGTGATTGTCTCCCACACAGACAGTTGCTGTAGCCGTCTCCCACACTGACTGATGATGTGACTGTCCCGAAACTGACCAGAGCTGTGGCCATCTCCCACACTGACCAGTGCTGTGGCCATCTCACACACTGACCAGTGCTCTGGCCATCTCCCACAGAGACCAGTGCTGTGGCCGTCTCACACTGATCAGTGCTGTGACTGTCTCCCACACTGACCGGTGCTGTGACTGTCTCCCACTCTGACCGATGATGTGACCGTCTCCCACACTGACCAGTTCTGTGACCGTCACCCACACTTACCGGTGCTATGACCGTCTCCCACACTGACCAGTGCTGTGATTGATTCCTACACAGACCGATGCTGTGAAAGTCTCTCACACTGACCGATGCTGTGACTATCTCCCACACTGACCGATGCTATGAAAGTCTCTCACACTGACCGATGCTGTGACAATCTCACACACTGACCGATGCTGTGACTGTCTCCCACACTGACCACTGCTGTGGCACTCTCACACAATGACAAGTGCTGTGACTGTCTCCCAAACTGACCAGTGCTGTGGCCGTCTCCCACGCTGACCAGTGCTGTGACTGTCTCCCACACTGACCAGTGCTGTGGCCGTCTCCCATACTGACCAGTGCTGTGATTGTCTCCCACACTGACCGATGCAGTGACGATCTCCCACACTGACCAGTGCTGTGCGTATCTCCCCCACTGACCAGTGCTGTGACCGTCTCCCACACTGACCAGTGCTGTAATTTTCTCCCACACTGACCGATGCTGTGACTATCTCCCACACTGACCGATGCTGTGACTATCTCCCACACTGACCAGTGCTGTGACTGTCTCCCACACTGACCGGTGCTGTGATTGTCTCCCACACTGACCAATGCTGTGACTATCTCCCACACTGACCAGTGCTGTGACTGTCTCCCACACTAGCCGGTACTGTGATTGTCTCCCACGCTGACCGATGCTGTGACTATCTCCCACACTGACCGATGATGTGACTGTCTCGAAACTGACCAGAGCTGTGGCCATCTCCTACACTGACCTGTGCTGTGGCCGTCTCACACACTGACCAGTGCTCTGGCCATCTCCCACAGAGACCAGTGCTGTGGCCATCTCACACTGACCGGTGCTGTGACTGTCTCCCACACTGACAGATGATGTGACCGTCTCCCACACTGATCGGTGCTGTGACTGTCTCCCACACTGACCAGTGCTGTGACCGTCTCCCACACTGACCGGTGCTATGACCGTCTCCCACACTGACAGATGCCGTGGCCGTCTCCCACACTGACCGATGCTGTGAAAGTCTCCCAAACTGACCAATGCTGTGATTATCTCCCACACTGACCGATGCTGTGAAAGTCTCTCACTCTGACCGATGCTGTGACAATCTCACACACTGACCGATGCTGTGACTGTCTCCCACACTGACCAGTGCTGTGGCCGTCTCACACAATGACCAGTGCTGTGACTGTCTCCCAAACTGACCAGTGCTGTGGCAGTCTCCCACGCTGACCAGTGCTGTGACTGTCTCCCACACTGACCAGTGCTGTGGCCGTCTCACACAATGACCAGTGCTGTGACTGTCTCCCAAACTGACCAGTGCTGTGGCAGTCTCCCACGATGACCAGTGCTGTGACTGTCTCCCACACTGACCAGTGCTGTGACCGTCCCCCACACTGACCAGTGCTGTGATTGTCTCCCACACTGACCGATGCTGTGACTATCTCACACACTGACCGATGCTGTGACTGTCTCCCACACTGACCGGTGCTGTGATTGTCTCCCACACTGACCGATGCTGTGACTATCTCCCACACTGACCGATGCTGTGACTGTCTCCCACACTGACCGATGCTGTGACCGTCCCCCACACTGACCAGTGCTGTGGCCGTCTCCCACACTGACCAATGCTGTGACTATCTCCCACACTGACGGTGCTGTGTTTGTCTCCCACACTGACCAATGCTGTGACCGTCTCCCACACTGACCGATGCTGTGACTATCTCCCACACTGACCAGTGCTGTGACTCTCTCCCACACTAGCCAGTGCTGTGATTGTCTCCCACGCTGACCAATGCTGTGACTATCTCCCACACTGACTGGTGCTGTGACTGCCTCCCACACTGACCGATGATGTGACCGTCTCCCGCACTGACCGGAGCTGTGACCATCTCCCACACTGACCGGTGCTGTGACTGTCTCCCACACTGACCGGTGCTGTGACCGTCTACCACACTGACCAGTGCTGTGACCGTCTCCCACACTGACCAGTGCTGTGGCCGTCTCACACACTAACCGGTGCTGTGACCATCTCCCACACTGACCCGTGCTGTGATTGTCGCCCACACTGACCCGTGTTGTGATTGTCTCCCACACTGACCGGTGCTGTGACCGTCTCCCACACTGACCGATGCTGTGACTATCTCCCACACTGACCGATGCTGTGACTATCTCCCACACTGACCGGTGCTGTGATTGTCTCCCACACTGACCAATGCTTTGACTATCTCCCACACTGACCGGTGATGTGTTTGTCTCCCACACTGACCAATGCTGTGACTGTCTCCCACACTGACCTGTGCTGTGACCGTCTCCCACACTGACCGATGACATGATCGTCTCCAACACTGACCCGTGCTGTGGCCGTCTCCCACACTGACCGATGATGTGACTGTCTCCCACACTGACCAGTGCTGTGACTGTCTCGCACACTGACCAGGGCTGTGACTGTCTCTCACACTGACCGATGATGTGACCGTCTCGCTCACTGACCAGTGCTGTGGCCGTCTCCCACACTGACAGATGCTGTGACCGTCTCCCACACTGACGAGTGCTGTGATTGATTCCTACACTGACCGATGCTGTGAAAGTCTCTCACACTGACCGATGCTGTGACTATCTCCCACACTGACCGATGCTGTGAAAGTCTCTCACACTGACCGATGCTGTGACAATCTCACACACTGACCGATGCTGTGACTGTCTCCCACACTGACCAGTGCTGTGGCAGTCTCACACAATGACCAGTGCTGTGACTGTCTCCCAAACTGACCAGTGCTGTGGCCGTCTCCCACGCTGACCAGTGCTGTGACTGTCTCCCACACTGACCAGTGCTGTGGCCGTCTCCCATACTGACCAGTGCTGTGATTGTCTCCCACACTGACCGATGCTGTGACTATCTCCCACACTGACCAGTGCTGTGCATATCTCCCCCACTGACCAGTGCTGTGACCGTCCCCCACACTGACCAGTGCTGTGATTGTCTCCCACACTGACCGATGCTGTGACTATCTCCCACACTGACCGATGCTGTGACTATCTCCCACACTGACCAGTGCTGTGACTGTCTCCCACACTGACCGGTGCTGTGATTGTCTCCCACACTGACCAATGCTGTGAATATCTCCCACACTGACCAGTGCTGTGACTGTCTCCCACACTAGCCGGTACTGTGATTGTCTCCCACGCTGACCGATGCTGTGACTATCTCCCACACTGACCGATGATGTGACTGTCTCGAAACTGACCAGAGCTGTGGCCATCTCCCACACTGACCACTGCTGAGGCCGTCTCACACACTGACCAGTGCTCTGGCCATCTCCCACAGAGACCAGTGCTGTGGCCATCTCACACTGACCAGTGCTGTGACTGTCTCCCACACTGACCGGTGCTGTGACTGTCTCCCACACTGACCGATGATGTGACCGTCTCCCACACTGACCGGTGCTGTGACTGTCTCCCACACTGACCAGTGCTGTGACCGTCTCCCACACTGATCGGTGCTATGACCGTCTCCCACACTGACAGATGCCGTGGACGTCTCCCACACTGACCGATGCTGTGAAAGTCTCCCACACTGACCAATGCTGTGATTATCTCCTACACTGACCGATGCTGTGAAAGTCTCCCACACTGACCGATGCTGCGACAATCTCACACACTGACCGATGCTGTGACTGTCTCCCACACTGACCAGTGCTGTGGCCGTCTCACACAATGACCAGTGCTGTGACTGTCTCCCAAACTGACCAGTGCTGTGGCAGTCTCCCACGCTGACCAGTGCTGTGACTGTCTCCCACACTGACCAGTGCTGTGGCCAACTCCCATACTGACCAGTGCTGTGATTGTCTCCCACACTGACCGCTGCTGTGACTATCTCCCACACTGACCGGTGCTGTGAGTATCTCCCCCAATGACCAGTGCTGTGACCGTCCCCCACACTAACCAGTGCTGTGATTGTCTCCCACACTGACCGATGCTGTGACTATCTCCCACACTGACCGATGCTGTGACTATCTCCCACACTGACCAGTGCTGTGACTGTCTCCCACACTGACCGGTGCTGTGATTGTCTCCCACACTGACAAATGCTGTGACTATCTCCCACACTGTCCGGTGCTGTGTTTTTCTCCCACACTGACCAATACTGTGACCGTCTCCCACACTGACCGATGCTGTGACTATCTCCCACACTGACCAGTGCTGTGACTGTCTCCCACACTCGCCGGTGCTGTGATTGTATCCCACGCTGACCAATGCTGTGACTATCTCCCACACTGACCGGTGCTGTGACTGCCTCCCACACTGACCGATGATGTGACTGTCTCCCACACTGACCAGTGCTGTGGCCGTCTCCCATACTGACCAGTGCTGTGATTGTCTCCCAAACTGACCGATGCTGTGACTATCTCCCACACTGACCAGTGCTGTGCGTATCTCCCCCAGTGACCAGTGCTGTGACCGTCCCCCACACTGACCAGTGCTGTGATTGTCTCCCACACTGACCGATGCTGTGACTATCTCCCACACTGACCGATGCTGTGACTATCTCCCACACTGACCAGTGCTGTGACTATCTCCCACACTGACCAGTGCTGTGACTGTCTCCCTCACTAGCCGGTACTGTGATTGTCTCCCACGCTGACCGATGCTGTGACTATCTCCCACACTGACCGATGATGTGACTTTCTCGAAACTGACCAGAGCTGTGGCCATCTCCCACACTGACCTGTGCTGTGGCCGTCTCACACACTGACCAGTGCTCTGGCCATCTCACACTGACCAGTGCTGTGACTGTCTCCCACACTGACCGGTGCTGTGACTGTCTCCCACATTGACCGATGATGTGACGGTCTCCCACACTGACCGGTGCTGTGACTGTCTCCCACACTGACCAGTTCTGTGACCGTCTCCCACACTGACCGGTGCTATGACCGTCTCCCACACTGACAGATGCCGTGGCCGACTCCCACACTGACCGATGCTGTGACTGTCTACCACACTGACCAGTGCTGTGACCATCTCCCACACTGACCGGTGCTGTGACCGTCTCCCACACTGACCAGTGCTGTGACTGTCTCCCACACTGACCGGTGCTGTGACCATCTCCCACACTGACCGGTGCTGTGACCGTCTCCCACACTGACCCATGCTGTGATTGTCTCCCACACTGACCCGTGCTGTGACCGTCTCCCACACTGACCAGTGCTGTGGCCGTCTCACACACTAACCGGTGCTGTGACCGTCTCCCACACTGACCCGTGCTGTGATTGTCTCCCACACTGACCCGTGCTGTGACTATCTCCCACACTGACCGATGCCGTGACTATCTCCCACACTGACCAGTGCTATGACTGTCTCCCACACTGACCGGTGCTGTGATTGTCTCCCACACTGACCAATGCTGTGACTGTCTCCCACACTGACCGGTGCTGTGTTTGTCTCCCACACTGACCAATGCTGTGACTGTCTCCCACACTGACCGGTGCTGTGACCGTCGCCCACACTGACCCGTGCTGTGATTGTCTCCCACACTGACCCGTGCTGTGACGGTCTCCCACACTGACCAGTGCTGTGGCCGTCTGACACACTGACCGGTGCTGTGACCGTCTCCCACACTGACCCGTGCTGTGATTGTCTCCCACACTGACCCGTGCTGTGATTGTCTCCCACACTGACCGGTGCTGTGACCGTCTCCCACACTGACCGATGATGTGACCAACTCCCATCCTGACCAGTGCTGTGGCCGTCACACACACTGACCAGTGCTGTGGCCATCTCCCACACTGACCAGTGCTGTGGCCGTCTCACACACTGACCAGTGCTGTGACCGTCTCCCACACTGACCGAAGCTGTGACTGTCTCCCACACTGACCTGTGCTGTGATGGTCTCCCACAATGACCGATGACATGATCGTCTCCAACACTGACCCATGCTGTGGCCGTCTCCCACACTGACCGATGATGTGACTGTCTCCCACACAGACCAGTGCTGTGGCTGTCTCTAACACTGACCAGTGCTGTGACTGTCTCTCACACTGACCGATGATGTGACCATCTCGCTCACAGACCAGTGCTGTGGCCGTCTCCCACACTGACATGCTGTGACCGTCTCTCACACTGACCAGTGCTGTGATAGTTTCCCACACTGACCGATGCTGTGAAAGTCTCCCACACTGACCGATGCTGTGACTATCTCCTACACTGACCGATGCTGTGAAAGTCTCCCACACTGACCGATGCTGTGACTATCTCACACACTGACCGATGCTGTGACTGTCTCCCACACTGACCAGTGCTGTGGCTGTCTCACACAATGAACAGTGCTGTGACTGTCTCCCAAACTGACCAGTGCTGTGGCCGTCTCCCACGCTGACCAGTGCTGTGACTGTCTCCCACACTGACCAGTGCTGTGGCCGTCTCCCATACTGACCAGTGCTGTGATTGTCTCCCACACTGACCGATGCTGAGACTATTTCCCACACTGACCGGTGCTGTGAGTATCTCCCCCACTGACCAGTGCTGTGACCGTCCCCCACACTGACCAGTGCTGTGATTGTCTCCCACACTGACCGATGCTGTGACTATCTCCCACACTGACCGATGCTGTGACTATCTCCCACACTGACCAGTGCTGTGACTGTCTCACACACTGACCGGTGCTGTGATTGTCCCCCACACTGACCGATGCTGTGACTATCACCCACACTGACCGGTGCTGTGTTTGTCTCCCACACTGACCAATGCTGTGACCGTCTCCCACACTGGCCGATGCTGTGACTATCTCCCACACTGACCAGTGTTGTGATTGTCTCCCACACTAGCCGGTGCTGTGATTGTCTCCCACACTGACAGGTGCTGTGATTGTCCTCCACACTGACCGGTGCTGTGTTTGTCTCCCACACTGACCAATGCTGTGACCGTCTCCCACACTGGCCGATGCTGTGACTATCTCCCACACTGACCAGTGTTGTGATTGTCTCCCACACTAGCCGGTGCTGTGATTGTCTCCCACACTGACCGATGCTGTGACTATCACCCACACTGACCGGTGCTGTGTTTGTCTCCCACACTGACCAATGCTGTGACCGTCTCCCACACTGGCCGATGCTGTGACTATCTCCCACACTGACCAGTGTTGTGATTGTCTCCCACACTAGCCGGTGCTGTGATTGTCTCCCACACTGACAGGTGCTGTGATTGTCCTCCACACTGACCAATGCTGTGACCGTCTCCCACAATCACCGGTGCTGTGATTGTCTCCCACACAGACCGATGCTGTAGCCGTCTCCCACACTGACCGGTGCTGAGACCGTCTCCCACACTGACCAGTGCTGTGACCATCTTCCGCACTGACCGGTGCTGTGACCGTCTCCCACACTGACCGGTGCTGTGACCGTCTCCCACACTGACCCATGCTGTGATTGTCTCCCACACTGACCGATGATGTGACCGACTCCCACCCTGACCAGTGCTGTGGCCGTCACACACACTGACCAGTGCTGTGGCCATCTCCCACACTGACCCGTGCGGTGACCGTATCCCACACTGACCGATGATGTGACCGACTCCCACCCTTACCAGTGCTGTGGCCGTCACACACACTGACCAGTGCTGTGGCCATCTCCCACACTGACCAGTGCTGTGGCCGTCTCACACACTGACCAGTGCTGTGACCGTCTCCCACAATGACCGAAGCGGTGACTGTCTCCCACACTGACCTGTGCTGTGACCGTCTCCCACATTGACCGATGACATGATCGTCTCCAACACTGACCCGTGCTGTGGCCGTCTCCCACACTGACCGATGATGTGACTGTCTCCCACACAGACCAGTGCTGTGGCTGTCTCGCACACTGACCAGTGCTGTGACTGTCTCACACACTGACCGATGATGTGACCGTCTCGCTCACTGACCAGTACTGTGGCCGTCTCCCACACTGACAGATGCTGTGACCGTCTCTCACACTGACCAGTGCTGTGATAGTTTCCCTCACTGACCGATGCTGTGAAAGTCTCCCACACTGACCGATGCTGTGACTATCTCCCACACTG
Source organism: Scyliorhinus torazame (assembly GCF_047496885.1). Taxonomy (NCBI): domain Eukaryota; kingdom Metazoa; phylum Chordata; class Chondrichthyes; order Carcharhiniformes; family Scyliorhinidae; genus Scyliorhinus; species Scyliorhinus torazame. The sequence goes on from NC_092708.1 coordinate 102,660,924, forward strand.
ACCGATGCTGTGACTATCTCACACACTGACCGATGCTGTGACTGTCTCCCACACTGACCGGTGCTGTGGCCGTCTCCCATGCTGACCAGTGCTGTGACTGTCTCCCACACTGACCAGTGCTGTGGCCGTCTCCCATACTGACCAGTGCCTTGATTGTCTCCCACACTGACCGATGCTGTGACTATCTCCCACACTGACCGGTGCTTTGAGTATCTCCCCCACTGACCAGTGCTGTGACCGTCCCCCACACTGACCAGTGCTGTGATTGTCTCCCACACTGACCGATGCTGTGACTATCTCCCACACTGACCAGTGCTGTGACTGTCTCCCACACTGACCGGTGCTGTGATTGTCTCCCACACTGACCGATGCTGTGACTATCACCCACACTGACCTTTGCTGTGTTTGTCTCCCACACTGACCAATGGTGTGACCATCTCCCACACTGGCTGATGCTGTGACTATCTCCCACACTGACCGGTGCTGTGATTGTCTCCCACACAGACCAATGCTGTAGCCGTCTCCCACACTGACCAGTGCTGTGACCGTCTCCCACACTGACCAGTGCTGTGACCGTCTTCCACACTGACCGGTGCTGTGACCGTCTCCCACACTGACCGGTGCTGTGACCGTCTCCCACACTGACCCATCCTGTGATTGTCTCCCACACTGACCCGTGCTGTGACCGTCTCCCACACTGACCAGTGCTGTGGCCGTCTCACACACTGACCGGTGCTGTGACCGTCTCCCACACTGACCCGTGCTGTGAACGTCTCCCACACTGACCCGTGCTGTGATTGTCTCCCACACTGACCAGTGCTGTGACCGTCTCCCACACTGACCAGTGCTGTGACTGTCTCCCACACTGACCAGTGCTGTGACCGTCTCCCACACTGACCAGTGCTGTGACCATCTCCCACACTGACCAGTGCTGTGACTGTCTCCCACACTGACCAGTGCTGTGACCGTCTCCCACACTGACTAGTGCTGTGACTGTCTCCCACACTGACCAGTGCTGTGACTGTATCCCACACTGACCAGTGCTGTGACTGTCTCCCACACTGACCGACGCTGTGACCGTCTCCCACACTGACCGATGATGTGACTGTCTCCCACACTGACCAGTGCTGTGACCGTCTCCCACACTGACCGGTGCTGTGACTGTCTCCCACACTGACCAGTGATGTGACTGTCTCCCACACTGACCAGTGCTGTGACTGTCTCCCACACTGACCAGTGCTGTGACTGTCTCCCACACTGACCAGTGCTGTGAACTCCCACAGTGACTGATGCTGCGACCATCTCCTACACAGGATTCGTCAACTTGCTGAAGTGCGTCCTGCTAACACGAGGATATATTGTTTTATTTTGGAACTGACAGCTTTTTTTGTGCTCCAGTTTATGGCGCATACATTCAATTTTTCTTGCTTGTGGATGTAATCTGACCAGCAATTCGGTCCAGGTCTCTCTGCCTTGTGCGAGTCAGTCTCCATCCGCCATTGGGATCCTTCTCAACCATCTTCAGTGCTTTGAGAGCCAACAACATCGAGGGTATACTGTTGCCTGTCTCTCCTCAATCGCATCCAGCAGACGGGTGAGGGCACCCCCTCCCAATCCTCCCCCCCCCCCCCACCCCCCACCCCCACCCCCCACCCCCAATCCTCCACCACCACCCCCATCCCCCACCCCCACCCTCCACCCCCCTACCCCCGTGAATTGAAGTGCAGTTTTTGCCAGAGATAGTGTGATGAACGGTTACTGTAACACTGTACCCTTGTCATCATGTAGGGTGATGTCCCCTTTAAGACCGGGCTTGGAACCCTGGGGAACTCCGCCTCCGGCTCTGCCCATCTGGGAGCCGTATATAAGGGGCTGCCTTGTGGGCAGTGCAGCTGTTAGCACACGTCTCGGCACTAGTCTAGTTCTTAGTTTATTAAAGCCTTCTTTACTGTTTACACTCTAAGCGTCGTTATTGAGGGTGCCACAGATAGGTAGGTTCTTGATTCATCAGGGGATCAGGGATTATGGGGTGTAGGCAGGAGAATGGGGATGAGAAACATATCAGCTGTGGTTGAATGGCGGAGCAGACTCAATGGGCCGAATGGCCTATTTCTGCTCCTATGTCATATGGTCTTATGGTTTGTCTTGTGGGGAATTTTTTTTTTTTAAGGTGCTTGAAAATTATGATCCGGATCGCGCCATCGGGGCCAGCAGGAATTACACCGATTTTCACGCTGTGGTAATCACCACTGTTGTACATATTAGAAGATGTGTGGTAAGGCCCTGTACTACAGGTACGGGGGTAGTCCCTGCCTGCTGGCTCCGCCCAGTAGGCAGAGTATAAATATGTGTGCTCCCTATACAGCAGCCATTTCGCCAGGTGCTGTAGGAGGCCACACATCTTAGAGTAATAAAGCCTCAGTGGTATTCAAGTCTCGTCTCTGTGCAATTGATCGTGCATCACACGCCAAAAATGACACCTTGCCATTTTTTCTGAGAACTCTGCCTTTAGCGTCACTTCCCATGTATACATACCAGTGGGGTAAGAGTCTGTTTGTGCACCTTTCTTCCTGCATATCAGCATTCCTACCAGACCAGACACGATTTTGAGATTACAATGATCAGACAATTGGGTGCAGAACATGCCCAACCTTCCAATATGTGCTGCAGCCTGCTAAGACTCATTGCCAAGAATGTAAAATCAGAAAATAACTCGGTAATTATGAGAATTCATCATTATGTTCATTATTTATGGAAATCCAATAAAACATCCTTTCAAGAATATTGGTCACAGGTAGACAAATTAGTAAGAATGATAATACAGATTAATAAGGACAAAAAGTGCAAATCAAGCATGGTTTCATTTTAGGAAAGCTGGAACTGAAAAACAGAGAAGCTTTGTTAAACAAGTATTAAACCTTGCTTAGGCACTTGGAGTGCTGTGCCCAGTTCTGATTTCCATATTATAAAATGTACATAGAGCCACTGGAGAAGGTGCAAAAAAGACTTACAAGGATAACACTAGAATTGGGAAGTTACAACTATTCAGAAAGGCTGGATTCTGGTGCTTTTTCCTATGATTTTTCTATGATTCTTTCGAAAGGATAGGGCTGAGGGTGACCGATAGAGGACTTTAAGATACTAATTTGCTTTACTACGGTAGATTTGGAGAAGTTGTGGGGGAGATCAGGGGCGAAATTCTCCCCCAACGGCGCGATGTCCGCCGACTGGCGCCAGAGACGGCGCCAATCAGACGGGCATCGCGCAGGCCCAAAGGTGCGGAATGCTCCGCAGCTTTGGGGGACGAGTCCCAACATTGAGGGGCTAGGCCGGCGCCGGAGGGATTTCCGCCCCGCCAGCTGGTGGAAATGGCGTTTGTTGCCCCGCCAGCTGGCGGAAGTGGCGTTTGGTGCCCCGCCAGCTGGCGCGGAAATGCGGCGCATGCGCGGGAGCGTTAGCGGCCGCCGACAGTTTCCCGCACATGCGCAGTGGGGAGAGTCTCTTCCGCCTCCGCCATGGTGGAGGCCGTGGCGGAGGCGGAAGGGAAAGAGTACCCCCACGGCACAGGCCCGCCCGCGGATTGGTGGGCCCCGATCACGGGCCAGGCCACCGTGGGGGCACCCCCCGGGGTCAGATCGCCCCGCGCCACCCCCCCCCCAGGACCCCGGAGCCCGCCCACGCCGCCTGGTCCCGCCGGTAAACACCAGCTTTGATTTACGCCGGCGGGACAGGCAATTTCTGGGCGGGACTTCGGCCCATCCGGGCCGGAGAATTGAGCGGGGGGTCCCGCCAACCGGCGCGGCCCGATTCCCGCCCCGCCCAATCTCCGGTACCGGAGACTTCGGCGGGGGCGGGGGCGGGATTCACGACGGCCAACGGCCATTCTCCGACCCGGCGGGGGGTCGGAGAATGCGCCCCTGAATCGTGGCATGCTATTTTGTTACACTAATGAGTCCAATAGATAATTCAGGCAAAACCTGTTTACCCAGATAGTGGTTCGAATGTGTAACTTTGGGTTGTGGGGGCGGGGGGGGGGGGGCGAAAGTTGACGCAGATACACTTAAGGAGAAGTTAGATAAATCAGTGAGAAATAAAAAACATAGAAATTGATGTTACGAGTGTTTGATGAAGTGTGCTGGTTGGAAATTCATGTGAACCATAAATGGAGAACAGTGAGCCCAATGACCTATGTCTGTGTGATACATTCTTTATAATTCAAAGTTTAAACAAACGCAAAATAGTAATGAAATATTGTATATAATTCTAGATATGCTTGGACATAGATTTCTAAATATAAATTTACATGCACGTTTATTGCTCTTGTTATGGGCCAGGGTTTAGAGAACCCCAAAGAGTATCATGGAGTTCACCTGACCCACAACTTTTACTAGATTGTGGTATGGGGAGCACACGGCCCACTCTACAGGTGTGGTACAGCAGAAATGGAAAAGTATTTTTTAAAGCAAAACAGTGTTTATTCTATGAACTCAAGTTAACCTTTTTAAAGCATACAGTGAACATCTTGGACGGGATTCTGTGGGAATTGGCGGGGCAGGCAACTCCTGCTCGAAGGAGTGGCGTGAACCACTCCGGCGTTGGGCCGCCCCAATGGGGCGGAAACCTCCGCACCTTCAGCGGCTAGGCCGGCGCCGGAGTGGTTTGCGCCGCACCGGCCGGCGGGGAAAGGGCTTGTCGCCACGCCAACTGGCGCCGAAGGGCCTCCGCCGGACGGCACGTGTTGGCGCATGCACAGAAGCGCCAGGGTGTGCTGGCATAGTCCCAGCGCATGCGTGAGGGGGTTCATCTCCTCGTCAGCCATCACGGAGGACCACAACAGCTGACGCGGAAGAATAGAGTGCCCCCACGACACAGGCACGCCCATGGATCGGTGGGCCCCGATCGCGGGCCAGGCCACCGTGCTGGCACCTCCGGGGGCCAGATCCCCCCGTGCCCCCCCCCCCGAGGACCCCGGAGGCCGCCCACGCAGCCAGGTCCCGCTGGCAAATACCTGGTGTAATATACGCCGGTGGGACTGGCCGAAAACGGGCGGCCATTCGGTACTTCGCGGGCCGGAAAATCGCCGGCGGGGGGCGGGGGGGGGCTGCTGCCAGTGGCTGCCGGCCGACGTGATTCCCACCCCCACCAAATCCCCGGCGCCGGAGAATTCGGCAGCCGACAGGGGCGGGATTCACGCCGCCCCCCCCGCCGATTCTCTTGCCCGCGGGGGGTCGGAGAATCCCGCCCCTTAGCAACCATTAATTCAAATACAACCCCCAAAGACTACAACACTGAGTAAACCTTTAAGCTGTCCTTTTTAACACCATACGACTTAAAAACAAAACCTTTATCAGAAGCACATCAGGTTAAAGTCACTGCGGAAAACATTTATAATTCTGAATTCACCAAATGATCAAGAGATAGTCTTTTGATGGCAGAGAGAACAGCAGTACACCTGCTTGGTCTGGCTTCAGCTCCAACACTGAAAACAAAACTAACACACACCCTGCAGCATGCTGAAAAACAAAAGTAAAAAGCTGACAGACAGCCCAGCTCCACCCACTCTCTGCCATCACTGCAGCAGTAGACACCCATTTCTTAAAGGGACTCTCACTACAGATATTTATATACACACCCATTTATAAACACCCATTTTTTAAAGGTACTCTCACATGACACCTCCCCCCAAGAAAAAAATAAACCATCAACTTCAAGATGGTTTCATTTTTCACCTTTTCACTATCCTTTATGAAATGCACACAGTAAATATACTTTTTTGTTTCAAAAAACAACACACTCAAACAGGTATAATAATATAGTCCATTTTTTTTTCGTTTTTCTTCCTCCAACTGAAATCCTTCTCGATTGACATCTCTTTGAACAAGAAGCACGATCCGTCCATTTCTCTACGCCTCGGCATTTTCTTTCAAGTCAGATACTTTAGTTCAATCTGATCACAGAGTCCCTTGTAATTCTCCAACACAGGAGCATTGGTTATCACAGCTTTCAGGCAGTCAAATGCCTGTTGACAGAGCTGTCCACTGGAATTTTCAACGTTTCTTCAGCCAGTCCATCAGTGGAGCAATCACGCTATAAAACATTTGCACAAATGTTCGATCAAATCCACTCATGCCAAGAAATCGCATTATTTCCCTTTGTCTCAAGGGTATTGAAAACTCCTCAATAACTGTTGGTTTCACATCCCGTGTGACCATTCGACCCTGTCCAATTGTATGGACAAGGAAAGTGACTTGGGCTGTTCCAAATTCACTTTTGGCTAGGTTTATCACCAAATGCGCCTCCTGAAGTCGATCGAATAACTCCTTCAGATGTTTTAAATGTTCTTTCCATGTCTGGCTGAAAATTACCAGATCGTCGATGTATACCGCACAATTGGGTAATCTTGAAACAACTTTGTTAGTTAACCGTTGAAATGTGGCTGGGGCGTTTTTCATGCCAAATGGCATAACTTTGAATTGGTATATACCATCTGGAGTCACAAAAGCTGAAATTTCCTTTGCCCTTTCGGATAAAGGTACCTGCTAGTAACCTTTAAGTAAATCCAGTTTGGAAATAAAAGCTGATTGTCCCACTTTCTCAATGCAATCCTCCAAACGTGGGATAGGATAAAAGTCCATTCTTGTAACTGCATTAACCTTTCTATAGTCCACACACAACCGTTGGGTACCGTCTGGCTGAGGTATCATCACTATGGGTGAGCTCCATTGGCTGCAACCCCCTTCAATGATTCCATTTTTAAGCTATACTCTCAATCTCTTTGTTAACCTGTGCCAATTTTAAAGCGTTAAGTCTACATGGATGCTGTTTGATTGGAACAGCATTGCCCACATCTATATCATGTATAGCCATTTTAGTACTTCCCAAATTATCTCCACAAATATGCCCATGTGATATCAATAACTCTTTCAGGTCAGTCCGTTTTTCCTCTTGAAGGTAACTCAACAATTAATCCCAATTTTTAAGACAATCCTTATTTTCCAATTTAATTTGAGGTATATCAAATTCAAAGTCATCTGGATTTGGTTTGTCACTTTGAGTTAGAATTATTAAAACCTCCTCCGTTTTCTCTCCATCCCTTTCAAAGTACCTTTTAAGCATATTCATATGACACACTCAGTGAGTCTTCCTTCTATCTGGTGTTTTTACCACATAATTCACCTCACTTAATTTCCTTTCAATCTGATAAGGTCCACAAAACCTTGCTTTTAAAGGTTACCATTGGTAGCAACACTAAAACATTATCTCCACTGGCAAAACTGCAAACTTTGGATTTCTTGTCCGCTACCCGTTTCATCACATTTTGTGCTACTTTTAAATGTTGTCTCGCCAATTCACCTGCTCTATTTAATCATTCCCTAAAATTTGACACATATCCAATAATGTCATTTCCGATTTCTCACTCATCAATTTTTCCTTAATCAATTTAAGTGGTCCTCTTACCTCATGACCAAAAATTAGTTCAAAAGGACTATATTTGGTTGACTCATTAGGTGCATCCCTAATTGCAAACAGCACAAATGGAATTCCTTTATCCCAATCCTCTGGGTAATCTTGACAATAAGCCCTCAACATTGTCTTTAATGTCTGATGCCACCTTTCTAACGGTCCCTGTGATTCTGGATGGTACGCAGTTGACTTAAATTGTTTTATTCCTAAGCTATCCATAACTTCTTTGAATAACCTGGAGGTAAAATTTGATCCTTGATCCGATTGTATTTCTGTGGGTAGTCCATATCTAGTAAAGAATTTAAGTAATTCCTCCACAATCTTTTTAGCTGTAATATTACATACTGGAATGGCCTCTATAGTCAAAAGATATTGATTCGCACTTTTTGTTTTAGGAAGCGGTCCTATGCAATCAATTAGGACCCGTGTAAAAGGTTCCTCAAATGCTGGAATGGGTATTAAGGGTGCTGGTTTTATCACTGCTTGAGGTTTCCCTATTACTTGACATGTGTGACATGATTGACAAAATTTAACTACATCTTTATGTAGTCCAGGCCAATAAAAATGTTTCTGGATTTTAGCTTGAGTTTTCCTTATTCTCAAATGACCTCCCACTGGCACCTCATGTGCAACTCACACCTCCTTTCTATACCCTACCGGCAATACTACTTGATGAACGTCTGCCCACTTTTCATCCGCCTGCATATGTAAAGGCCTCTATTTTCTCATGAAGACATCGCTTTTCCGGTAATAACATTCTGGTGTACATGCAGATTCCTCTTCTGTGTATGCTTTCTGATACATCCGTCTTATTTCTATATCTTTTTGTTGTAGCTCTGCCAATTTTCCTGAACTAAAAATATCCGCCTCATCCTCCACCTGTTCTTGTTCTTTTTCAACCATCTGATCAAAAATCGTTTCTGCTAATTGCACTTCAACTTCATCTTCACTCTTTGATTTATCCTCTTGTCTTAACCTGTGACTTTGCGATCTTGTTACTACACAATCCGGAAAAATCCCAGGATATTCGTCCTTCAACACTTCAGTTGTCTGATTTTCCACTGGGTTATCAACTACAGTAGGCATCACTCCCACCTGCGATCCAGCTATATCACTACCCAAGATTAACTGTATTCCTGGGCAAGATAGTTTCTCTATTACTCCTTCTACCACTTCACCACTCTTCACTGGACTTTCCAACCTTACCTTATATAATTGAACACTACTCCTCTCACCCTGAATTCCACATATTACCACCTTTTCTGGCAACAATCTCCCCAAACTACATAACTCCTCATCTCTTAGCATTAAAGATTGACTAGCTCCCGTATCTCTTAAAATTGTGACTTCTTTACCTGCTCCTCCTGATACACATGAGTAAACTTTACCCACACAAGTAAATTCCTTAAAGAGATCTGGCACCTTCTTATCAATCACCTCTTGATCAGGCTGTACAATCTTTTGCACCTCCTTCGCTTCACTTGGGCTTTCCTTTACCACTTTCACAAACCCCACTGTCTTTTCTTGTTTTACCACATCAGCCTTCACAGTGCTTTTCTTCAACCACCAACACTATGATTTTACATGGCCTAGTTTATTACAGTGAAAACATTTGAAACTTTTCATTTCTTTTCCACCCTCTTGGATTTCTTTTTTAATCTGAGGTACACTTTCCTTATTATCGCCCATCAGATCACCTTTACCTTTACCACTTGTGTATTTTTCATGTCCCCAGTTTCTATCCCTCACAGGATGAAACTGATGTCGGAAACCAAGCTTTGATTTATGAATTAATTCATAATCATCTGCCATTTCTGCTGCTAATCTCACAGTTTTAACCCTCTTCTCTTCCACATGAGTTCTCACTACAATTTTTTCACCCCCTCATACGTCCCAGATACCTTCTCCGGTAGTGATGCAAACTCTTCACTCGCTCTACCTATCAGCTTTGTTTGAATCAGTAATACCCACATGTCCTGTGGCCATTTAATTTGTTTAGCCACCTTCTCAAATGAAATGAAAAAGGTGTCTACCTCCTTCTCATCAAACCTTGGCAATGCTTGGACATTTTTAAATAGATCCCCACCAAGCCTTCGACTATGACGCACTTTATCATTATCCTCATCACTATCATCCAACTGTACATTTCCCTTTACGCCTGCCAATTTTAGCTGACTGTCATGTTACATGGCCATTTTCTGAAGTTCAAACTCTCTCTCTTTATCTTTTTCCCTGATCTGTATCTCCCTTTCTCTTTCTTTTTGTTCTGCTAGGGCTATCCTAGGGCTATCCTGTCTGTTTTCCTTTCTTCTCTCACTTTTTCTTCTCTCTCTCTTTCTCTTTCTCTTTCTTTTTCCTCTCTCTCTCTTTCTCTTTCTTTTTCCTCTCTCTCTCTTTCAGATCAAGCTGCTTTAATTCTTTGTCATGTTCCATTTGTTTAATTTGCAACTGAATTTTTGCTATTTCCAATGTGTCAAACTGTATCTCAGGTAACTTTAAATGCTTAGCCACCGCCATAATTACCTCCTCTTTTCTCATTTTGTCAGGTAATGTTAACTGCAATGTTTTTGCCAAATCTAACAGTCTACTTTTAGTCTCTGTCCGTAAGGTACTGCGTGTGACCATCTCCACCCCAAAAAACTTCAGAGCCTCTGAAAGAGCCATTGTCCACAACACACTCCTGACTTAAACTAGAATACCACACCTGAAAAGCTCCCACAATATGCTCACCCCTCACTGTCTTTAAGTTCACTAAGCCAATCCAATAGATAGACTTTTATCCCCCTTGAGCCCACAATTTGTTATGGGCCAGGGTTTAGAGAACCACAAAGTGTATCATGGAGTTCACCTGACCCACAACTGTTACTAGATTGTGGAATGGGAAGCACACGGCCCACTCTACAGGAGTGGTACAGCAGAAATGGAAACGTGTTTTTTAAAGCAAAACAATGTTTATTCTATGAACTCAAGTTAACCTTTTTAAAACATACAGTGAACATCTTAGCAACCATTCATTCAAATACAATCCCCAAAGATTAGAACACTAAGTAAACCTTTAAGCTTTCCTTTTTAACATCCATACGACTTAAAAACAAAACCTTTATCAGAGGCACATCAGGTTAAATTCACTCCTGAAAACATTTATAATTCTGAATTCACCAAATGATCCATAGTCTTTTGATGGCAGAGAGAACAGCAGTACATCTGCTTGGTCTGACTTCAGCTCCAACACTGAAAACGAAACTAAAACACACCCTGTAGCCTGCTCAAAAATGAAAGTAAAAAGCTGACAGACAGCCCAGCTCCACCCACTCGCTGAGATCACTGCAGTAGTAAACACCCATTTCTTAAAGGTGCTCTCACTACAGATATTTATATACACACCCATTTATAAACACCCATTTCTTAGAGGTACTCTCACATGACACTATGATGTGTTACAATGAGAGCCAGTCATCTACTGGGGTTTCCAATGAGCAGATTACTGGTTTGTTTAAAATGTGATTTTGAAGCTTGGACTGTGCAGGTGAGCCTCTGCAATATTCTCTGATTTATGCCTCACAATTGTCATGGTCTGCTGCCCCATACACAATGTGACGTTCTAGAGAGAGGGGTCACCGTCTTGAAATGGCAGGGATGGGAGAGAGCTGACCGCACACTTCCCATCTCAACTTCCTCACCTCGCTGGAAATTATATCCAATCCATTATTTACAACCTGGGACAATGAATGAATTTGACCAAAGATGCAACCCTTGGTTATATTAAAATTTCACTCTCAGGACATGGGCATCACTCATAAAGCTGGCATTTATTGCTTATCCCCACTGTCCTTATTCAGAGACAGAATGGGCAGTTAAAAGTCAACTGCACGATAGGCTGGACCAAATAAAGAAAATCCTTGCCTGGATTATTTATCCAGTAACATGAGAACAGTTGTGAAAAAGCTTCTGTTTATGCTTGGACCATATTCAGAGGTACAAAGGTTTTGAGCAGTCACCCCTCTCATACAATTTGGATTAAGGAGCCAGCATCCTTACATATAAATGATTTTTCTTTGTTTTATTACTTACACATTCTACCTTGTACCCCCAAAGATGTTAATGAAAAGTTAATGAAAGATCACAACTAATATATAGATATCCAATTCTGATAAGCAGACAGCTTTGCCTTCTCTGATGCTAATGGGTTCTCTTTTGTTCTGCCCTCCCTTCCCAGCTGAAAACTCCACTCCCAACCCAGGGAGCAACCTCCTTGCTGGCTGTGAACTCAGTTAACTACAGTGAAATGTCTAATTTCTTGCAGTTCTGACAAAATGTGACTGACTTGAAACACTGAGTGGGAGTTTTCAGATTGCAGGATAACCATTCCAGCTGATCACAGCAGCTCCATATTGAAGTGTTTTTTATTGGCTGGAGATGGGACCTGTGCCCCTCCCTCGGGTGGAATTACCACCTCAGGGAGCTGCTGACCAATCTGATTGACCAGCAACTCTGCACTCCTGCCTGTGCCAGTGACAGCAGTGGCCAGGACTGGCACTACAGATAGTAGACTGATTCTTAGTTGCGGATTCCAAGATCAGGAAAGTGCAGGGGGTCTGAGGCAGGTGAGGTCTGATGGGGAAGGGGTGGGGTTGATGGAGAGGCCGGGTTTGTTGGTCTAGGGAGTAAAGGAGCACCAGTAAGTGGATTGGGGGGGGGGCAGGGGGGATGCATGGGGAGTGCCCAATGTGGAAAGCGGGCCCTTGAGGGAGAAGGCCCTCCCTTCATGCCAGAGATCAGAGTAGGGTGACTTGCCGGCATCTCTGCTGCCCCTGAACCCCTCCCATCAATCTCAGTCGAGGCCGAGTAGGAATTATCCCTTATGTGGCTGGTAATTGGCCACTTGTGCCTGAATTGGAGCAAAGATTGGCAGTTCCCCTAGACCTCAGCCCCCCCCCCCAAAAAAAAAAATAAACCTGCAGGCAAGTCAGAGTTGGACAGAAGGTGGTGGGAAAGTCACCAGGGAACTTTACAGACCTCCCACCTGCAAATCTGCCGATGGCGGACTGGAACATTCAGCCCATTAATTCTGTTTCTCTCTCCATGGTTGTTGCCAGGTCTGCAGTGTCTTTCCAGCATTTCTGGGATGTTTTTATTCTTCGCAATAGCAGTGTGAAAGGATAATTTCCTTAAACCATCTTAATTTCCCAATACATTCTTTAAAATTAAATGTTTTAACCATTCCTTTAGTACGAGCTTTTATTCCAGGACTGGGGCTAATGGGTCAATAATTTATTGTACAATATGGTCTATTTTTTCCTGTTTAAATGACTTGTATAAATAAAACAATGACTCTCAGTTATTCATTCCTGAATTCTATTACCGAGGAAGTGATGACTGAGGGGGAGGAGAGACACTTTACTTAATGATGTGTTGACCTGATGCCAAAAGCAGAGGTTCACCACATCACAACTTCTCCATTAAATACATAATAAAATACCATGTGAACCTAAAATCAATCAGCCTTCAATGGCACACTGAAAATGTTTCACCACCAAAAGGTATTGATGAAAGGGTTAAACAATTTAAGATAATTGTGAATAAATGGTATAGCTCATGGGAATGAGCATTTATAAATTCCAGGTAGGGATATAATGAAATACTTTTACATGGGAATAATAATGATTTGTTGTTACCAACTGTAATAGCTATAATACTTTAAAATAAAATATGCCAAGAAAAAAATTGAACAAGTTTATTCTTGTCATGCAAATGCTTTCTGAATTTTTCTTTTAAATTATGCATTTCAACTTTCTGTAGCTATGAGAAATGTACTCAAACTCGCAGCCTACGGGCTCCTGGTGAGCAATTCTATCACAAATACCGCTTTGAACTAGACGTCAGAGATATGAACTTATCAATGTCACCTTTATGTCAGCAAACAGGTTAAATGCTTATAATATCCAGCATAATGGCGTTCAGCACTGCAAAGATCACATTTGTGATAGCATATTTGATACAGTTGTAAGCTTGTGAAGAATAAGACTGCCTAAGAGAATAGCCTTTTTTTTACTTTAAACACAATCTATTTTCCAGTGTAAATCACTTGTCATTCTATGGCAAACGTAACTGTGTTATAATCTGAAGAAAAGAAGAAAAAGTATAGATAATCTGTCTGGTTATTTCTTTGGCAGAGTCACACATCTGAGACTGACAGGTCCTTCATTTGAGTGACAGGTGTCCTTTCAAATGCCTGTGAATCAGTGTCTGTTCGGAGTGTTGAAATGCATATTTGTATCCTTATCATAAAGGCATGGATGGCTCAGATAGGTACCGTTAACATTGCAAATGGCTCCAGAATTATTCATTGTCGGCTTGAGGCAAAGAATAGGGGAAAGTTTTATTATTCACTACACACAATAGAGAATGCTTAATGATTCTCAGTTACCTTGGCAGAATTGTCTGTTGACTTCAGGCTCTAGTGTTCAGTGACACAGGTCTAGCCAAGTGTTAGAGCAAGATCATACATTCTGAACCCATTTTAATTTCTAATACATTAATCTTTCCCTCACAGATGCACAATGAATATTCCATGGTCTCTTGTTTGTCAGAGGCTGTCTCTCTTTCATCTATTCAGGTGGTTTCATTGACTGTGAAAGCCTGGTAAAAAGGCCTGATCAGTCAATGACAACTGTCTCACAATAGCATTGAGTAATGTGGCCCTTTTTTCTTTTCAGGCATCTGATAGACAACTTTGACACCTGATCTCCGGGGACCTGATGGAGTCACTCACAGTCCTTAAGAGACTTCCCTTACTTTATCATCCTACAAAGAATTGTTGCAGGTGAAAGTATCGCAGTTTCTCAGGAACTGAACTCTACCCCTTATCCATCGCATATGCACTGTGGGTTCCATCCTGAATTGCAATGGATTAGAGTGACTTAATGCTGTCTTACAAGCGGGCTGCAAGCAGCCTGCTGTTCATTTTTAATTTTGAGCCTTTGTTCTTGCGTATTAATTACCATTGTTTTAAGCTCATTATCCCATCTTGCACATTGCTGTGAGTAGGATGCCAATGCATGTAAACTGTGGCATTACTTCTGCATGTAGTGACCTAAGTGGTTGTTAAATGTAGCCTGTGTCATTGTGTGACAACAACCCCTCTGTTCTGTAGCTCATTCTCTATTTTTACTTCTTTACTAAAAAGCTAAAAGATGCTCAAAGTGCCGTTCTAAAGTGTTAAAATGTTGTGTTATCTTCTCTATTCTCACTTGACTTTACAGGTTTGTGTTTCCTGCTCTGTATGTTCATGTTCTGCAACTCAAATATTTTACTAGCTTTTGACCAGATAGTAATGAACCTCAATAAGGTAATGTACAGAAATCACAAACAGTATGTTTAACAAAGAAACCCCCCAGGTATATAAGGCAAGCTAAAGCAGATGAACGCATGCTTCATGTAATTAAATGCACATACGCACCAGTGACATTTGCAATACTTGACCTTCTGCCTATATTTACAGATAAAGAGTAAAATTGCAAATGCTAGAATAAAATCTGAAAAATTGAAAATACATAGCAGATCTGTTGGTGTCTGCAAAGAAAAAAAGACTCTTTTACATTCCATGTGGTGATTCTTCATCAGAACTATTTGCATATTGTTTAGAAATCAATGGTCACAAGATTAAAATTCTATTTCAGATTTTTCTACTCATTTTTTCATGTTACTTTCCCTTGACATACAGTTGGAAGTATTTTGATGAGATGGACTCCTAACTTGTCCATAACCGCCATCGCTGTTGTTCCATGGGTAGCAGGAGGCTCGATTGGACCATCCAGTGCTGCATTGTCTCGCCGACCTAAGTATCTGCAGTAGGACTTGAACGGAGAACCTCTGACTCAGGTGAAAGTAGCGCTCTCATTTTCTGAGTCAGAAGTAAATATATATTTGTTATAAATCAGCCCGGATGAAGCTAATAATACATTAGGAAAAAATATTCTGATGTGATAAACTAGATCAATTTCCTTAAGCATCATCTTATAATTAGTTATAATAGTCAATGGATGGATAACCTGACCTCATATCTCTTCAATGTGAAATCTCTTGCATGCAGTAATATAATGATTTATTGACCTCTATGTTAAACCTTTGCCCCATAATGGGTAGGAGAGGAAGAGTAAAGCGAAGGCTGGAGATGCGCGTTCCACAAGATCCGATACTTTCAGAAAGAGTACTCCCAGGTATCTTGAGGAAACTTTGGCCTCTTCTAGCCTTGATCACTAGCCTTCCTCTCCTCCAGCTCCAATTTTCCATGTCCCAACAGTTCTCCCGATTGCAGGACACCCTCCGATCCCACTCGTGGCCTCTTTAGCCTCTTGATTGCCGGATAGCAGCCTTTAGAGTCCCCAACTGTGTCTTTTTGCTGTGAGTGTTTTGTCACGCCTGCCAACCAGCCTGCCCATTTGGCCAGCTGCCTTGCGAGAAACAAACATTCAAAATGTGAATATGGTCCAGCTGTTAATATTGGCTGGACCATACCCTCTCCACCACTCCATAAATATCAGCACTGTGGTAATTGGAGCAATAAGATTTCTTGGTCACTTTGCATTCAAATGGCAGTGTATAGCAATCACTGACAGGCCAACTCCACATCTAGCCTGAGGAGCAGTAACAACTATCTGTAGTAGTTGACTTTCACTTACCTTGAAGGTAAAACCAGTACTAAGAATTTCCTCAGTGCTTCTCCCACTCTGCCGTTGTAACTTTAACGGAAACCACATTTTCACATGTAAACAGGACTCCCTCTGAACCTTCCCAGAAGATGTAGCAACAGGGTGGAGGAAAGTCTAAGGAAATTCCTGGTATGGGGATCTGTTGTTTTCCTGTGAGTTCTGCTGGTCCCTCACCAGAGTTCTGCTGAGAATTTTGGGGCCAGTGACTGGATGATTTTGTGTTAGGTGTCGAGATTTTTGACTCTTGGTTCTGGCAAAGAAGCTCTGTACATGGGTCAGAGATTATGTGATTATGGAACCCGCCTTTGTAATGAATGTTGCATTTATATCAATATCAGGCCAATCAGGCAATATTCTGTTAATACTGCTTGGCTTGAACTGCAATACTTCTGTCAGTAGAGAGGACTGTGTATTCGCGTGGCACATGTCTATACTGGATCACACACCCAGCATTTAAATTTAAATGTTTGGAGAGATAGGACAGGAATGTTCATAATCTCAACATTTCGATGAATTGTAAGTTGTTTAAAAGTGGCAAAAAATTCTAAAAGAATCCCTGGACATTCATTAAATATGTACCACATACAATGCAGTTATATCCCTAATGATGCCAAATCCAAACATCTCCTCCAGACAGACTCTGACGACAGGTAGAGTTCTGACTTTTGTTGCCATCACAAAGCAGAAGCTGCAGTACAAATGCACTTTAATAGTGCTATCAGAAAATATTTATCCTTGTAATGAAGCTCTAGGTATTCTTTTACACATGTGAATGACCATTTTTGAATTTTGCACACAAAATTATCAATTGTGCCTGCAGGATAATTAAAATCATTACACATTTGAATTTGATCAAACTACACGTACCTATTTTAGATTAACTGGCTACTCTGCACTTCTTACACTGAGAACACATTAATAATGATGCCGTTTTACACAAGGCGACAAGACTAACTTATGAAATCAAAGGGCAATATGCTAAAAATGCATCATCTCATGTACATATAGTGAGTGCACAACAGTAAGAAAAGCTTACCGGGTGATCAAAGAAATCATCTGTCTGAACATAATAGTGTTACAAAATAGACATGGCAGCTAAAGGATTAAGTCTGAACACTGCTTTCAAAGCTGTGAAGATGCTTAGGGAAATGACACACCAATTATGATGGTGACTGTGGACTACATGTGCTTTTAAAGCACCATACACTTGATGGTAGCCACAAAGGATGTATTACAGCCTGCTGTTAAGACTCTGGGTGACACTTCGTAAATGTGCATTCATAAGGATGTAACAAATTAATTTATTTTCTTATGGGTTAGACATGAAAAGTAAATCTAAAATCCCTTTATATGTAAGAACTACATTTACTTCCAAAGCTATAATGGGAATTGGTACATAATTTGACCATTCTCAGCAAAAAAACTATGCAAGTAAAGAAAGAAAGGAAGAACAAAAGATTTGCATTTATTAAATTATTATCGGTTATAAACTGTCATGCTTAGTCTACAATCGATTAGGCAAAGGTATTCTAATGGAATAAACTAGGTTAATTCTCTGGATGATTGTAAGAACGGATTCCCCACCCATTCATAGACAATGGTTAAAAAAAACTATCCTTTCAATCTCTCAATTACTCCTTCCAGTATACCAATGTGAAAGTAAAGTTGCCATAGTCCCAGGTGACCATAGGCTGACTGGTGGTGATTTAACCTAAGGGTCACCACACCTATTTTCCCTAAATTCAGATTCCACTTCCGTCATGCCATTGTGTGCCAGTGTGCTCCACCTCCACTTCAGCTTTGCCAACAATTTACTGGTTATTACATCCCTTTACTGACTGATTGGGTGGGATTCTCCCCAATCGAATCCTCCGCACCTTCAGGGGCTAGGCCAGCAACGGGGGGTTTGGCGCCGCACCAACCAGCGCCGAAGGGCCTCCGCCAGCCGGTGCGAGTTGGCGCATGCACGGGAGCGCCCAGTGTGTACTGGCATGGTCATCCCAGTGCATGCGCAGGAGAGTTCTTCTCCGCGCCGGCCATGGCAGACCGTTACAGCGGCTGGCGCGAAGGGAAAGACTGCCCCCATGGCACAGGCCCGCCCACGGAATGGTAGGCCCAGATCGTGGGCCAGGCCACCGTGCGGGTCCCCCCTGGGGCCAGATCCCCCTACGGCACCCCGAGTGACTCCACAGGCCGCCCGCAGAGGCAGGTCCCACCGGTACGGACCTGGCTTAATTTATGCTGACAGGACCGGCCGAAAACAGGCAGCAACTCAGCCCATCGCAGAGCGAAGAATCGCCGTGGGGGGGGGGGGGGGGGGGGGGGGGGGGGGGGCGGGCGGGGGGGGGGGGGGGGGCTGCCGCCAACGGCCCCCGACTGGCGCAACGCGATTCCCAACCGCCGAAAAACCAGAGCCGGAGAATCCGGCAGCCGGCGGCGGGGCGGGATTCACGCTGCCCCCCGCCGAATCCCCCGCCCATTATATCATTTTCACTCTTAATTAGCATTATTCATGGCTATTTTCAATCATATTCCCTGCTTTTGAGGTTGGGCGGGATTCTCCGTCCGTTGATGGCAGTGGAATTCCCCAGTCCCGCTGCAGTGAATCGGAGATTTGGCTGAGCGTCAAATTCTTTGTCCTCGCTAGCAGTGGGAGCGGGGCGGACCCACAAAGGAAAATCCCGGCCAATCTTCCACTAATTTGCATAGCTCTACCCTCATGCAAAGGAGTTTTACCACCAAATGTTTGGCACTGTGTGTAACTGGAGGAGTAACGATGTTTTTCATGACTGACGCCTTAATCTCTTTGTAGGGAAGGGGCATTAACAACTATTGATGCTTCCTTGTTCAAAATATCATTTTTATTTCTTGCTATGTAAATAATGTTTGTTGTTATTAAAAACTCTAATGCCTGCCCTGGTGTTACAATCCCTACAGAGACCAATAACGCCAAAAAGAAAGGAATACTCACAATGCCAATGGAAATAAAAGACAAGATTTCACAAAACTTTTACTGTAGCAAACCAATCAAAATCACATAATTTAATCATTAACTTAACACATGAAGGATATTTCAAATAAAAAGGAAAATTTCACTTTCAGTAGTTGTTTAAGATGTTTGCAACAATGATACGCCTCACGTAGTTACAGGCGCTCACATTAATTCCCACACAAACGTGATACCATGGGCAATCTCACAGTCTTTCCAACTGGCCCTTGCCTTTTGCTTCCTATCTAATTATTTTCGCTCTTGAGTCGGATTCACCAGTAGCCGTATTCCATCTGAAGTCCCTGGAGATGATTACCACTGAAAACACACATCGATGAATCCTCTCTCGCTCAGACAATGACAGTCCGGATGGCACAGGATCCCCAGTAACTCCCTTCTCTGACTCTTTTAAATGGTCGGTAGGCTCAGGAACCACTTCAACAGCAACAATGGCTTTTGTCAAAACCACAATCCCTTGTTCTTCCTGTTGCCAGTATTCTGTCCTTTCTAACTATATAACACACAGTAACACAGTTTTGGCTCTATTCTCAGAGACCTGCTTCAACTCTTGGATCTGTTCAGTGGCAGCAGGGTGGCACAATAGTTAGCACTGCTGCCTCACGGCGCCGAGGTTTTAGGTTCAATCCCGGCTCTGGGTCACTGTCCATGTGGAGTTTGCACATTCTCCCCGTGTTTGCATGGGTTTCGCCCCCACAATCCAAAGATGCGCAGGGTAGGTGGATTGGCCACGCTAAATTGCCCCTTAATTGGAAAAAATGAATTGGGTACTCTAAATTTAAAAACAACCTCTAGGATCTGTTCAATGACTGTCAAGCAGAAAATTGTTCCATTCGAAGAGAGCCTTGTTTATTTGTTTCCTTTTTCTGCTTCGCATTAATTTCCAGTCTTCTGAACTGTCAAACAACAAAACCAGGCTAAAATCCAACCCCACTGCAATTATCTTTCTCTTTACCCTTTGCTTCTTAGTTGTTCATCAACTCTGGCAATCCCAGATCCTCTGAGCATTTCATGGAACCTGGTAATGTCATAATCAGCAAATCAATTAGCTCGTTCACAAAATATTCCCCAGTACATTTTGATCATGACGGTGGAGTTCTGACCTCAAACGGACAACTGTACCTTTGATGTCTAGGGTGTGACAATTGATCAATGGATATAAGACTATACTTGTCACATAGAGACCTCCATCAGCATTGCTAATGGTGATTTAGAGGCAATTATTGGAACGATTGAGGTCTGAAGTGGGGACCGATGCATATATCGACTGAAAAAGTTTAGAAAGAAGTGCTTAAGTGGTTCCCTCAGAGGGTTCGATCTTATATAATGAGAAAGACCTCTATATCTTTAAAATCAATTTATCTGATGTGGCTGCTCAATTTAATTGAGTTTTATTTAAGGTTTAGTTTCTCTTGGTTGGTGTAGAATCCAGTTCCTTATCATCAGATCAATTTGGCACTTTGGAGTTATTGTGTTCAGCGAGGTTGCATTTTTTGAATGTTAATATGTTTGGATTGCAAAACAAAGTAGAAAACACAAACCGATTTGTCCTGAAGGCAATTAATTTGAGGTAACACATCCAATTAGATTTGTGTTTAGTACCTATTATGTGGCTCAAGCCAGATGCAATTTTTGCTTCCTGTGTGAACTGACATTGAGTCCCAGAATTTCTTACTGCAGGGGCTGAATCATGTGGCAGAGGTTGATGGACGGCTTGAGGCCAGGGGCAAGGGATATGTTTCAGCAAGCCTGCCATACAAAGTCCATTAAGATACAGATTAGAGACTGTGCAGACCGTAATGTAAACCTTATCGATGAAGTTTTGTCTAATCACCGCTAAGTTTTACTAAAACAGGTAAGAAAGTTGCATTCATTGTTTTTGCCTGTAACAAAGTGAAATCTTACGTATTGATTTTCTGCTGCTGTCTAAAAGGCTTACATTAATTTAATAATCCTGATTCGTAGCTTGTAGCCTCATTTGCACGGGCTGATAAAGCGTTTGTTCTTCTGTTATTTGAATTCTAGCAACAAATGAACAGGATCTGTCAATTCGAAGATCCTCAGGCAATACTATGTTATCAGTGGATCTAGCATCAAGGTACAGCTCCTTGGTTTTCATACAGCGCACATGATAAATATCGCATGGTAGCACAGTGGTTAGTATTGTTGCTTCACAGCACCAGGGTCCCGGGTTTGATTCCTGCTTGGGTCAATGTCTGTGCGTAGTCTGCACGTTCTCCCCGTGTCTGCGTGGGTTTCCTCCGGTGCTCCCACAAGTCCCGAAATACATGCTTGTTAGGTGAATTGGACATTCTGAATTCTCCCCCAGTGTACCAGAACAGGCGCCGGAAGGTGGTGACTAGGGGATTTTCACAGTAACTTCATTGCAGTGTTAATGTAAGCCTACTTGTGACAATAATAAAGATTATTATTATTATTATTAAATATCTCATAGAACCCATTCTGGGACTGAAGTTGATTTGCCTCGTTGTGCACATTTTATGTATTGCCCTTTTATGGCAGTTTGTTGGGTGGCATAGGGCTTAAAAAAATAGACATTGCATGGTTTTGCTTATGATCGCACCAGAGATAAAACATAGCTGCCAAACCTGAACTTCAAACCCCCGAACAATGGTGGATCGCTGGAATACGATCCAGCAGATGTATTTTTGACAGGAGTTGGGCAATTTGGTAGCGAGTATAAATACTTTCAAAAGACAAGGCACCAACTTTTACAACCCATCTTCAGCCAGAAAGGCCAAGTGGGTGCTCCATCTCGGCAGCCTTCTGAAAAATATCATGGAAGTCAATCTTCAATAAATTTGATTTACTTCATGTGATACCAAGAAATGGCTGAATGCCCTGAATACAGCAAAGGCTATGCAACCTGAAAACTTACACGACTGAAGTAGTCATACCTAGTCAAGCTATTCTAGGACAGCTGCAACACTAGCATTTGCGTGACAAAATGGAAAGTTGCTCAGATACGTCCTAACACAGAAAGCAGGACATAAGAACATAAGAACTAGAAACAGGAGTAGGCCACCTGGCCCCTCGAGCCTGCTCCGCCATTCAATGAGATCATGGCTGATATTTGTAAACTCAGCTCCACTCTCCGGCCCGTACATCATATCCCCAAATCCCTTTATTCTTTAGAAAGGCATCTATCTTTTTCTTAAAAACGTTTGAAGAAGGAGCCTCAACTGCTTCACTGGGCAAGGAATTCCAGAGATTCACAACCCTTTGTGTGAGGAAGTTCCTCCTACACTCCGTCCTAAATCTATCTCCCTTATTTTGAGGCTATGCCCCCTAGTTCTGCTTTCCCCGACCAGTGGAAACAACCTGCCTGCATCTATCCTATCTATTCCCTTCATAATTTTATATGTCTCAATAAGATCCCCCCGCATCCTCCTAAACTCCAATGAGTACAGTCCCAGTCTACTCAACCTCTCGTCATAATTTAATCCCCTCAACTCTGGGATCAACCGAGTGAATCTCCTCTGCACTCCCTCCAGTGCCAATATGTCCTTTCTCAGGTAAGGAGACCAAAACTGAACACAATACTCCAGATGCGGCCTCACCAACATCCTATACAATTGCAGCATAACCTCACTAGTCTTGAACTCTAGCTAATGTCTACCTTTAGTCCCTCTAGCAATGAAAGACAAAACTCGATTAGCCTTCTTAATCACCTGTTGCACCTGCACACCAACTTTTTGCGACTCGTGCACCAGCACACCCAGGTCCCTCTGCACAGCAGCATGTTTTAACATCTTATCGTTTAAATAATAATCCATTCTGCTGTTATTCCTCCCAAAATGGATAGCCTCACACTTGGCAACATTGAATTCCATCTGCCAGACCCTAGCCCATTCACCTAACCTATCCAAATCCTCCTGCAGACTTCCGGTATCCTCTGCACCTTTTGCTTTACCACTCATCTTAGTGTCGTCTGCAAACTTTGGCACATTGCACTTGGTCCCCCACTCCAAATCGTCTATGTAAATTGTGAACAATTGCGGGCCCAACACTGATCCTTGAGGGACCCCACTAGTTACAGGTTGCCAACCAGAGAAACACCCATTTATCCCCACTCTCTGCTTTCTGGTAGTTAACCAATCCTCCACCCATGCTACCACTTTACCCTCAATGCCATGCATCTTTAGTTTATGCAGCAGCCTTTTGTGTGGCACCTTGTCAAAAGCTTTCTGGAAATCCAGATATACCACGTCCATTGGCTCCCCGTTATCTACTGCACTGGTAACGTCCTCAAAAAATTCTACCAAATTAGTCAGACACGATCTACCCTTTGTGAGCCCATGCTGCGTCTGCCCAATGGGACAATTTCCCTCCAGGTGCCCCGCTATTTCCTCCTTAATGATAGATTCCAGCATTTTCCCTACAACCGAAGTTAAGCCTACCGGCCTATAATTACCCACTTTCTGCCGATCTCCTTTTTTAAACAGTGGTGTCACGTTTGCTACTTTCCAATCCTCTGGGACCACCCCAGAGTCTAGTGAATTTTGATAAATTATCACTAGTGCGTTTACAATTTCCCTAGCCATCTCTTTTAACACTCTGGGATGCACCCCATCAGGGCCAGGAGACTTGTCTACCTTTAGCCCCATTAGCTTGCCCAATACTGCCTCCTTAGTGATTACAATCATCTCAAGGTCCTCACCTATCATATCCTTATTTCCATCAGTCACTGGCATGTTATTTGTGTCCTCCACTGTGAAGACTGACCCAAAAAACCTGTTCAGCTCCTCAGCCATTTCCCCGTCTCCTATTATTAAATCTCCCTTCTCATCTTCCAAAGGACCAATATTTACCTTAGCCACTCTTTTTTGTCTTATATATTTGTAGAAGCTTTTACTATCTGCTTTTATGTTCTGAGCCAGTTTACTTTCATAGTCTACCTTACTCTTCTTTATGGCTTTTTTAGTAGCTTTCTGTTGTCCCCTAAAGACTTCCCAGTCCTCTAGTCTCCCACTAATTTTTGCCACTTTGTATGTTTTTTCCTTCAATTTGATACTCTCCCTCACCTCCTTAGATATCCACGGTCAATTTTTCCCCTTTCTACCGTCTTTCTTTTTTGTCGGTATGAACCTTTTCTGAACACTGTGAAAGATCGCTCGGAAGGTTCTCCACTGTTCCTCAACTGCTTCACCATGAAGTCTTTGCTCCCAGTCTACCTTAGCTAGTTCTCCTCTCATCCCATTGTAATCGCCTTTGTTTAAGCACAAAACACTAATGTTTGATTTTACCTTGTCATCCTCCAACTGTATTTTAAATTCCACCATATTGTGGTCGCTCCTTCCAAGAGGATCCCGAACTATGAGATCATTAATCAATCCTGCCTCATTACACAGGACCAGAACTAGGACCACTTGTTCCCTTGTAGGTTCCATTACATACTGTTCCAGGAAATTATCCCGGGCACATTCTATAAACTCCTCCTCAAGGCTGCCTTTACCAACCTGGTTACACCAATCGATATGCAGATTAAAATCTCCCATGATAACCGCTGTACCATTTCTACATGCATCCGTTATTTCTTTGTTTATTGCCTGCCCTACCATCCTGTTACTATTTGGTGGCCTATAGACTACTCCTATCAGTGACCTTTTCGCCTTACTATTCCTGATTTCCACCCAAATTGATTCAACCTTGTCCTCCATAGCACCAATATCATCCCTTACTATTGCCCCGATGCCATCCTTAAACAACAAAGCTACACCACCGCCCTTACCGTCCATTCTATCCTTTCATATAGTCTGATACCAGTCGTGACCATCTTTTAACCATGTTTCAGTAATGGCCACTAAATCATAGTCATTCACGATGATTTGCGCCATCAACTCATTTACCTTATTTCGTATACTACGAGCATTCAGGTAAAGTACACTTCTGCTGTTTTTTATGTCTTTGTTATGAATCCTAACACCTTGATCAGTAACTTTTCGCAATTTATTTTTCCTCTTACCCTTTCTCCTAATTTTCCTTGTCTTTGAACCCATATCTTTACATAATAACCTGTCACGTAACCTGCTGCCTTGATCTCCATTAACCATTATACTGTCCATAGCTTTACACTTCCCTTCAATCTATCATGTCAGCCTACTTTCAATTATCACCACAGTGATGGAAGGTGCTACTGACAGTGCCAGCAGGCTGCACTTACCCAGCAATAGCTTGCTCACTGATGCTGGCTTTGGGTCCCACCAAAACCACTCGGCTCCAGAACTCATTAAAACTTTGGTCTAAACATGGATAAAATAGCTGTATTCTCGAGGTGAAGTGAGACCAACTGCCCTTGCCATCAAGGCAGAATTTAGCTGTGTCGCATCAAGGAGCCTTAATGAAATTCAATTCAGCGAGAATTAAAGTAAACCCTCCACTAGCTGGGATGATACCTAACACAAACAAAGATGGTTGCGGCTTTTGGAAACCAATCATCACAGCTCCAAATATCGCTGTAAGAAGTCTTCCGACACCAGGTTAAAGTCCAACAGGTTTGTTTCAAAAACTAGCTTTCGGAGCACTGCTCCTTCCTCAGGTGAATCCACACCAAATATCACTGTAAGAATTTCTTGGGGTAGTGTCCTAGGCCTAACCATCTTTAGCATCAGGTCAGAGGTGGGGGTGTTTGTTGATGGTTGCAGAATGTTCAGCAACATCTGTGATTCCCCAATAAAAAATATCAGTCTGTGCCTGCATGCAACGATGCCTGGACAACATTCAAGCTTAGGCCGATTAATGGAAAATAACATTTGTGCCACAGAATTGCTTGGCAATGACCAACTCCAACAAGAGAGAATTTACAACATGGATTGCAGCAATTCATCAAGATTTTACTGACAGTATTTCTCACACCTTTAATTTCTATCATCTAGAAGGACAACAACAGCAGGTGCCTGAGAAGACACAAGTTCTCCTCCAAAGTCACACACCATCCTGACTTGGAAATATATAGTTGTCCCTTCACTGTCACTGGGTGAAAATCCTGGAACTCCCTCCTTAATAGCACCGTGGGAGTTTTTTCACCATAGGAACTTCAGCAGTACAATAAGGCAGCTCTGTATCACCTTCTAAAGAACAATTATAGATGGATAATAAATGCAGGCCTTGCCAGTAATACACACATTCCATTATTCCTTAGAAACTGTTTACACATGTTTGTTACATTATACATTTTGAGCCCATCTTTCTGCTTTGGTTTAGAGTGGAAACAAGGCAAAGGCAACTTGGGGATGGGTCACAAATGCTGGCCCAGTACTCACATCCCAAGGACAATTTTAAAAAGATAGCTGATATACACCAGTGTTCCTTGGAGTTCCCAGGCGTACTGAGGAAAATTCTGCCCTCCCAATGGCATTTTTATTACATTACACTCATCTTGCATTAATTCTTGTGAGTTTTCATCAGTTCAAAAGACACAATTTGTTCGGACAAATTTATCAAGTGCACGGTTCAAGAGATACAGGGATTGTTTTGGAAAATTTCTTGGAACTCACCCAAATATTAACAGCAAATGAATCACTGTCAATTGAGGAAACTTTCCCCTACATTCTGCATTCCCCTCGGAAACTATTCTATTTTCAAGAGAATTATTCAGCTTATTTCTGCATAAAGGACTTCCCAACAAGACCCCTGTTTATGTGCTGCATATGCTGAAGGAAGAGAAGCTGAAGGAGGCTACAAGGGATGCCAGATTAATTACTCAACATGAGAGTCAAGCCATCCCAGCACTATCCAATTATTGTCATTGCTATCTCTTCATGTGCCTCTAAATGTTACATGTTGGCACTTTATTCACCTGTGGCCTGGCATTCACCGGCATTGCATGCTACCTTCTCCTGCAGGAGGAATGCACAGTGTTAATTGACTACTGCAGTCTCCAGATCCTGCAGTCAGGATTTGTGGAATCAATTCTACATGCAAGGGGACAAGAAACCAGGATGAGACCTTTCACAATGTGAAACAATTGAAATGAACACTTCAATAAACTTTACTTCTGGAACAAGGACCATGGTGAATACTTCAAAAAGCATTGCATTAATACTATGCCGGGAATACCCATGTGCTTCTCTGCTGATTTTCTATTCATCTGAAAACATTGTTATCTTTGCTGACCTAGTGCGATAATTAAACTTCTTTTGTGACTGCAAGAGGATCCTTAAGGTTATGAACATTGCAATCACAGCCAGTGACACCTCCTTCCATAGAATCCATGCTGCTGCATAGGATGGCTTCTTCCCTGGAACCTGAACCACGGAACTCCTCGTTTCTCAAATTTCTGACCGCAAATTTAATGTCAGCATAAGCAAACCTAGGGGCAGAATTTTTGCTGCCCATTTTGGACCAGAATGAAGGTGGAGTGTCTGAAAACATGCTGGCAGTGCAGCCTGATATCCCACTTCTGGGGCGTCATTCTCCGACCCCCCGCCGGGTCGGAGAATGGCCGTTGGCCGCCGTGAATCCCGCCCCCGCCCCCGCCGAAGTCTCCGAAGGGAGAAAAGTCGGCGGGGCGTTAATGGCGCCGCTGCCGCGGAGAATGTCACGGGTCTGCGTAAGGCAGCCGATTTTCGGCCTGCCGATATTCTCCCTTCCGGATGGGCCGAAGTCCCGTCGACGTGATGACCGTTCACGTCGACGTGAATCAAACCTCCTTTTCATCGGCGTGACCCGGTGCTCCAGGCTCACGCCGATCAGCGAGGAGGTGAGTGACGGCCTGGGGGGTTGGCTCTGGGCAGGAAATGGCGTGGCCGCAGACTGATTGCGTGAGGAGAGGTGTGTCTCGGCTTGTGTGTGTGTGTGTGCGGCGGGGGGGGGTGGGGGGTGGTTAGAGTAGGCTGGACTCCGGGGGAGTGCCAGGAGGGGGTCCGTGCTGGGGTGGAGGTTGGGGGGGGGGGGTCCGTGCCGGGGTGGAGGTTGGGGATTGGGGGGGGTCCGTGCTGGGGTGGAGGTTGGGGAGGGGGTCCGTGCTGGGGTGGAGGTTGGGGGGGGTCCGTGCCGGGGTGCAGGTTGGGGGTTGGGAGGGGGGGCCATGCTGGGGTGGAGGTTGGGGAGGGGGTCCGTGCTGGGGTGGAGGTTGGGGGGGGGTCTGTGCCGGGGTGGAGGTTGGGGGTTGGGGGGGGGTCCGTGCTGGGGTGGAGGTTGGGGGTTGGGGAGGGGGTCCGTGCCGGGGTGGAGGTTGGGGGGGGGGTCCGTGCTGGGGTGGAGGTTGGGGGTTGGGGAGGGGGTCCGTGCCGGGGTGGAGGTTGGGGGGGGTCCGTGCTGGGGTGGAGGTTGGGGGTTGGGGGGGGTCCGTGCCGGGGTGGAGGTTGGGGGGGCGGGTCCGTGCTGGGGTGGAGGTTGGGGGTTGGGGGGGGGTTCCGTGCCGGGGTGGAGGTTGGGGGTTGGGGGGGGTCCGTGCTGGGGTGGAGGTTGGGGAGGGGGTCCGTGCCGGGGTGGAGGTTGGGGGGGGGTCCGTGCTGGGGTGGAGGTTGGGGGTTGGGGGGGGTTCCGTGCCGGGGTGGAGGTTGGGGGTTGGGGGGGGGGGTCCGTGCTGGGGTGGAGGTTGGGGAGGGGGTCCGTGCCGGGGTGGAGGTTGGGGGGGGGGTTCGTGCTGGGGTGGAGGTTGGGGGTTGGGGAGGGGGTCCATGCCGGGGTGGAGGTTGGGGAGGGGGTCCGTGCTGGGGTGGAGGTTGGGGGGGGGTCCGTGCCGGGGTGGAGGTTGGGGGTTGGGGGGGGGTCCGTGCTGGGGTGAAGGTTGGGGAGGGGGTCCGTGCTGGGGTGGAGGTTGGGGGGGGTCCGTGCCGGGGTGGAGGTTGGGGGTTGGGGGGGGGTCCGTGCTGGGGTGGAGGTTGGGGGTTGGGGAGGGGGTCCGTGCCGGGGTGGAGGTTGGGGGGGGGGGTCCGTGCTGGGGTGGAGGTTGGGGGTTGGGGAGGGGGTCCGTGCCGGGGTGGAGGTTGGGGGTTGGGGGGGTCCGTGCCGGGGTGGAGGTTGGGGGTTGGGGGGGGTCCGTGCTGGGGTGGATGTTGGGGAGGAGGTCCGTGCCGGGGTGGGTGATGGGAGTGCAAATGAGTTGGTCCACCTGGCCAGGTGCCAGCCTCCAACAGTTGGACCCATGCGGTCCATGCCACCTGGCTGGGGGGAGGAGGGGATATGGGCAATGGTGACATGTCGTCGTTCCCCTCCCCCCCACCAGGCCGTCATGTTTTCAGACCATCCAGCGATGTTGGCCGCCGTGGTGGCAGCCGCTCATGTCTATGTTGCCCTGGATGAGGAGGAGGAGGAGGAGGAGGAGCGTGCCAGAGAGGCGGCGCAGGCTGCCGCAGAGGGGCAGGCGGCAGCCGCCCAGGCTGGAGGGACACCTGACCGACAGGACGAGGAGGGGGAGGAGGACGTCGCGGCCCCGCGGCAACGGAGGCACCCGAGGGCGCCCCGTGTGTACCGGCCCCGGCAGTCATACCAGGACCTCACGGACCGGGAATGCAGGAGGAGACTCCGGATGAGCCGGGAAACCGTGGCACACATCTGCCACCTGCTGGCACACCTGTCACCGCATGGCACTGGCGGGGGACACCCTCTCCCCGTGTCCGTCAAGGTTACGGTGGCCCTGAACTTTTATGCAACGGGGTCATTCCAGGCACCGAGCGGGGACCTGTCCGGCATATCGCAGACATCGGTGCATCCGGGCAGTGACAGATGCCCTTTATGCCATGGCGCACCGCTACATCCGCTTCCCCGTGGACCGGGCCAGCCAAGATGCCCGGGCCGTGGGCTTCTCTGCCGTTGCCGGGTTCCCCATGGTCCAGGGCGCGATCGATGGGATGCACGTCGCCGTGCGGCCACCTGCAGAGAACAGGGCCGTGTTCACTAATAGGAAGGGGACCTATTCGATGAACGTACAGGTGGTCTGCGACCACCGCATGATGATCCTGCGCCCGTCACCCAGGCAGTGTACACGACTCATTCGTGTTGTCGCGGTCATCCATCCCCGGCATGTACGAGGGACGCCATCCCCGGCTGAGGGGCTGGTTGCTGGGCGACAGGGGCTACCCATTGCGATCGTGGCTGATGACGCCTATACGGAGGCCACGCAATGAGGCAGAGAACCGCTACAATGATGCCCATGTAGCGACAAGGGGAGTGATCGAGAGGTGCTTTGGCGTGCTGAAGATGCGTTTCAGGTGCCTGGACCTCTCTGGGGGCGCCCTCCAGTATCGGTCAGATAGGGTCGGCCGCATCATTATGGTGTGCTGCGTCCTGCACAACATAGCCCAGCAGAGGGGTGATGTGCCGCAGGCAGAGGAGGGCGGAGTGGAGGAGCAGCAGGAAGAGGCCCAGTCCTCCCCAGATGAGGGGGATGGGGGCAATGGTCAGGGCAGACGGGGTAGACACAGGCGGGTGGCTGTCCACCGTTACCGGCTGGCCCAGCGGGCACGGGACAGACTGATAGACGCCCGCTTCACTGACTAGATGGGCGTGGGAATCGGGTAGTATGGCCACAGACCGCACACCATGGCAACAGCCGACCACCCACACCCCCCACCCATCCACCCACCCAGCACCCTCACCCCCCTCCCCAACCCCACACACCCCACCCGCATGCACACCACCCCCCCCCCCCAATTGCCGATCCACCGGCGGCACAACGGGACGGGCTCACCCAGTTGCGGGTGGACGCGTGTCTATCGCAGGCCATGGAGGATGATGACAACCCACCTCCGATGAGCTCCTGGCTCTACATCATTGGACTATGTCTGACCCATAGCCACAGTACCACCATCCACCCGGACCATCCCTGCATGCGGCTGTGACACTGCAGCGCACGGTCCCGTCCTCTGCCCGGGGGATGTTGATGGCGGCCCAGTGGGAAGGGGGCAGACTCACCTGGGGCTGAGGTAAGACCACCCGTCACACACACACTTGCGCTCAACGTACATGACACGCCCGCACACTTTGGACAGAGCACAAAGGCAGCTTCGGTAGGTGTAACATTGACTTTAATAACCAAAGGAGTTCATGCACGTGCCCTAGCCCCTAAAACTCATCTGTGCCCTGCACCCGTGCCAACTTACTCAGTGTCTAATTGTTTGGCCTTACGGGCCCTTTGACTACTTCTACGTGGTTCCCCAGACGGTACAGCAGAACTGGAGGTGGACTCCTGTGATTCCTGCCCTCTGACACTGGATCCCTTTGGCGGCCGTCTCCTGGGGCGTCCTGGCCTAGATGGGCCAGGCTGCGGCCCGGGCGACTGGGATGGCGAGCTGCCAGTCTGTCCTGCCCGTTGCCCACCCGATGCACCTGGGACGGAAGGGGGGGAGTCCGAGGTGTCGCGGTGTACCGGGACCTCCCCTACAGAGGGAGCCGGGACGGACCACACCACCTCCTCCTCCCTCGGGGTGCCCGATGGCCCCTAGGCCTCTACATGGGTGGGGGATGCGAACGGACTGGCCATCCGACGCGCCCCGACATCTGGCGCTGCCAGTCCTGGAGGCCCGTGCTGGTATCGACAGGGGTCTGCAGGTTTGCAGCCATGGAGCCCAGGGGGTTGTCAAACCCTGTCTGTGACAGTGCGACGCCGGCTCGCACATGGCCACTGGCGCCGATGCCCTCAGCGATGGCCTGCTGAGACTGGGCCATGGCCTGCTGAGACTGGGCCATGGCCTGCAGAGACTGGGCCATGGCCTGCAGAGACTGGGCCATGGCCTGCAGAGACTGGGCTATGGCCTGCTGAGACTGGGCCATGGCATGCTGAGACTGGGCCATGGCCTGCTGAGACTGGGCCATGGCCTGCTGAGACTGGGCTATGGCATTGAGCGCCTCTGCCATCTGGCGCTGGCACTGGCTCATGGCCTCCTGTGAGAGGGCAGCCATTTCCTGGGCCACAGACGCCGCCTGCACGGAAGGCCCCAGGCCTCGCAAACCGTTCCCCATGTCTGACACCGTCGCACCCATTGCCTCCACCGCGGACGCCACCCGTGCGGTGTCAGCCTGGGTGGCACGCATGACCGGGACCACTCCCAGCTCCTGGACGCGGGTGGACTCCTCCACCTGCGACCGCAGCCGCCGCAAGCCACCCGTCACCCTATTCGATCGTCTCCGTGTCGGTGGTTGCATCGGATCGATGTGTGGGTGTGGTAACTGCAGGAACCCGGGATCCATCTGGGCGGCAGATGTTCGCTTGGCCTGGGCTGCCCTCCGACCGCCCGGTCCCCTCTGCTGCTCCTACCTCCACCTGCTGTACCGGGACGGCTGTGTTGTGCGCACCAGTGAGTGTACCAGACGCCTCATCACTAAAGTGCCCAACCGTGGTGAGTGTTTCTGCGATGGTGGAGGGTGTTGGTGACAGCAGTGGCGTTGTGTCGTGCTCTTCGTCCCACTCTGACTCCATGGCACTTTGGGGTGGGGGTTCGTCTCCACCCATCCACTCTGAGTCACTGTCCGGTATTTCGTCTTCCCGGGTAGGGGTGTCCTGGGTAGTGCTGTCCCGGGTACTGCTGTCCCGGGTACTGCTGTCCCGGGTAGTGCTGTCCCGGGTAGGGGTGTCCTGGGTAGTGGTGTCCCGGGTAGAGGTGTCCTGGGTAGTGGTGTCCCGGGTAGGGGTGTCCTGGATAGTGGTGTCCTGGATAGTGGTGTCCTGGCTCGGATGTGACGGGGGCCTGTGGCCGCCCCCCTCATCGCTGGGTGGTCGCTCCCGCACGTGACGGGGGTGTCGTCTCCCTGTTGCTCCAGGTCTCTCCGTCTCCCGTGGTGTGCGAGGGGCATCCTGCGGGCGTCGCATGCTGGAGGGTCCGGGTCTCTCCGTCTCCCGTGGTCTCCGAGGGGCATCCTGCGGGCGTCGCATGCTGGAGGGTCCGGGTCTCTCCGTCTCCCGTGGTCTCCGAGGGGCATCCTGCGGGCGTCGCATGCTGGAGGGTGCGGGTCTCTCCGTCTCCCGTGGTCTCCGAGGGGCATCCTGCGGGCGGTGTGCATCTGCGGGGATGGGTGCCTGGACGTTTGGTCCTGCGATACACAATGAAGCATGCATGGTTAGACATCAGGCAGTGATCAGGTGATACGGGGGAGGGGGATATAGGGGAGGGGGGATATGGGGACGGGCTGTTGGTGGCTCACTTGCTCGTGGGGCCCCGACCTCTGAATCAGCAACCTCCCGGTCCTCAGGTCCGCCAGCCAGTTCCAGGGCCCTTTCCTCGTGTACGGTCAGTGGCCACTCATCAGCGGGCCCTCCTCCAGTCCTCACATGCTCCCTATTGTTGTGTGCGCGCTTCTCCTGTGGGGGGGGGGGTGGGGTGGTGGCAGGGGTAAAAGGCAACAGTGTTAGGCAGGTATATGAATGCACGCCATCGGTTGCGCGTGCATTGCAGAGGTTAAGGTTAGGGCTGGATTCACTTGGGGATATGGGGGATATGGGGGAGGGGGGATATGGGGGAGGGGGGATATGGGGGAGGGGGGATATGGGGGAGGGGGGGATATGGGGGAGGGGGGGATATGGGGGAGGGGGGGATATGGGGAGGGGTGATATGGGGGAGGGGGGATATGGGGGGGATATGGGGGAGGGGGGATTTGGGGGAGGGGGGATATGGGGGAGGGGGGGATATGGGGGATATGGGGAGGGGGGATATGGGGGAGGGGGGATATGGGGAGGGGGATATGGGGAGGGGGGATATGGGGGAGGGGGATATGGGGATATGGGGGAGGGGGGTATGGGGGAGGGGGATATGGGGGAGGGGGGATATGGGGGAGGGGGGATATGGGGGACATGGGGGAGGGGGGATATGGGGGACATGGGGGAGGGGGGATATGGGGGAGGGGGGATATGGGGGAGGAGGGGATATGGGGGAGGGGGGGATATGGGGGATATAGGGGAGGGGGGATATGGGGGAGGGGGGATATGGGGGAGGGGGGATATGGGGGAGGGGGGATATGGGGGAGGGGGATATGGGGGAGGGGGGATATGGGGGAGGGGGGATATGGGGGAGGGGGGATATGGGGGAGGGGTATATGGGGGAGGGGGGATATGGGGGAGGGGGGATATGGGGGAGGGGGGATATGGGGGAGGGGGGATATGGGGGAGGGGGGATATGGGGGAGGGGGGATATGGGGAGGGGGGATATGGGGAGGCTCACCCTGCCTGCTCTGACGAGGTCGTTCACCTTCTTGTGGCACTGGGTGCCTGTCCGTGGTGTCAGGGCCACAGCGGTGACGGCCTCTGCCACTTCCCTCCACAGACGCCGGCTGTGGCGTGGGGCAACTCTGCGGCCGTGCCCGGGATACAGGGCGTCCCTCCTCTGCTCCACTGCGTCCAGGAGCGCCTCCACATCGCGTGACTCGAACCTCGGGGCTGAGCGGCGGCCAGACATCCAGTCGGGTGTTGCGGTCGGGTGTTCCGGTCGGGTGGGGGGGAGCTGCGCGGCCTTATGAGCCGCCACGCCGTGCAGCGTGTATGGCACTGCACGGCATGAACCACTGCGCAAGCGCGGATCCCGTCACGTCGCTGCTAGCCCATTTCGGGCCGGAGGCTATCGGCCCATTTTTATGACGTGACGCAAGTGGGATTTGCACCGTTTTTTGCGCCGATCGGCGGACTTTCCGCCGATAACGGAGAATTTCGCTCCTGTTTTCAGCATTGACAGCTTTCCTGCAGATAGGGGAGCATGGGCCTGCAGATTTGCTCCTCAACAGCCAGTCTAAGTGGTTAAAATCCAGGCTCTGCAACCATTTGAAATCTTCCTGTGAGTGACTGGCATTCAGTAGGTGTTTGCCTTGGATCAGATGCAGGCAGGTGAGGACCATGTCATGGGCAAGTCATGGAGGCCAGAATAGTTTAAAAAGGTGTGTGTTCATGCTTTTTATAGGTTAAAGGGTTTATCTCTTTGAAGTTAAAGTGGCTACAGCCCATTGCATGCCAGGGGAAGATCCAGCATTAAGAACTTTATCAGGTAAAGGGCATCATGTCCCCTCATCAGTGTGGGCCTTTGTGCCTCAGAAGAGGCATCACGCTGAAGCACATCTTTACTTACTTATCCCCAGGCACAAGCAAGACATTACTGCTTTTCAAAGGCCTCATACACTAATACTATTGTGGATGTGGGACATGGCTTGCCGCTTGCCATGCAATGCTGAGGCCACCGAGCCTGTGGAAGTCAAACTCTTCCCTCCAGTAAACAGAGAAACCATCCCCTCCCGCTCAGTCTATCACATGATGGACAATGAGATGAGTAACACATATATTGGCCCCTCTACCTTCTCTATCCTTTTCTCAGGATGGCACATCTCGGAAGTAGACAATAATCTATTGAAGAGGCAGCACCCCAGTTCACAGAGACAAATTTACATTGTTTTGAGTGATGTTTATGAGCAAAAGGACACTCTCTTCCCTTCAGGACACACGTTCTCTCCAGCCACCACCAAAGCAGCCCGGGTGAAGAATTGCAAGATTGTCAGCTCTGTGGGTGACCATCAACAATCCTGGATACAGCGACGAAAGCGTTTTACTGACTTTATGCAATCTGGGGCGTCATTCTCCGACCCCCCAGCGGGTCGGAGAATGGCCGTTGGCCGCCGTGAATCCTACCCCCGCCGGTTGCCGAAGTCTCCAGTACCGGAGAGTGGGTGGGGGCGGGAATCGGGCCGCGCCGGTTGGCGGGGCCCCCCGCTCAATTCTCCGGCCCGGATGGGCCGAAGTCCCGCCGAGAAATTGCCTGTCCCGCCGGCGTAAATTAAAGTAGGTATTTACCGGCGGGACAAGGCGGCGTGGGCGGGCTCCGGGGTCCTGGGGGGGGCGTGGGGCGATCTGACCCCGGGGGGTGCCCCCACGGTGGCCTGGCCCGTGATCGGGGCCCACCGATCCGCGGGCGGGCATGTGCCGTGGGGGCACTCTTTCCCTTCCGCCTCCGCAACGGCCTCCACCATGGCGGAGGCGGAAGAGACTCTCCCCACTGCGCATGCGCGGGAAACTGTCAGCGGCCGCTGACACTCCCGCGCATGCGCCGCCCGGGGATGTCATTTCCGCGCCAGCTGGCGGGGCAACAAACGCCGTTTCTGCCAGCTGGCGGGGCGGAAATCCCTCCGGCGCCGGCCTAGCCCCTCAATGTCGGGGCTCGGCCCCCAAAGATGCGGAGCATTCCGCACCATTGGGGCGGCGCGATGCCCGTCTGATTGGCGCGTGTTGGGCGCCAGTCGGCGGACATCGCGCCGTTGGGGGAGAATTTTGCCCCTGATCTCCCCACTAGATGTGCACCCTGGCAATGCTGCACGCAACATGCTAGGTCTCAGCTGGATAGAGAGCACATGATGCTAAGCCATCCCCTCCTGGGCAGGAGCAATGGTGCAGCAAACAGTGTGAATGTTTAAAGATGCCAAGGGTGAGGTAAGCCCAGGGCTCTTGGAAGAGTCCTCAATCTCCATGCATCATTGAGCCACCACATCCTGCTCTTGTTGTTTCATGAGAAGAGGGCACACAATGCTTCAGAGGTCAGGAACAGCATGGCTGAGGGCCCATACCTCTGCAGGATTAGACCTGCTGAGGAGAGAATCATGCAAATAGCCTGACTACTGTAGTTGGAAACATCTGGATGATAGTGTGTATCCCGCCCAGTTGCACATGGCCATGGCGTTGATGCAATTGCAAAGTATTTCGATCCCAGACCAGACCCCAACAATGGCTAGGTTACTGGACAGAAAGCCCAATATTTTATTCTAATTTTGTAAGGAAAGGATATCTCTCTCCAGGAGTGATTGCATACAAAATCTGGATATGGTATCTTAAAACAAACTTCATCACTAACACAGTATTAAAATATCTTTAACATCACACACAAAAATAGCTTAAAATTACCCTTTAAACAATGCTAATCAATACAGTGACACAATAAACTTAACTGTGTAGCCACCTGGGTTGGCCACTTCCCGACTTAAAATGGAGAACCGCAAAGGCTGAAGGGAAATTCAGCCAACACGGGCAAAGACTAGCAAATACAGAAATCATGTATATTGAAACCTGTAAGAAACCAGACAGCACTGAAACCAGCAGCCATCTGCATAGTAATGAGCAATTCCAAGGCACAATTGCAACAGTTAAGGTGAATAAAGCCAAGCCAGACTCCTCGGCGCCAGCAGGAGCCAAGACAAAGGAAGGCCAACGGACATTTAGGGACCGTCCAGCGATCAGGGAACAACTCCAGTATTGGAGAAATCGATCCAAGTGATCGGAACGCAGTCCAATCACTTGGAAACAGGTACGTGGTCCGCCCCGAAGGGCGGGAAGCCCCTGGGGACTATAAAGTAGAGTCCCCAAGTTCAAATCGTCCTTCATTGGCAGGGTCACTCAGCAACTTGAATCAACCTGTGAGAGTGACCTGTCCAAGCTGCCGCATCAACCAAGTAAGTCTCCAGTCACCGCTCGCTATGAGATAGGCACTCCTAGCTACAAGTCCATATCAGCTTTTGAATCCTGCAGACTCAGGACCTGAACGAAAGGCCATTTGTTCCCCTGACCTGGTGGACCAATTCCGAAGCTAAGTATAGGCCTTTTAGTGATAGAAATAGTCTAGAAAGTAGAGTTTATGCATGAGTAGTGATTTTACTGTGTATAATAAAAGTGTTTTGATTTGAATCTTACTAATTGGTGTGTTGAGGTATTGATCATTACTTGAACTTGAACCTCGTGGCGGTATCATAAAGATACCTGGCGACTCTAGAGCAAAGGTTAAACAAACAGAGCAAATTACAAATTAAAAGCCAACCAAAAGTTAGCAACAACTGCTCTCTATACTTCCACTCAAACAGCAAAACCATCTCAGATCCCAATCCACTTTTAAATACAGTTAGCACTCAGGAATACTGGCTGTACAGAGGCGTCTGGATACTCCACTTTGAGAAAGTGATATTTTAACTGCTTTAAAGAAAGAGACCTGACCCTGTCAGAACAATGCAGTATCTCTCTATGTTTCCATTGGAAAATAGGAACAGCTGGAGGCCATTCAGCCCTTCAAGCCCACTCCACCATTAATTATGATCATGTTTGATAATTTAACTCAGTAACCTGTTCCCATTGCCCCCTATCCTTTGATGCCTTTAGCCCTGTGAGCTACATCTATCTCCTTCTTGAGAACATACAATATTTTAGCTTCAACTACTTTCTCTGGTAAAAAATTCCACAACCTCATCACTTTCTGGGTGAAGAAATTTCTCCTCATCTCAGTCCTAAATTGTTTACGCCATATCCTTAGACTGTGACCCCTGGTTCTGGAATCCCCCGCCATCAGGAACATCCTTTCTGCATCTACCCTGTCTAGTCCTGTTAGACTTTTATAGGTTTCTGAGAGATCCCCCCTCATTCTTCTGAACTGCAGTAAATATAATCCTAACCAACTCAATCTCTCCTCATACGTCAGTCCTTTATATCCAGGAATCAGTCTGGTAAACCTTGTCTGCACTCCCTCTAGAACAAGAACATCCTTCCTCAGATAAGGAGAGCAAAACTGCACACACTATTCCAGGTGTGGTCTCACCAAGGCCCTGCAAGCTTACTCTCATACTTTATTTTCCCCTTCTTAATCAATCCCGTTGTCCTCCTTTGCTGAATTCTATTCTGCTCCCGATCCTCAGGTCTGCTGTTTGTTTCTGGCCAATTTGTATGCCTCTTCCTTGGATCTCTAATTTCCCTTCTAAGCCATGGTTTGGCTACCTTTCCTATTATATTTTTGCGCCAGTTAAAAAATGCACTCATTGAATGTTTGCCATTGCCTATCCACGGCTTTAAGCTCTCCTGCTATGACTTAGTCCTTTAAAATAAACCTTTTTGAAGATACATAAAACTAAATAATGCCAATTACTCTAGGGTCCTTCTTTCCTGCTTCTGGTTACTACAAAATATAGCCCTTACAAACTATAAACCACAAAGTAAAGACGTTAAAAACTATAAGCGATAAAATTCTAACAATCTTGGTCTCTTCAATTTCAACACGAGCCCTAATCTGCATTTCACATGGTGACTGACAGGCTCACCCAGTCAGCTGCTTCCATTTTCCCCACATCACTTTGAATCTGGTGTCACCTCAGGAGCTCTAAAGTCCATGCGAGCACTCAGATTTCTCACCGCACTCTTGCATTGTTTTTAATCTCCTTTAGAACACTCTTTTAGGTGTTGCTGACTGTTCCTGTGCCCTCTCACGCTCTCTTCTAAGAATGAAGTGGGCCATGTGACCTGTCCTGAGGTCAGCCCAATGACATGATTGGATGGCTTGGTTGCTAAAAGTTCAAGGGGGGCCCAAGCTGTCTTACTGGGAAGAAGGTGCAAGATATTGATATCAGTAAACAAGGACCAAGGCAGCTGTGCTGATGGTGGATAGGCTGTTAGTCTCCAAATCACAGTGAGGTGTTAGAAATGTCAGGTTTTGTAAATGGTTATACTTAAACTGTCCATTTGATTCTAAGATAGAATGAAGTTAGGGGTTTAGAAGAGAATTGATCAGTATTGCTACCTGTATACAAGGCCCATGTGGTGCATGTTGTCATGGAGATGGGCTTTGAGAAGGGAACAGGCCATAGAAAGCATTGTAGTATCAGAATTCAGGGTTTTCTTAAAATATCCTTGAACCTCACTTTGAGATCAGTCTTTAAAAATCTGAGAGAGACAGAATGAGACAGGGAGTGAAAGAGAGAGGGCAAAGAAAGATAGAAGCAGCAATCCTACATCTTAAGCAGAGAAAATGCCGGGCTTGTCAATCATCATGTGAAATGCAGATTAGGGCTCATGCTGAATTGAAGAGACCGAGGTGGTGAGGATTTAAACAAGACTGGAATATTCGCTCAGCTTGCCCAAAGGGAAAAATCTCCCAAAAAAAGGCAAAGGGAAATATAAAAACTTGAATCAAAATTTGAAAGAGAGAGGGAAGACAGAAAATTTGAATTAGACAGAGGAGGTTTTTGATTCTGCGAACAGGCAACAGCAGGGAGAGTTGATGATGGGTCAGCTTTAAATCCTGGGGCGGAATTCTCTAATCCCGCGGCAGAGTGGCCACACCGTCGTAAACGCCATCGCGTTTTACGACGGCGTGAATGGGCCGACACAAAGACTAATTCGGGCCCGCAAAAGGGGCCAGCACGGCACTGGAGCGGTTCACGCCGCTCCAGCTGCTGATCCCGGCGTGAACTGGGCGCCATGGGATCAGCGCATGCGCAGTGGCACCAGCGCCAATGCGCACATGCGCAGTGCCTTCCTTCAATGCACTGGCCCCGACGCAACATGGCGCAGGACTACAGAGGCCGGCGTGGAAGAAACAAAGCCCCCAGCCAGAGAGGCCGGCCCGCTGATCAGTGGGACCCGATCGCGGGCCAGGCCACATCGGAGGCCCCCCCCCTGGGGTCGGACCACCCCTCCCCCCTCACAGGCCGCCCCCCGGACCCTTCAACGGCACGGTCCCGCCAACTGAGAGCAAGTGTGGACGGCGCCGGCGGGACTCGCCGCTTTCACGATGTTCGCTTGGCCCATCCCAGACCGAAGATCAGCGGGCCGGCCGCATAGAGAAGCCACCAGCCGGCGCCACACCAACCACGCCGGTGCCAATGGCGTGATTCTCCGTCGGGGCGGCGTGCCGCGATTCGCGCCGGTCGCGGGGATTCTCCGGCCCGGCCCCGGGGCTGAGAGAATCCAGCCCCGGTTATGATTTGGCAAGGAATATTCATTCCGTATCTAAATTCAGTGAGGAATGAGATGGAATGTATTTCAAATAGTCTTTATTTAACCCAAGGGTGTTGGAGGATGGGTCTGTTAGACTCCCAGGATGGTTTGTTCCCCCCTGCTGACTTATGTACTCAAGTGCTAATGAAGGAAGATAGAAAGTGGGCATGGCACCATCATACATAGATGCTAAAGAAGCCAGTCAACATGAGCTGTTAGAGGTCAATGGGAAGGCAAAAGGTCAGGAGGAAGAGGCAGCACCACCCACTACCAGAACAAAGAGCAGAGGCAGGTCAGCCAGGTACTAACCCGTGGGAAAGGGGGTAGAGACTAGAAAATCATGGGCAGGATTCTCTAATCACGCGGCAGAGTGTCCATGCTGTCGTAAACACCGTTGCGTTTTATGACGGCGTGTACGGGCCGCTGCCAGGACTAATTCTGGCTCCTACAGGGGGCCAGCATGGCGCTGGAGCGGTTCGCACCACTCCAGATGCTGATCCCGATGCGAACTGTGCGCCGCGGGATCCGCGCATGCGCAATGGCGCCGTCGCGAACTTGCGCATGCGCAGTGGCCTCCTTCAACGCGCCGGCCCCGACGCAACATGGCGCAGGGCAATAGCGGCCGGCGCGTAGGAAAGGAGGCCCCCAACCAGAGAGGCCGGCCCGCCGATCAGTGGGCCCCGATCGCGGGCCAGACCACATCAGAGGCCCCCCCTGGGGTCGGATCCCACCCCCACAGCTGCCACCCAACCCATCAATGGCGAGGTCCCGCCGGCTCAGAGCAGGTTAGAACGGCGCCGGCGGGCTCGTTTTTCCTTTCACGGCTGCTCGGCCCATCCAGGCCGGAGAATCACGGGAGGGACGCGTAGAGCAGCCTGCGACCGGCACCGCGCCAACCACGCCGACGCCAATGGCTCTGCGGAGAATCGCGTGCCGCCATCGGAGCGGGATGGCCCGGTCGCGGGGATTCTCCAGCCTGGCGCAGGGTTGGAAGAATCCCGGCCCATACCTCAATATGTTGATCCCCCTCAAGCCCTGCCTGTGGCTGTAAAGGTAACCATCGCTCTCAATTTATATGCCACAGGCTCTTTTCAGGACTCATCAGGAGACCAGATAGATATATCCCAGTTGGCTGCATTAAGGCAGTAACTAATGCCCCGTTTGTTCATGTGGGGCTCACAATAATCTTCCTGTAGATTTTGTGTCTCAGGTGAGAGAGCCACAGCCTTAGCCCAATTAGCAGACTTTCCTCAGGTGCGAGGTGTTATTGATTGCACTCATGTTGCCATGAAATAAAGGCTCCAGTTCATAATTCAGACACCTTCATGAATTGGAAGTCCTACCACTCAATCAATGTACAGTTGGTTTGTGACCTCACCCACCTCTTCCTTCATGTAAGCACAAGCTGCCCAGGCAGCTGCCACAACTCCTTCATTTAAAAAAAAATTCCAATTAAGGGGAAATTTTGTGTGGTCAATCCACCAACCCTGAACATCTTGCGGATTCATAGAATTCATAGAATCCTTACAGTGCAGAAGGAAGCCATTCAGCCCATCAACTCTGCACTGACCCTCTGAAAGAGCACCCACCAAGGCCCAAACCTCCACCCTATCCCTTTAACGCCGCCTAGGGGCAATTTATCATGGTCAATCCACCTAACCCGCACATCTTTGCACTGTAGGAGGTTGTGGGGGTTAGATCCACGCAGATATGGGGAGAATGTGCAAACTCCACACGGACAGTGACCCGGGGCCTTGGATCGAACCAGGGTCCTTGGCAACGTGAGGAAGCAGTGCTCACCACTGCATCACCGTGCCTTCATGTTAAGGAGTTCCCAACTCCCCCAGCTATTTCAGCAACCAATGCAAAATTGTGGTTGGCTTCTTAAGAACCTAGCTAATTACCACTTTTAGGACCTTTCAAACTGAGGTAGAGCGCAACTACAACAACAGACATATCCCCACAAGGTATACAATCGAGCAGGGCATTGACATTTTTAAATTACACTTCAGTTGCTTTAATAGCTCACAGGTAGAACCTTGCAGAACATTTCAGCAAGGTTATGAACAATAGTTGTGATGTGTTGCATGCTACATAACATTGTCCAGATAAATCAATGACGATGGTGCCATGGGCAGAGATCAACCTCTGAGGAGCAAGAAGAGGACGAGGAAGAGGAGAAGGAGGAGGAGGAAGCCCTGTCCATTCTGATTAATCCCAAGTGGATGAGGGTGAGGAGGTCACCAGTGGCATAGCAGCCTAGAAGTAAGGCCATGTAGCCAGGGTAACCATGCAGCAGACAATGACCAGTGCAGTTGGCTGATGGTGGAAACCCCTAGCTGAGAGCACCCATCTCAAGGGAAACTTCCCAAAATAACAGAATTTTAATTCTGGGGTTGGGGGTTCGGGGGTGCACTAGTGTCAGCTCTGGTGCACCAGAAACAGTGTAGAAGGTAACAGATGGGCTGCTAAATACCGAAACAGGTGCTCAAGGACATCAACTCAGTTGTAATTAATGTAGTGAGGCCCATTCGTCCTCATCACTCACCCAACCCCATCCATACTAACATATGCCCCTCACCCCATCCCTGTGGCTTCTCAAGCCCGCCATGTAACCCCCCCCCCGGGACCCCATTGAGAGCCCCCCCCCGCCCCCGGGAGACAGCTGCACTAGAGAGACCCTTCCCACTCCCCTCCCCCCCCAACCGGGGCAGCTGCAATAGGGAAGCCCCCCTCAGGGACACCTGCAATAGGGAGACCCCCTCAGGTCATGTGCAATAAGGAGACCGCCCCCAAGAACACCTGCAATAGGGTGACATCCCCCACCACCCCAGGGATCCCTGTAATAGGGAGGCCCCTGAGGGAAACCTACAATAGGGAGACCCTCCTGAGACACCTGTAATAGGAAGACCCCCACAGGGACGCATGAAATAGGGAGACAACCCTCCCCTTGGGACATCTGCAATAGGATGACGCCCCTCCCCGAGACACCTGCAATAGGGAGACCCCTTAGGAATCCACTCACTAAAGGGACCAC
The DNA here is from genome assembly GCF_047496885.1 of Scyliorhinus torazame. Taxonomy (NCBI): domain Eukaryota; kingdom Metazoa; phylum Chordata; class Chondrichthyes; order Carcharhiniformes; family Scyliorhinidae; genus Scyliorhinus; species Scyliorhinus torazame. Next base: position 102,704,819 of record NC_092708.1, read on the forward strand.
CTACAGAGATGCCCTAACAAAGGGACACCCCACAGGGACCCTCTGACTAATGGGACCCCCCCCCCTACAGAAAGGGGACCCCTGTCGAGAAATTAGAGAGCAGTCCAGGGGCAGTGTAAAATATTACAGCTGTAACACTTACCTGGAAGCTCCACGTGTCCATTCCTGAAAGATGAACTTCTCTGACCTGTGTTTCAACCCTGCAGCTCCATTAGATGCAAGCCATTTAGAACTGTCTCACAGTGGGCTGTGATTGACAGCTTCCAAACCCAACTGCAGCCTTGATTCATTAATCGCCCTTCATGGATCAGTGACTCTAAGTGGTGAAACCCTAATGTTTACAAAAATTGATCACGCCAAAGAGAGGTAAGTGCGTTCCAATCGCTCAAGCGTGTAATTACAATGCACTTACCTCTCTTGTGAATTGTGCTGGGGGGAGGGTGGCCCTTAGATGGACTCTGGTGGAAACTCCCTTACGGAGTTGCCCCTTGCCCCACTGGGAGGTGCACCACTCCAGGGCTATGCTGGTAGAGACCACAAGTGATCCGCGCCCACATGATTCCCGGCCCTGGTGATCAGAGACTCACGGAGGGATGGAGCATAGGGTGCCAGGCTGACTAAATGGTTACATCCTCCCACTGACGCATGATGGTGGACCTCAATCCCAGCACCAGCAGGGGGTCGGGGCACCGCGATCGAGTCGGCGCCCGGCATCGCTGCCGGTTTTCCCCCGCCTTCCGATTCTCTGGCCCATCGGGAAACGCAATCCAGGCATCACAGGACAGAGAATCCAGCCCCAAAACTCAACAAAGACTAAGAGAAATACTTCCACCTCAAGACACTCGTGCCAAACTCAAATGGAGTATTGGTAGTTTCAATTGTCTCATAAATTTTTTTTTAAATTGAGTCCACTGATAAGGTGAGCATTGCCATCATGTACACACGGGTCTATGATTACTCAGCATTCCTTCATAGTTGGAAAACATGAAGTTCAAGTTCATCCTCAAAAGCACACTCCCTACTGCATTAGCATGACATTTCCAGTCCCCACACTCCGTCTTTGTGAACTTTCAGAGCACGATTGTTAATTTAATGCTAAATCTGGGACAGCTTTGCATTGTGGACTTATGTGAATTGGGAAATAGATCTAGACTGTTTAGAGTTTATTTCATTTTGAACCTTTCACACTTCAGGGAGAGGAGATCAAATCCCTCTCTGGATGCATGGATTGAATTCCAGGTCCCAATAGTAATAAATTGTTTTTTTATCACTATGCCACCCTGTTCCTGCGTCAGTGATTTTCAACTCTTATTAAAACAGAACATTAAACCAAATGGCAGCTGCCGGTGTATTTTAGCCTTCACTTGATTAAATGCCAATTTATTTATCAAGTGCGTTACATAAATAGGATTCTCTCTGTTAACAGCAAGTCGAAGAGTTAAAATGTTCCCCATTGTATAGTTTTGATTTTTCTTCCTCAAGAGACAGTTCTCTAACCATTGAACTTTGGGGACGTGGTAATCATAGGCTTCTGTCAGCCGCTGTGTTGAATTACTTTGTACTTCTCCTTAGAAAAGCCCAGAAAAGAGCTATTTATATTGTGATTCAGAAATGAGTTATCTCTAAAGGTATGTAAAGTATACCATTCATATATTTTGGTTAACACAGGAATACGGGGAGTTTATTTTTCTGTGTGGGAGACAATAATGCAATTTTTAAAATGTGAGCAAGTGTGACAGGCACTGTGTTTTATGTTTCCATTGGCGATGAGCTGAAAATGATAGCAGAAGGCCGAGGTAAACACATTGGCCCAGATCTTCCATTTTCAGAAGGTTTTACCCAGGGGATGCTCAGACTTTCATGGGCAAGGACTACATTAGAATTGCCCAAAAAGTTTCAATTTCCATTGTGCAAGCCCTACGACTGAAAGCCTCTGAAACTTTCCACCTCCCCCACCACTGCGCTGTGTTTTCCAGCGGCGTGGGCAGCTCACCATTGTTCGCCGGCAGGATCTTCCAGTCCTGTCGATGCCTACAGCGTGTTGCATGGATCAGCCATCCCGCCGCCGGCGATCCCACCGCAGGGCATCACCGTCAGCAGGACTGGAAGATCCTGCTGATGGGAGGATCCAGGAAATTCCAACCAGAGACGTTGGATGTTTCCGACTTTCTTACCTGAATATTTATGCAGGAACAGTTGGAAAAATTGAAATCACTTTTAACTTCCTGTGTAACTATACTACTGACCACGCTGAAACCCACGCTCGACACCCCAAACAACACCCCTCTGAGACCCTGACTACCCCTCATGACCTGCCGACACTCCCCTGACTATTCCCAGCCCTTCCCACTGCAGACTACCCCACCTGATCACCCGACTACCTCGACCCTCCCGTCCACTCCCGAGCCATCCTACCCACTTAGCTAATGCACTTGCAGTCTCTCAAATGGCTGACACATTTAACCTTACTGGGTTACCACAGCTCAGAGAGTCGTGAGCACAGTCCAGTCAATCACGCGAACCCGCCTCCATTGACACTGTCTACACCTCCTGCTGCCTGGGGAAAGCGGGCAGCATAATCAAAGACCTCTCCCATCCGGTTTATTCACTCTCCCAACTTCTTCCATTGGGCAGGAGATACAAAAGTCTGAGAATACGCACGAACAGATTCAAAACAGCTTCTGTTACCAGACTCCTACATGACCCTCTTATGGACTGGTCTGATCTCTCCACACATCTTCTCTATTGTGTAGCACTACACTCCGTATGCTTCACCCTATGTCTATGTATTTACATTGTGTAATTATGTTTGCCCTATGTATTTTTTTCATGTATCGAATGATCTGCCTGAACTGTACAGAGAACAATACTTTTCGCCGTACCTCGGTACACGTGACAATAAACCAAATCCAAATCCAATCATGCCATAAAAGGAGGCATGGCTTCACTTCCTCCTACAATCCCACGCTGCACTGACAACCTCTCAGCAGGCCCGGATTGGAATTCTAGACGAGAAATGTGTAGCTCCACACTAAGGTAAGCAAAAAGGAATGGAGTGGCAATCTGACTGTGATTTTCACTCCACGGACGTTGTGGCCCATTCCTTAAATTGAGGAAATTTGCCACCTCGCAAAGGGAATGTAAACACTGGAAATTCTTCCTGTACAAACAGTAACGCTTACATTGTATTTGTCTGTAAACACTGACTGCCTCCTTTAAGGGGAAACATTTGGTTAATAAGTATCTCTTCTGAACTTAGACGATCACAAAATTACCTGCAGTGAGACATGAGAATCTGTCCTTTGGATCGAAGTAAAGATCCAGTGTCTTTTGCAGATTTGCAGAATCCACCAGGAGCATCTCAACCCCTTTTCATGCAGAATACTAACCTGTCAATCACTATTTCACACCATTTTATCCTTCCTCGGTTGTCTTTAGCACTAAACTGATGAGCACAATACTGGCTAGGAGGTTTATACCATTCAGCTCTGAGAATGACATGTCCTGAAACAGATTAGACAGGCATATTGTTGTATTGGTCTAGGTCAATGCAAATGTGCCTCACATCTGTCAGCAAATATTGAAAACAAAAATTTGTCATCTATTTTAAACCAAAATATTTCAGAAGTTGCCACTTTCTTATAAATTTGTCAAAGTTAAATTGAAAAAAATGTGTGAAGTTGCTTTAAAGGGAGAACAATGATATTAGAAAGTACAGAATGAATTATTCAATGGATGATTAACAGAAAGATTCCTGTGCATGTGAAACATTTGATAGATAAATTAGCATGCTACTACTTTTGAGGTTTATGAGTTTCACCCTGCACCGCATTACTATTTATGAAGCAACTTTTGTGAAACAACTCTAATATACAGTACGTCCTGAAGGAGCAGGTCATGTCTGATATGTTTCGCACAATATATAATTTTGATCAATACTTCCCTTTCTTAATCAATAAATACCGAAGAGGGCTAGCCATTCACCTTTCAAGTCTTTGTTCAATTCTAGCCTAGACTGGTGGGGTAAAAGCCTCTTCCCCTTGATGATTGCTAGCACGTTAGTCAAAATACAAGTCTCAATCAAACTCTCAGTGGGTGTAAATTCACAGCACAAAACTGCCCACATCTTGGCAGTAACTGGCATCACACTGGCTCACACAGCAAGCAAAGCCACATAAATGGCTGGTCTGGGAAGTGAAAATGCAACACTGAAATCTCCGCTCCTACTGCAGGAAAGTAAAAGGCCTTTGTTCTGTATCTAACTTACATTATCTGTGATCTGTGATTTCTCAATACTGCCTGAGAGTGCCAAACTTAGAAACGTCTTTGCAGGATTGATAGCACCCCACTTGATAAACACTGAAATGTCGACTAAAGTAAATAATCTGTATTCTCATTACTGTTTAAAAATGCACAAACGTTGAATGTTCACATGGTTGATATTAAATTTACACCTTCCAAGAATAAGACTAAATGAGCTGGAGCTTCAGTCAATTTTAATGGCCAGGCATTTTTAACATGCTGCTTCCCAACCTCCCAACCAAAAAGTCCAGAAAGTTGATGTCATAATATGCACCCATGCACATCATGAGGTAAAAACAGGCAGTGACAGACACCCAGGTTAGCCAATCAACATACAGGACAGAACACAACCAATCACCAGACAGAACACCAGAGGGGAGCTTCCAACTATAAAACACACGAGGCATCAGCACTCCGCCTCTTTCCACTGGTGACAACTGTAGTGACAGTCAGGGTATATATATCAGTCAGCACCTTCTACACGTGGATCAGAGCTAGCCTGGTCTAGTAAGTTGGAGTTAGTACACTTAGAGTAGTAGAGTGTCAACCCACAGCCAGCTGTGTGCATTGTTACAGAAGTTCAATAAATCGTACTGAACCAACGCCTACGTTTTGTGTATGCTTTACAGTTCATCTGCATCCTGTTGCAGTCCGTGTTACCCCAGGGTGAATAACACGACATGATACCAGGAGACTACTTCATCCAAGTAATTACCTTGAATAATTCAGTGATGACCAGCAAGTGCCTTCCAGCGGCATGGAGAAGATCCAGGGCCCTCCACAGCTCCGGATCTCCGGAAATCTCGGCGCCAACTGGCGGGTCTTCAAGCAGAAATTCAGTCTCTACATTGAGGCCTCGGGCCTCGAGGATGCGTCCGATGCCAGAAAAATCGCGCTGCTCCTATCGACTGCGGGGGACCAGGCCATCCAAATCTTCAATTCGCTAACTTTTGCCAACGGCGAGGACAAGACCAAGTTCCAGACCGTGTTAGACAAATTCGACAGTCACTGTGAAGTCGAAACGAACGAGAGCTTTGAGCGCTATGTCTTCCAGCACCGCCTTCAGGGTAAGGATGAGCCTTTCCAATCCTTTCTAACTCATCTCCGCATATTAGCGCAATCCTGCAACTACAGTGACACCGCTGATTCTCTCATCAGATCGTGTTTGGGGTCCAGTCCGACGCCCTGCGGGAGCAGCTCCTAAAAATAAAAAACATGACCCTGCCAGTAGCCATCGAGACGTGTAATTTCCATGAACAGGTGAAAAGTCGCTACTCCCGCCTTAAATCGGTAGAAAGGACCAACTTGCCTCCCATGAGGCAGAGAGTGTACAGACCACCGCCCTAATGCGGAGCCTTAGGGTCGATGAAGGCGGCCATTTCGCGTGCTTTTCCAGTGGTCCCACGCATGCACACCATGGACGGGAGAACGAAGGGGCCGAAGACCGCACTGCGCAGGTGCGAGCGACGGCTGACCGCACTGCGCATGTGCGACGATGCACGGCGCGTTACGACGTCAACGTAATGACGTACCCGAACTGCGGCACGCCCACTTAAAGCTGCAATGGCCTGCAAGAGACAGGCGATATTTAAATTGTGGGAAGCCTGGCCATTATGCAGCCTTGTGCAGGTTTGCACCTCCGATCGTGGGCCAGCTATCCCAGTTCCAACAAACGCGTTCGAAGTGTGCAGCAAGGGCTGCTGCATTCGGTACCTGGTAACACCACGGATCCAGAGGACGACTGCCTGGAGTCCCCAAAGCGTGTGGGCATCATTACCACGTATCACAAGGCCTCCTCAAATTCAGCAACACGCCTACCCATCCTCAACGTAGATTCTGCAGACGAATGGCGTGCTGTCGTACAAGTCAACCAATGCAGCATCCGGTTCCAGCTGGACACTGGTGCTTCAGCCAATCTCATATCTCAAGCAGATCTTTCTCGCATCCAAAGGCAGCCAAAAATTCTTCCGCCGGCCTGCCAGCTGTTTGATTATAATGGCAATGCCATTACTGCGTTAGGGTCTTGTCACCTGCATGTCTCCAACAAGGCCATCAAAGCCACACTGCGATTCGAAATTGTCAAGCCTGGCAAGGCTTCCCTGCTTGGTGCCCATGCATGCAAGCTACTCAATCTCGTCCAGCGCGTACATGCCATGTCCTCTGCCAATATGAATCTTCAGGCTGACATTGACAAAATCCTGTCACAATACCAGGATGTGTTCAGTGGGATGGGCTCGCTGCCGTACTGCTACAAAATCTTACTCAGGCCTGATGCCACGCCTGTGATCCATGCACCACGCCGGGTGCCGGCTCCTCTGAAGGACCATTTAAAGGCGCAGCTGCAGGAGCTCCAAGACCAGGATATAATCTCTAAAGTGACGGAACCGACTGACTGGGTCAGCTCGATGGTCTGTGGGAAGAAGCCCTCTGGAGAGCTGCGCATATGTATAGATCCCAAGGATCTTAACCGAAACAGAGTGCGGGAACACTACCCAATCCTGAAGCGGGAGGAGTTAACCAGTGAGATGGCACATGCCAAATTCTTCATGAAGCTAGATGCATCGCGTGGCTTCTGGCAGATACAACTGGACGAGTCCAGCAGGAAGCTCTGCACGTTTAATGCACCTTTCGGAAGGTACTGTTACAACCGCATGCCGTTTGGTAATGTTTCATCCTCTGAAATTTTTCAGAGGATCATGGAACAGATGCTGGAGGGCATTGAGGGTGTGCGGGTTTATGTTGATGACATCATTATATGGTCCACGGCCCCAGAGGGGTCTCGTCTCCAACAAGTCTTTAGACGCATACATGCCAACGGCCTCAAGTTGAACAAGGCCAAATGTTTTGGCATGTCATCAATCAAGTTTTTGGGTGATCAAATATCCCAGCAGGGCGTGCAACCGGACTCGGACAAAGTCAAGGCCATCAAACACCATGAAGACCCCGGAAGACAAAAAGGTGGTACTCCGCTTCCTGGGTATCGTTAACTTCTTGGGAAAGTTCATTCCCAACCTCGCATCACACACCACGGCTCTCAGGCATCTGGTGAAGAAGTCCACTGCCTTCCAGTGGCTACCCACACATCAAGCAGAGTGGCTCGAGTTAAAGGCAAAGCTCACCACTGCTCCGGTACGAGAGTTTTTTGACCCAGAGCAGGAGACAAAAATCTCCAAGGACGCCAGCAAGGACGGCATTGGTGCGGTGCTCCTCCAGAAGGATGACTCCTCGTCCTGGGCTCCAGTGGCCTATGCGACCAGGGCCATGACTCCCACTGAGCAGTGGTATGCTCAGATAGAGAAAGAGTGCCTGGGCCTCCTCACCGGTATTGTAAAGTTCCATGATTCCATCTACGGTCTACCAACCTTCACAGTAGAGACTGACCACAGACCCCTAGTCCATATCATTCACAAGGACTTGAATGACATGATGCCCAGGCTTCAGCGCATTCTCCTTCAACTCCGCAGGTATGATTTTGAATTGGTTTACACACCGGGCAAGGAGCTAATCATTGCGGATGCCCTGTCTCGCGCCATCACCTCGCCCTGTGAACAGGTCGACTTCATCTGCCAAATTGAGGCACAGGTGCAACTGTGTGCCAGCAACCTCCCGGCCTCAGACGAACGAGTCGTCAACATTCGAGAAGAGACTGCCAAGGATCCTCTTCTGCAGCGGGTCATACATCACCTTTCAAATGGTTGGCAGAAAGGGCAATGCCTCCAATTCTTTTATGTCAAGGATGACTAACAGTTGTCGAGGGGATCCTCCTCAAGCTGGATTGTATCATTATACCTCCCAGCCTCCAGAGCTTAGTGCTCAAACAGATCCACGGGGGACACCTCGGTATCGAGAAATGCAGGCGCAGGGCCCGGCAGGCTGTCTATTGGCCTGGCATCAACGAGGACATATCCAACATGGGCCTCAATTGTACAACTTGCCAGCGTTTCCAGCCTGCTCAGCCCAAAGAAACACTCCAGCAACATGAGATCGCGACCTCTCCATGGTCTAAGGTGGGAATCGACCGTTTTCACGCCAATGGGTTGACTATTTCTCGGGTTACCTCGAAGTGGTGAAACTGTCCGACTTCACAATCAAGGACTGTCATCAAGGCCAGCAAGGAGACATTTGCCAGGCATGGTATTCCGCTCATGGTCATGAGCGACAACGGTCCCTGCTTCTACAGCCAAGAGTGGTCCAACTTCGCGAAGCTATACCAGTTCAAGCACATTACCTCGAGCCCGCATTACCCGCAATCTAACGGGAAGGTCGAAAAAGGGGTCCATATCGTGAAGCAACTGTTCTGCAAGGCTGCGGACTCAGCTTCTGACTTTAACCTTATGCTCCTGGCGTACAGGGAACCCCTCTGTCCACCGGTATGTCTACGGCACATCTCCTTATGAATCGTGACCTGCGGACGACTGTTCCGGCCATTCATTTACCTGACGTGGATCACCTCCCAGTGCTGCAAAAGGTGCAGCAACTCAGAAAACGGCAAAAGCTGACATACAATGCTCATGCTACTGATTCGCCTGTGCTCTCTCCGGAAGATGCTGTTCGCATCAAGGTGCCTGGTGGAGGCTGGTCAGCTCCAGCTGTTGTTGTTCGACAGGCTGCTCCCAGTTCATTTGTAGTTCGTATGGCTGATGGATCCATTGTCAGGCGCAACAGAAGGGCACTGCGCAAACTTGCCTGCCCACCACCAGATCTCACATTCCCAGCTGTCGTTATGTCTTCTCCGGACACCTCGCTCCACGAGGCCACCAGTCTGGCTGCAATCCCGCCTGTCAAGGCGCCGTCGTCCCCACCTCCACCTCTCAGACGGTCGACAAGGATCCGACGCCAGCCCCAGAGATTGGACTTATAAATATTTCCTTTGTCCATATTGTTCTGTATCTGCATGCTGGACACCTCACACGTACATATGCATTCACTCGCCATTTTTTGTAAATAGTTATATCTGTAAATATGTCGTTTATGCTCTAAGCAACCGACAATTTTTTTTTAAAAGGGGGATATCATAATATGCACCCATGCACATCATGACGTAAAAACAGGCAGTGACAGACACCCAGGTTAGCCAATAAACACACAGGACAGAACACAACCAATCACCAGACAGAACACCAGAGGGGGGCTTCCAACTATAAAACACACGAGGCATCAGCACTCCGCCTCTTTCCACTGGTGACAACTGTAGTGACAGTCAGGGTGTATATATCAATCAGCACCTTCTACACGTGGATCAGAGCTAGCCTGGGCTAATAAGTTAGAGTTAGTACACTTGGAGTAGTAGAGTGTCAATTCACAGCCAGCTGTGTGCATTGTTGCAGAAGTTCAATAAATCGTATTAAACCAACGCCTACGTTTCGTGTATGCTTTACCGTTCATCTGCATCCTGTTGCAGTCCGTGTTACTCCAGGTGAATAACACGACAGTTGACAGGGAACTGATTTTGGCCATTAGATCCATGCAGCTCAGAGGCTGCCAACCAGATCCATGGGAACAATCCTTGACACAAAGAGTAGTGCCTAGTTGAAATAGATGGACGTTAATGCTCCAGCGTTGTGTAGTTTAATTAGCGACTTTCTCACCAGACTTTCAACCCTGGCTCTCCTCCCTGGCCTAAAATTGAAGAGAGACCATCAGGACAGGTAGACGGAGAGGAGACTTTCAATTAGTAACGTGCAGTAGAACTTTTGGTAAGTGGAATTGACTGGACCAACGGTGATCAAAATATATTTAAGGATTTTCCAGAAGTAGAGAAGAAAACAAGTAAATTTTTCATAATTGTCAGCTGGATCTCTAAAATCCTGAAATGAATGGTGAAAAAGTGAATGTTGAGGTAACCTATGTGTTTCTTGTGCCTTCAAATAGTCAGCTGAAGGGCGTCACCAGCAAAGTGCTGGCAGCAGCTCATTGAGCATCTCTCAGTCAAGAAAAAAGCATTGCCTTAGAACTTTATGGGGGCAGGGATCTGTTAAGAAAAAGACACGAGATAATGAGTGGACTGAAGCATCCATTTCAAAGAAAAGCATTAAATGAGAGGAGTTTTACATTATCCTCTCACCTTGATGCTAAATATACTCTACTATTCCTACAGAGGGCAATATTGTTATGCATTTTTTTTTATAAAGCAGCAGCCTTCCTGACACAACATAGCCTCCTATGTTTCTCCAATTAATAGCTCCAAGTTCCATCTTTATATTTCTTTGAAAGGTTTCAAAACAGATTGCCAAATATGATTCAAAACATTGTTCACATCTTGTGTTAAAAGTTATATTTTATCAGCTTAAAATTATGGCATTTATTTATTTTCATGGGTTTGTGACTTTATTTAACTTACTTGTCTTTAATAATCCATCAATCTTTGGTTGTTGGTTTTGCTGCTCCAGAAACTGGAAGTAAAGGAAATAATTAGAGATTAACTTCACAAGCCTTTCAAAATGAGAGCTGAAGTTCCTTTTGACCTTCGGGTACATTATATCTTCAAAAATGAAATGTTATATTACTATTCAAAACCTTAGAGATACTAAAAATCATTACAAGACATGCCACTTAATAAACAGAAAACTCTGTTGTGGGTCATGCCTTTAATATAGTGCAAAACAATGCTCTTGACCAGAATAGTTTCATATGGGGTCTTCTTTCACACTGTCTCATAAACCCATATAAGTGTTGTGAACGCAGTGTCGGCAGATCTGATCAAATGTGTTTAACATTTCTGATAGAATATTTTCAATGGACTGCAATTTTATTCAGATCTGGCCTCTTCTGCTGCTGGTTTATAAATATAATACAAGGTAAGACATCCCAACATACTTAATATAAGAGAGTTTTGTTCTTATTCTAATCTTCATAAAAGTGCAGATTATCAACATAGAGGTGGTGATTTGTGGTACAGTGTAGTTGTTTCAGAAAGAGCGCCACTAGAATAAATACCAACAGAAACAATTTTATCATTCTGAGAGATTAATAGAGGATCTAATAAAATCATTGAAAGGGACCACTTGAAACAAGTGCAAAATGTGACAGAAAAATGGAAAAATAGCAATTTTCTATACTAATTGCTGTGAAATCTTGGGTAATTGATAACCTAATAATGAACTTAACCTCATTAAACTATTACAAAAAATCAAATAATCTTTTCATTAAATTGAGGCATATTTTAATTTTATAGAGGAGTTGCCATTCATGGATTTTTTAAATTGCTGCTCCTTATTTATTATTTTTACGGGAGACACCGAGAAATGCAAAATCTGGTCAATGTTATGGATTCCTCTAAAGAACACAGATAATCCAATTTTTATAAAATTCCTGATCTAATTAAGGAACTTTCTGGAGGTTTCTGTGTACTATCATTGTCCAATTCAAGGGATCCAAAGATGTAACCCAATATATGAGTTATGTAAATTTTACAGATGTATTGGTCAGAATTCTCTGGTCGTTGTGATTCACTTTTCCCGCCAGCAGCAATCCCCGCCTGCGGGGTTCCTGGAGGCATGGGGTGGCTTCAATGGGAAATCCCATTGACAAGCAGCGGGAAGATAGAATCTAGCCACCAGCGAACAGCACGTGGCTAAGAAACATGTGGCTGGGGAAACGGAAAACCCTGCCCAATATTTCTGAGTTTCAGTGATGCAATCCTATAAGAATAGTTTGATATGAAGCCTGCATCTTTGTAAAAAGAGCAATAAATAAAAGCATTTAGTAAGAGCAATAAAAAAGTGCATAAAAGAGTATTAAAAAAAACCCTGTTAGCTTTGGGTGTCTGACACCATCTTTGATATCAATACATTAAGCAGTGTTTGTATTCATGAATCAAGTGGATTCTTGATGACGGTTGCTTTCATCATACATCAATGAGATATATTGGGTAGCAGCACAAAAATGGTATTTTTAATTTTTTTTCATAATCTTTATTGTCACAAGTCGGCATACATTAACACTGCAATGAAGTTACTGTGAAAAGTCCCCAGTCACCACATTCCGACACCTGTTCTGGTACACAGAGGGAGAATTCAGAATGTCCAATTCACCTAACAGCACGTCTTTCGGGACTTGTGGGAGGAAACCAGAGCACCCGGAGGAAACCCACGTAGACACTGGGAGAACGTGCAGACTCCGCACAGACAGTGACCCAAGCCGGGAATCGAACCTGGGACCTTGGAGCTGTGATTTAAGGAATAACTAGAGAATTTACACCCTTCGGATGTCTCAAAGTATTTAACATCCAATTAGCTTATTTTGAAGTGAAGTTACTGCTGTTATGTAGTCAGACTCAGAGACACAAGCACCTTCAATGAGATAAGCTTATGCTTTGGAGAGGCCTTCTTCCTATAATATCCACAGTTAAATAATGAAGCTAACATGATATAGTGATTTGAAAACAAAACCTTAGGTAGCCCTGAATTACAACTTTGATTTATAGCTTCTTAAGAAAAAATGTCATCTCAATAAGTGACAAAAGGATATTTTGAAAACCTGAATAAGAATCAATTGAAAAAAACAATTGGATCAATCTGGTGGAGAATAAAAATAATTATTTTCCTGTTGAAGCATAGTTTCATTTGAAAGATTTACCAAGTTACACCAATTTCTAATCTGGAACACATTAGGAATTTTATCATGGCATATATTATGCAATGTTTTCTTGCTAATTGTTTTGATAGGTGGCATTGAAATCACATGTATGATGTGAGAAGACTGAGCTGTGGCTTTGGTCAGTGTCAAGAATTGTTGAGTATGTATAATCCAGAGAAGTCTACGTTCTATGCAACTATGTTTCTTTTCTGTCAGTTTTTAAGCTTTTTTGCATCTTTCTTGATAAGAAATTGTGTCCGCTTAGAATTTTTTTGGCAGCTAACAACCTCAATCACCACCAAATTAACAAATATATGTGCAGGCTGTGAAAGTGCTGCTCCTCATCTCATTCACAAATCTTTGAAGTCGGTGTAAATGCAGGCATTAGTTCTTTACTGGGCTAAATCGCTGGCTTTTAAAGCAGACCAAGGCAGGCCAGCAGCACAGTTCAATTCCCGTACCAGCCTCCCCGAACAGGCGCCGGAATGTGGCGACTAGGGGCTTTTCACAGTAACTTCATGAAGCCTACTTGTGACAATAAGCGATTTTAATTTAATTTAATTTAATTTCTATTAATTCCATTCCATCCTGGAGAATGCCACCTATCAAACATTCACACATTTTGCAACAAAAGTGTCACGTTGTATGATGTCATGTACAGATATTCTCATCCTTAATAGAAATCTGGGATAAAGAAATCAATTTCCTGTGAGGTTTACTTCACCAAATCAGATTTTTAAGTTTTGTTAATTAAGATCTGTTGATTTTTCTTAGCTAGAATTTTGCCAGGTTCCTGGCAAGAAGCTTGTAAGTGGAAAGGCTGGCAAAAGGCTTGAGGGGGCCATGCCCGATTGCTTGCCATCACCATGCAATTTTACCAGTGATGATAAAGCTTGCAGATCAGCTGTCCACCAGGAACCTAACAACCACTTAATTGGCCAGTTAAGCTCACCTCTGTGGGCTTATGTCATGAGACCCCCTGCCCCATGGACACACTGTCCAGAGAAATCTGGTGCCCTCCCAGTGAGCTCCAGGAGAGGGGGTTGGGTTGTGAAGTTGGCCTTCCTTTTTGGACACTGCATGCCCATGCCCTTAATGGCATAGTAGATTAGCTTCCACTGCAAAATATCATCACCAGCCAAAACAAGCTCACCGCTGACTTTCAGATCCAGTGGCGGTGGAACATCTTGGTGCAAAATTAAGCCCACTGGTTCTCTAATAACCATTTTGTAAATACTGCTTTCTATTACCATTTGAATGGATTCATTATGACTGCTTTACATTTATAAGGTAATCCTCAGCTTGCTTGTCCCAGTGGCCTGCATTAATTATTTGCACCGCTCCACAGATCGGTCTGTTGGATTCCAAACCTGTTACTTCCATCCAATCCAATTGTTTCTCCTGAAGTTTGTCCCTCACTCATTCATCCTGTTTCTTCATCGTGGACTGTTTTCTTTTCAATACTAGTTGACCATCTGGCAGATTATGAAATTCTTACATTTGCTACCCTCTAACAGGCTCTAACCCATCCACAGATACAGCCATCTATTTCTAATTTAAAGGACAGTACGAAGTCTTACAACACCAGGTTAAAGTCCAACAGGTTTGTTTCGATGTCACTAGCTTTCGGAGCGCTGCTCCTTCCTCAGGTGAATTAAGAGGTCTGTTCCAGAAACACATATATAGACAAATTCAAAGATGCCAAACAATGCTTGGAATGCGAGCCTTAGCAGGTGATTAAATCTTTACAGATCCAGAGATGGGGTAACCCCAGGTTAAAGAGGTGTGAATTGTACCAAGCCAGGACAGTTGGTAGGATTTCGCAGGCCAGATGGTGGGGGATGAATGTAATGCGACATGAATCCCAGGTCCCGGTTGAGGCCGCACTCATGTGTGCGGAACTTGGCTATAAGTTTCTGCTCGGCGATTCTGCGTTGTCGCGGGTCCTGAAGGCCGCCTTGGAGAACGCTTACCCGGAGATCAGAGGCTGAATGCCCTTGACTGCTGAAGTGTTCCCCGACTGGAAGGGAACATTCCTGCCTGGTGATTGTTGCGCGATGTCCGTTCATTCGTTGTCGCAGCGTCTGCATGGTCTCGCCAATGTATCACGCTTCGGTACATCCTTTCCTGCAGCGTATGAGGTAGACAACGTTGGCCGAGTCGCACGAGTATGTACCGCGTACCTGGTGGGTGGTGTTCTCACGTGTAATAGTGGTATCCATGTCGATGATACCACTATTACACCACCCACCAGGTACGCGGTACATACTCGTGCGACTCGGCCAACGTTGTCTACCTCATACGCTGCAGGAAAGGATGTCCCGAAGCGTGATACATTGGCGAGACCATGCAGACGCTGCGACAACGAATGAACGGACATCGCGCAACAATCACCAGGCAGGAATGTTCCCTTCCAGTCGGGGAACACTTCAGCAGTCAAGGGCATTCAGCCTCTGATCTCCGGGTAAGCGTTCTCCAAGGCGGCCTTCAGGACCCGCGACAACGCAGAATCGCCGAGCAGAAACTTATAGCCAAGTTCCGCACACATGAGTGCGGCCTCAACCGGGACCTGGGATTCATGTCGCATTACATTCATCCCCCACCATCTGGCCTGCGAAATCCTACCAACTGTCCTGGCTTGGTACAATTCACACCTCTTTAACCTGGGGTTACCCCATCTCTGGATCTGTAAAGATTTAATCACCTGCTAATGCTCGCATTCCAAGCATTGTTTGGCATCTTTGAATTTGTCTATATATGTGTTTCTGGAACAGACCTCTTCATTCACCTGAGGAAGGAGCAGCGCTCCGAAAGCTAGTGACATCGAAACAAACCTGTTGGACTTTAACCTGGTGTTGTAAGACTTCGTACTGTGCTCACCCCAGTCCAACGCCGGCATCTCCACATCATAATTTAAAGGAAACACTTTTGTATTTAAAAATATTACATTTACACATTGGATAAAGAAACTATGCCGGAATAAAGGATGAAGGTGGAAACTGAACCACTCAGGGAGTAGCTGACATGATTGTTCATGTCTCTAGTGCTTGTGATGTAATGTAGCCTATGCCATTCAAATCGTTTTCACTGCTGCCTGATGTGTAGCTTCTATTTACAGATTGCCTCTTAATATATTTTTCAGTCTCTTTTAATATATTTGCAGGTGAAGAGGTCATTTGACCTGATCTTTCACCAACCCCATAATAGTTTATAATATTCAATGCCTGTGGCAAAGCAGCTAAATTCTTGTAAATGCTTCATTTTTTTTGCAAAAGCTGTTACATGCTTTAAGGCAGGCATCTTTGGTTCATTGTTAAAACTGAGTTACATGGCTGGTGCAGCTGTACTTTATATGAGTTGCTTTGACTCACTTACTGTTTTCAGACATTCATAACTTGCCATTGCAGAGAATGTGTCAGATTCATGATTATGAATGGCACATAGGATTATCTTAATGATCCTTTACTACCCATCAGAGCAAGTTGAGGACATGCAGCACTGCATAATAATGATGATCAAGTTTTACATCCTTATCAGAGGCAATGTACATTGCACAGGCGGGATTGCATATGGTATCAGCCTTAAAAGTGGGATTTTTCAAATACAATTCACATTTAAGAGTATAATTCTTATCATACTTCTGCCAAAATTCATATTTTGAACAAAAAAAGCATTGGTGCATCTCAGTTCTGTGTCCTGAAATGTTAACCACTGGATTTGAGCCTTGCAATCCTGAGATGACAAGCTGTTCACCTTGGCTGGGCTGCCAGGAAAATCATGAGAGACCAGACTTCTCCAGGATGGAATGGAATCCAGTGGGCAAGTCACACCAAGCCACTGTGCATACCTGACTGGATAGCAACACTGGTAGGGATCTGGAAGCCAGAGCACCTCTCCATACTCTGAGGCAGACAATGTCGTGCAGTATGAAGGGACCTAAAGAGGCAAAGGGAGAAAAAAATGATTGAGAAAAACAGAAACAAAAATCTAATTAAAATGTCGACTGCGATTTTAAAAAGCCAGTCGTGGAGTTCAAGTATCACCTTCTCTTCTCTGAAGCAGCTGTTTTCATTGCAGTTTTAAATAGGATTGGTAGAAAATGAAATATTGATATAATTTCTCATTCTCATTCATCGGGATCAACTATAGGCTAACACCCTCAAGGTTATTGCTCAATATCTATTATTTATTCTGTAACATGTACCAGATATTAACCAATATCCTTCCATTCGTATGAGAGGGCCTTTGTTTTGAATAGCTTTACTATATTTTTTTTAATTAACGGAAAAGTAAAAAAGACTGGATGGAATTAATGAATAAATATAATTTAAAACAAGTAGTAATTTGGTCACTAGTAAAATTTACTCTGATTTATTATAAATTCATGTTGTGGTCTAATTAGAGAAAAAAACGTTTGTTCAGACTTGTTCTAATTTCAATAGCTTTCAGTACCCTGTTCTTTAACTCATTACAGTTAAGACAAAATTTAATTCACTATGCATCTTTGATATTCTTCTTACCTAATTCACCTATGGTCATTCACTCACTGGTTGGGCAGTCCATATGATTGCCTTCATTTGTAATAAAACCTAGGTGAAGAATCCCACCACAGAAGAAGTACTGCTCAGTTAGCTGTCTTCTTATTTTGCAGGAGAAGTCAATTCCCCAAAGAGGTAGCACACAACTTGGAAGAGCCTTTGATTCATTCATCCACTCTGCAGGCTGCAGCATTACCATTTGGAGAATGTCTGCGAAGGATAAAGGCACAGGGAAGAAAATGATTTAACAGTGAAAATAGACTTTCCGTGCACCTTCAGCAATTTTAACAATTGAGTGAAGTTGGAGGTTTCACAATTTATCCCTGTTCTTTGAGGGGCTACATGGTGAATGACAGAGGTGTCATCTTGGATAATACTAAACCCTTTACTAAAGTCTGAGGAAAAATGTTTTCTTTGATATAAGGAAACATTATCAGAAGAAACATGTGTAAATATACAAAGCTTTCACGACGTTTTAGACATGTGTCCTTCCTCAGCTTATTTCCACCTGAATTAAACAAGGACAGCTGCCTGAAAAACCCTGAAACCTCTGTTCCTTGCGTACATTTAGTAACTGATAATATTCTGCCAAGAATTTGTGTATGTGCACCCCCACACGCAACATAAGATTATTTTCTATTACATGGTTTATCTAAAATTTGAAAATTTTCAGATCGCCTAATCTCCCTTCTATAAAGAGTTGATTGACACCATAGTTCAGAGCTGCGAAGATGTCGCGCTCTCAATACATCCAGGCTTTCAGTCCATTTACCCTACACAATAAGAAATGGTATTTCAGGTTTTCATATTCTTTCCAAATAGCGATTACATTATAATAGAATTTTATGTCAAGGGATTATTTTTCTTTTCAGATCGATACTCGGGCCATGAATGTTTCCATCTATTAATGCCCCAAAGGATAGTTTGGATAGGTTGTGCACTTTGGTTACTCGCATGTCACAAGCTTAACCAATCCTGCCATTTCTCTCAATAATGCTGATTGTTGTTCATGGTTTTACTTACACTTGTGTGTACTTACGTATAAGCTAAATGCTTCAGACCCCTGTACCTAATTGCAAGTTTGTGATCTTGAAGCTCGGATACATCAGCACAGAATGCACACTGTGTATAGCAAGCCACATTTCTTTTTTAGTTATTTCTCAATGGATTATTAGTCAGGGACAAAATTTGGTCAGTTTCTTGTGGGCTTAAGTTTCTCATGCTGAATGTAATCCCAATGTTCTCCTCTTATGCCAGTCACAAATTCTAATTAGCTTTCCCAGTGGAGGAAGAAGATGGATTATATTTTAATATCCGTGTCCTAAAATTAGTTTATGTTTTACCAAGTTAGCAGTTCTTAGCAGTTGATTTACTCTTGAAGCCACAGAAACCTTGAGCTTGCAATTAATCATAGTTTGGTCATTTTCATTGAAAATGGCCAATCTTTCCCCGGCTGGATATTATCAAATAAGCGAGCTATAATATTTATTATCTTACACCTGATTTGCATTTCCATAGCAGTTCACCTGTTTAACCATGTTATGATTTTTTAAATATAGTTTAAAAAATATATTAACTCTCATTGAAGAATGTGGTGCTTTCCGTATTGAACTGATTTTAGAATAACATCTTAGAATAGCTCTTCACAAGCAAAATACAAGTAGAAAAATAAAATACAGCAATAGGATACACACATTATTGATTCAGTTCTCAATATTATTGTCAAATCAGTGTGTTCTTCTGATCCAGCACTATTTAGGGCATAATTGAGAAAAGAACATGATAGCATAGTGGTAATGCTGTTGGGCTTACTTATCTACTGATGTGAGTTCATATCCCACAATGGTTGGCAGTGGTTTAAAATCAACTCTCTAAATAAAGACAACTCTGAATTAACATTTGAATGAAGCAGAGTGAGGTTTGGTCGGGCAGGGAAGTTACTCGGGGACTCAACCCAGGGAAAGTCAGGAGATGAAGTAGCGAGAGGAAGCATCAGACTCCAACCTGGGAGGTGAAGCAATGAAAGAGACAGCACGAGGCCTGAGCCCGGAGGGAAGCTGTGAGGGAGGAAGTGCAAGACTCAAAATGGGAGTTGAAGCAGAGAGATCCACAGGAGCCAGTCAGAGCTGCGTTAGGAAACAGAAATTGAGCTGTGTCATCACAGGAAAGCAGGCAGGAGACTATTTCCTATTTATCTTAACAAAGGAATTTTGATCTGGGTAAGTGCAATATTTAATGAATTAATAAGAATATAAGCAGAGGCAAGGTTAGAGACATTTAATTAAAATTTAATCAGTAAAATAATTAATTAAACTTTATAAAGATGGCAGGGCAGGGGAAGTGCAGTAGGTGAAAAATATGGAAGCTCATGGACACCAGTGTGATCCAAGGCAAACACGATTTCAGTAAGTGTGACTCGAGGAACTTTGGCTCAGGTCATTGAGTGAAAGGACGAGCTGCAGACACTGCGACACATCATGGAGGGGGAAAGTTACATGGGAGCTTTAGTCCAGGAAGCGGTCACACTCCTTCGGCTAGGCAGAATTTTAGAGTTGGTCAATGGTCAGGGACTGAAGGGTGTGACTGCACGTTAGGCTGGTATGGGCAATCAGCAAGTAGTGTTGCAGGAACCTCAACTTCTTGACTCTGTCCAACAGGTCAGAGGTGCTTGTTACTTGTGTGGATGAAGATACAGGCTGCAAGGTGAATGAGAAATCTGACCATGGTCTCATGGTGAAGGATACCAGACAAATGGGTGGAGCAAAGAGGAATTTGACAGTGATAGGAGACCGTGCAGTCATGGAAGTAGATACTTTTCTTTGCAACCGCGACCAGGATCTCCAAAGGTTATGTTGCCTGCTTGTTGCCATGGTTAAGGACACCTCTGGGCTGAATAATCTTTTTTTTATTGTCACAAGTAGGTTTACATTAACACTGCAATGAAGTTACTGTGAAAAGCCCCTAGTCACCACATTCAGGCACCTGTTTGGGTACACAGAGGGAGAATTCAGAATTCTCAGCTGGTACGGGAATTGAACCCGCGATGCTGGCCTTGTTCTGCATCACAAACCAACTGACGAGCCCACTGAGCTAAACCAGTCCCTGTTGGAAGAGGAAGTTGGAGTGGGATGGGGAGGATGCAGTTGTCATAGTCCATGGCAGAACCAGGCATAATGTTCGGCTAAGAGAAGTTGTGGAGTTAAGGACCAAATTATAATGCCGAACATCAAAGGTAATTTCTGGATGTTACCTGAGCCAAGCATTAATTGCCATAGGGTCAGCCTAATATGGGCAGCACGGCAGCACAAGTGGATAGCACTGTGTCTTCACAGCGCCAGGGTCCCAAGTTCGATTCCCCGCTGGGTCACTGTCTGTGTGGAGTCTACACATTCTCCCCGTGTCTGCGTGGGTTTCCACCGGGTGCTCCGGTTTCCTCCCACAGTCCAAAGACAGGCAGGTTAGGTGGATTGGCCATGATAAATTGCCCTTGTGACCAAAAAGGTTCGGAGGGGTTATTGGGTTACGGGGTTAGGGTGGAAGTGAGGGCTTAAGTGGGTCGGTGCAGACTCAATGGGCTGAATGGTCTCCTTCTGCACTGTATGTTCTAAACAGATTAGAGAATTAAATGCATGGCTCAAGTGGCATGGAAAGAAGGGGTTTCAATGAATGGCCACTGGCATCAGTACTCGGGGAAGAGTGAGCTATTGCATTTGGAAGGGCTTCACTTAAAGCAGGCTGGGGCCATTGTCCTGGCCAATTATGCAACTAGGGCTGTGGGCAGGGCTTTAAACTAACTAAAGGCAGTGGACATGGAGGGTTCAGGTAAAGGAAGATTTAGAAATCCAAAGAGAAAGGCCATGGCAACAGAACAGTGTTGTGAAGTGGGTAAGGCGAGGTACGGAGAGTTTAACAAAAATTGCATATCAGCGAATATGGGGTGAGATTCTCCGACCCCCCGCTGGGTCGGAGAATCGCCGAGGGCTGGCGTGAATCCCGCCCCCGCCGGTTGCCGAATTCTCTGGCACCCCCACCCCGCGATTCTCCGGCCCGGATGGGTCAAAGTCCCGCTGCTAGAATGCATGTCCCGCCGACGTGGATTAAACCACCTACCTTACCGGCAGGACAAGGCGGGCTCCAGGGTCCTGGGGGGGGCGCGGGGCGATCTGGCTACGGGGGGGGTGCCCCCACGGTGGCCTGGCCCACGATCGGGGCCCACCGATCCGCGGGCGGGCCTGTGCCGTGGGGGCACTCTTTTCCTTCCGCCTTCACTACGGTCTCCACCATGGTGGAGGCGGAAGAGACTCCCTCCACAGCGCATGCGCGGGGATGCCGTGAGCGGCCGCTAACGCTCCCGCGCATGCGCCACCCGGCAATGTCATTTCCGCGCCAGCTGGAGGGGCGGAAATCAGTCTGGCGCGGGCCTAGCCCCTCAAGGTTAGGGCTCGGCCCCCCAAGAGGCGGAGGATTCCGCACCTTTGGGGCGGCGCGATGCCTGACTGATTTGCGCCGTTTTTGGCGCCGGTCAGCGGACATCGCGCCGATACCGGAGAATTTCGCCCATGGTCATTGCAGGGAGTTGAAAGAAAACAATTATCTACTTTTTGAATTAATTTATGGCATGTAGGCATCGCTGGCTAGGCCAGCATTTATTGCCCATCCCTAATTGCCCTTCGGAAGGTGGTGGTGAACTACCTGAATTTAAAGTTTCTTCATCTGAATGCGTGAAGCATCTGCAATTCACTAAATTGATCCCTGGAATAAAGGGTTTTCCTACAATGAGAGGCACAGTAAATTGGGCCTATTATACTTTGGAGTTTAGGAGAATGAGAGGCAATCTCGTCAAAACCTATAAGATTTTGAAGGGGCTTGACAGCGTAGGTGCTGAGAGATTGTTTCTGCTGGTCGAAGAATATAAAACACAGGGCACAGTCTCAGGATAATGAACTGAGGTGAGGAGAAATTGTTTCACTCAAGGGGTTGTGTATCTTTGGGATTATCTCGACCTGAGGGGTGTGGATGCTCCGTTGTTGAATACATTTAAGGCGGGGAGAGACATTTCTGGCCTCTCAGTAAATCAAGGAATATGGGAAGTGGACAGTAAAGTGGAGTTGAAGCACATGATCAGCTATAATCATATTGAATGGCGGAGCAGACTCAGCACGCCGTGCGGTCCATCCTGCTCGAGCCTCCCGCTGATGGGTATGGAAGTGAGACCCCGCTGAGTTGCGGTTTCCCATGACGTGTGTCAACCACCTCCAACACCACCCCCACACCAACCTCATCCCACACCACCCCCACAACCCTGTTCCACTACCACCCCTACTCCCCCCTCCCAAACACACCACCCTCTCTCTTCCCAAACACACCCCTCCCTCCACAAACTCTCACAAACCCCATCCCCCCCCCACCCCCCTGCCCACAGTCTAATCATGTGTCTTGTGTCTTGCAGGACCTGCGAGTGATGGTGCGGGTCTTTCTGGTGTCCACCGCCCCTGCCCTAGCCACAAGGCCCCCGAACGGACGTGAGCCACAGACTTGTGACCCAGGACACCCTGAAGTTCGAGTCCAAGCTTGACACGGATTTCTCGTCACAGCTGCCTCCAACACTACCTATCATCCCAGAGACACTCACCTCGGTTGGGTACTTTAGTGAAGAGGCACCTGGGACACTACCTGATGCACACCACACACATGCTCCAGTACAGCAGGTGCAGGTAGGAACACCTGAGGGGGCGGACATTGGAGGGCGAGCCGATCCAGAGACTAGCTGCTGTACAGGTGGGTTTCGAGCTTCTGGAATGGATGGTCCCATCGATTGTAGAGATGCAGTCGCAGAGCCAGGAAGTGCATGAGGGTTTGTTGGCGAGCATCCAGCACCGGCAGGTGCAATTGGACGTCAGCATTCCATTAGCCTTCTTAATTCCTTGCTGTACCTGCATACTAACCTTTTGTGATTCATGCACTAGAACACCTAGATCTCTCTGCACTTTGGATTTCTGTAGTTGTTCTTCATTTAAGGAATACTCTGCTTTTTTATTCTTCCTACCAAAGTGAACAACTTCACATTTTCCCACACTATACTCCATCTGCCAGATTTTTGCCCACTCACTCAACTCATCTATACCCATCTGCAACCTCATGTCTACTTCACAACATATTGTGCTATTTGTGTCATCTGCAAAGTTAGCTACCATGCCTTCACTTCCCTTATCTAAGTCATTGATATAAATCAAGTGCCTCCTACTCTTCTAAACTGCAGTGGCTACAAACCTTGCCTGTTCAATCTTTCCTCATAACACAATCTTCCAATTCTAGATGGCGGATGCCAGTTAGGTATCAGGTGGCCTGCTGGACCTATTGAGGCCTCATCACGCTACTGCCAATATTTTGCCTAGAGTGAGGGGAGGCCCACTCCATTTAGAAAGCCTGGCAGCTTTAACCTGCGGGGCCCCAATGGTCTCTCACTGCAGCTGGTTGACTCCAGGTTGGTAGAACATTGGGCGGACCACAGCCAAGGAGCTGAATAGCAGAAACGAATATCAGACAATGGGGCAGTGAGAGGAGAGATCTTGGGCCGGAGTTACCCACACCTTTCCTAAGGAGTGCAGCCAACCACTTCTACCCCTTCACCTCACAAGAATGATTTTGACATTTACTTTTTCAGGACACTTCCTCAGTGGAGTCTCCACCCAATAGGTCATCACAATTGCACTTGGACCCTGGGTAAATACAAAGATCCTTGACCTGGATGTAGTAGTGAGGCTCCAACTAACCCGGGGCAGCCTGCATTGAATTCCTGGCCCCACGTTTGAACTAATCACTTTTAGACTCAAAATGCTGAAGTTTCATCGAGTGTATTTATAACAGTACACCATATAGCTAGCGGGCTGATGCATTGTTGCTCAGCACCTGACTACAGTGCCACAGTAAGTGTAGAATCCTGGATGTACATCTGCATAACCGTTAGTTCCTAGTTGTTTATGACTGATATAACAATATAGCAATAACACACTCCTCTTTCTTTAACAAAGATATAATGCTGTCACACTCTTCTATCTCATGAAACGATGTTTTGCTCTGTGATGGTCAACTTAGCTTTGTGTTAAACACCATCTATTGTGGCTCAATACATCCACTCTGGAATGGCAGTCTGTGCTGCATTGGCTTAGAGACAGTGGCTGAGTGGTAATGTTGCTCAGATAGTAATCCAGAGCCCAGGTTAATGCTCTGGGGATATGGGTGTAAATTTAAAATCTTTTGATAAATTTGGAACGAAAATATCTAATGTCAGTAATAGTGTCCATGAAACCATTGTCTATTTCCATTAAAAACCCATCTGGTTCATTACAATGTCCTAGACTCCACCGTCCTGAGGGATGGTGGCACAGGGTGGCGGCACTGTGGTATACAGTCGAGAGGGAGTTGCCCTGTTAGTCCTCAACATTGTCTCTGGGCCCCATGAAGTCGCATGGCATCAGGTCAAACATTCCCCCCCCCCCCCCCCCCGCCCCACCCCAGCAGATGGATCAGTACTCCTCCATGTTGAACATCATTTGGAGCAGAAGCACTGAGTGTGGCAAGGGCCCAAGATACACTTTGGGTCCATCATCAAGAGTGATTTGGTGACACCACGAGAGACTGAGCTGACTGAAACCTGAAGAATATAGCTACTAGACTGGATCTGCAACAAGACGGAATAACCTACTTGACCTCATCTTCAACAATCTACCTGTCGCAGACGTTTAGTGAGAGGGAAGAACCGAGGGAGATCAACATTAGTAGAGAAGTGGTGCTGGGAACATTAATGGGATTGAAGGGGGATAAATCCCCAGGGCCTGAGAATCTGCATCCCAGAGTGCTTAAGGAGGTGGCTCTGGAAATAGTGGATGCATTGGTGGTCATCTTCCAGGATTCTATAGACTCTTGAACAGTCCCTGCAGATTGGAGGGTAGCTCACATCACTCCGATATTCAAAAAGGGAGGTAGAGAGAAAGCAGGGAATTATAGACCAGTAAGCTAACATCAGTAGTGGGGAAAATTCTTGAATCCATTATCAAGGACTTTACAGCGGAACATTTAGAAAGCAGTGGCAGGATCAGTCAGAGTCAGCATGGATTTATGAAGGGGAAATAATGCTTGACAAATCTGTTGGAATTCTTTGAAGATGTAACCAGTACAGTCGACAAGGGGGAGCCAGTCGATGTGGTATATTTGGACTTCCAGAAGGCGTTGACAAAGTCCCGCATGAGAGATTATTGTGCAAAATTAAAGCGCATGGGATTGGGGGAAGTGTATTGAGGCGGATAGAAAACTGGTTGGCAGAGAGGAAACAAAGAGTAGGAATTAATGGGTCCATTTCAAATTGGCAGGCATTAACTAGTGGGATCGGTGCTGGAACCCTACCTATTCACAATATTAATTAACGATTTGGATGAGGGAACAAAATGTAACATCTCAAAGTTTGCGGATGATACCAAGTTGGGTGGGAGGGTGAACTGTGATGAGGATTCAGGGATCCTACAGCATAGAACATTACAACGCAGTACAGGCCCTTCGGCCCTCGATGTTGCGCCGACCTGTGAAACCACTCTAAAGCCCATCTACACTATTCCCTTATCGTCCATATGTCTATCCAATGACCATTTGAATGCATGATCTGGACAGGTTGGGCAAGTGGGCAAATCAATTGCAGATGCAGTATAATTTGGATAAGTGTGAGGTTATTCACTTTGGAAGCAAAAACAGGAAGGCAGATTACTACCTGAATGGTTGTAAATTAGGACAGGGGAGTGTGCAGCGGGACCTGGGTGTTCTTGTGCACCAGTCGCTGAAGGTAAGCATGCAATTGCAGCAGGTGGTGAAGAAGGCTAATGGTACGTTGGCCTTCATTGCAAGAGGTTTCGAGTGCAGAAGCAGTGGTGTGTTGCTGCAATTATACAAGGCCTTGGTGATTGTGTGCAGTTTTGGTCTCCTTTTCTGAGGAAGGGTGTCTTGCTCTCAAGGGAGTGCAGCAAAGGTTTACCAAACTGATTCCAGGGATGGCCGGACTGTCATATGAGGAGAGATTGACTAGGTTAGGATTGTTCTCGCTGGAATTCAGAAGAATGAGGGGGAATCTCATAGAGACTTAAAAAATTCTAACAGGACTAGGCAGGGTAGATGCAGGGAAGATGTTACCAATGATGGGTGTGTCCAGAACCAGGGGTCACAGTCTGAGGATTCAGGGTAAACCATTTCGGACAGAGATGAGGAGACATTTCTTCACACAAAGACTGGTGAGCCTATGAAATTCATTACCACAGGAAGTAGTTGATGCTAAAACATTGAATATATTCAAGAGGCAGCTAGATATTGCACTTGAGGAGAATGGGATCAAAGGCTATGGGGAGAAAGCAGGATTAGGCTATTGAGTTGGATGATCAGCCATGATCGTGATAAATGGTGGAGCATGCTCGAAGGACCAAAAGGCTTCCTCCTGCTCCTATCTTCTATGTATCTATGTATCTGTCCATGACAGTATTGGCAGCAGTGACCACCACACAGTCCTTGTGGAGTGAAGGCCAGTCTTCACATTGAGGATACGCTCCATCGAGTTGAGTGGCACTACCACAATGCTAAATGGGATAGATTCAGAACAGATCTAATACCTTTAGCAGCAGAATTGTAAACAACCACAATATGTAACCTCATGGCCCAGCATTGCTGTGTGTCTGTAGTCACATGTAGGCCAGACCAAGTAAGGTCAACAGATTTCCTTCCCTAAAGGTCATCAGTGAACCAGATGAGTTTTTATGATAATA
This sequence comes from Scyliorhinus torazame, assembly GCF_047496885.1. Classification (NCBI taxonomy): domain Eukaryota; kingdom Metazoa; phylum Chordata; class Chondrichthyes; order Carcharhiniformes; family Scyliorhinidae; genus Scyliorhinus; species Scyliorhinus torazame. Next base: position 102,732,036 of record NC_092708.1, read on the forward strand.
AACAGTTGTTTCATGGCACCTTACCGAGACTAGCTTTTTTAAATTCAAGATTTATCAGCTGAATTTAATTTCACACCCATGTCCCCAGAGCATTAGCCTGGGCCTCTGGATTAGTCAGGCACCTGAGCAGGACACCCTTGGGGGCCTCAAGCCACCAGAAGACACTTGCCAAGTCATCTCAGACAACAGAGCATAGTAGTCAGCAAACTGCTTCCACCTCTGCTGTGGATGTCGGAGATACACCTAAAGGTAGTCGTCGGGTAAGAAAAAATAAGATGCTTTGACTGCACACTGGTGGCACAGGTGTTCACTCATTGTTTTGACTTTTCACTTCTGGAAATGTATGCTGCATTAATCTTTCTCCATGTCTCATGGATTCAATTGATCTTCAATTTGCTTAAATGTGCCACGTTCATTCAAGGGTCATCAATGTACCCAGCTCGCCCCATTAAACTCCCACCTGGATCTCCAGTTGCAATAATTCTCACAATCTTACCACAGAAGGCTTTATTTCCACATCTGCCACATCAGCAAAGGCACATCAAATGTGACATTGATGGCTGGCCAATACACCTGTCAGCCTTAAATCTCAGGCAGACATGCTTTGGATTCTGGAGACATGCTCATCAAGGTTAGTGTTTATCCTGCTTTATGGCACTGATGTCTGTTGTTTGTGGAAGGCACAAGTATTCGTCATGACTAATGTTATCACTGTTTCTCCAATGTGTAGTTTGCAATGCTGTTTACTTTATGAGAGTGAGCTATTGGAAAAAGTAATATCAAATGTTGAATCCCATAGGCTTCCAGCACTCTGCGGGAGGATTTTGTCTTCATGTTTAAGGCTGAACATCATTCCATTCTTCGTTTCCACTCTCCCCATGCATGATGCTGAACTAATGAAGTAAGGAAGTTTTAAATGTTTGTATGAGTGTATGATGCCAGTGGTGTGTGCTCAACATGTTGAAACCAGCTCCTTATCTGTGAGGATCTTAAATTGCTACTGAATAGCTGCCGAGCGATGTGTTATGTGATCCTTGTGTAAAGACACAGCCCACAGCCTGATAGGCATTCATTGACTGAGGGTATGCCTGTGTGAGTTGGACCACATCGAGGACTGTCATGCTCTGAAAGTGATGCATTTGCAAATCTTCTAAGTCCTCAGCAAAGTTCTGTGATGGAAAGCTGTTGGACACTGGCTGATGTGTCGATACTGACTGGATCAGGTTCCTCCCTAATTCAAAGGTTATGCAGGGCAAGAAACTTGTCAGGCTTCTGGCAATTGCAGGGTCCTGAGCCTTTGTAGATAATCAAATAATGGTCCTGGTGAGGCACTCTCTGTGAGGAAATGCAAACGAATCTCACAGGTCTGGGCGCATGATGTAGAGTTAAAGGTTATGGTATCCCGATGTGTGAAGAGAGATTGGGGTGGAGCAAGATGATAGTTCTGTATTTGCATTCATATCAGTAATAAATGGTAGAAATAGAACTCTCTAGATGCTGCTCTGTCTTGAGACATCCGACCACAAACTATTGAAGAATGTGTGTTTTCAGAATGCTTTGTTCAGCTGATGTCATATTGACATGAGTTATTCAGTCACCTGAAAGCTGCCGTGCCCACTGGCTTGGTGACACCAAGGACCGTATTATGTGGAGTTGCTTAAGATCATGCACCATGGGAGTGCCAATCACATTCCCCAATGGCCGCAAATTGCCAAGGTTACAATGTCTTCTGAGGCCGATGCATCATTAGGGCAGAAGATGACTAATGCTACTTCCGTGATCACGGTGAGATTTCTGGCCTTTCCTGAGATGTTCACACTGAGAGTGAAGATGTTGGTGTGTCCCCTGCATCAAAGGCTGGAGGAAGCTTTGATTTTGAAAATATGCCTTCACCTTATTCCTCCTGGAATCTTGTGGCTATGAGGTTGTCACAGATATGCCTGCCACATCATGTCCCTGCAATGGCAGCTTCATGTGTCTTGTCTCAATCCTTGGTCTCTTTAAAGTCATCCCCTTCAACACCCTCCTCATCTGAGGAGACAGCTAACTCTTCAATGTCTCCCTCAGACAACATCCACCCCTTTACAGTGCTAGGTTGTGTAGAGCCTATCAAACAACAATGAAGTGAGACACTCTCTATGGTGAGTATTGGAAATCCCTGCGTGACCAGTCCAAATATCGAAAATGCATCTTCAGGAGGTCAAACATTTGCTCTGTTATGGACCCATGGCAGAGGGTGCTGCATTGTGTCTCTCTTCAGATACACTGGGTGGCTGATGAACGGGTGTTATTGCCATGTCTTCTGTCACCATGGAGCCAATCCTATAAGCTGTAAGTGACTCAAGATGTAAGGGTTGTGAGAGCTCCCTGTGTATCCAGCACACACATGCGGGATCTGTGTTCTCTGACCACAAGTTAGCTGGATATTCAGAGTATAAAATCCTTTTCTATTTATTAGTCTCACAGGGAACTCTCATGGCCACCAATGTGCAGTCAATGGCGTCCGCACTTGCGATAAAACTGAGATTGCGGCAAAGTCCACAGCCCTGGCAACCTGGCTTCTATCATCCATGCGGAATTGTATATAATGATGAGCTTCATTGAAAAAGAGCATCCAGCGCCTCCCTGAAGCATTAGTGTGTCACAAATGGTGCGATTCCACAAAGGTCCCCAGTGGAGTCCTGAAAGGACCCACTGGAAAAAATGTTCAGTACGGCGATCACCTTCAAAGAAACTGGCATGGGATGCACTCTAAAATCTCTAAGAGTTTCTTATGGTGAAACTGGCAAATATGAGCTACCACACCCTTAGACAAATAAAGGCATCTGCGGCATTGTCTTTCACTCATCTCCATGTAGCAGATCAGTCTTCTTTTGACCTTCAGTGGTACCAAATGTCTTCATGGATTTTGCTCCTCCTCAGCAGTATCTGGGACTTCCTGGGGCCCGCTGACTCTTGTTCCTCAGGCCTATGGCCTTCACAGAGGTGTGCCATTTTGCGTCAAGCCCTTCTTCTCCCCATTGTAATCATGCTTATCAATGAGTCAGCATTGCCTGCAGCCTTTATTCTCCATTCCTCCTTGTATCTATGAATGGATATAATTGAGTAATCATTGGTAATTCCCCTTGAATGATCTCCCTCAGGAATCTATTCTCTAGCCCTTGACCTACCCTCAGTCTATACATGGCATCCCCAGGGCATGCTTTGCAGCCTAATAACATCTTGACAGTTGATAGGTTGCTGAGCATCCCCCTCAGATATGACTGTGCATTCACAATGAGGGTCTTGATTAACCTCAATAAACCCATGTACTGTAACCCTCAGCCAGGCTATTGTCAGCCCACCTTCAGTAGCCTACACAACAAATTTCGATACCAATCCTTTACTGATGCCATGACTGCAAGCATGGTGCCTTGTATGTCATGACCAGTACATTGGGAATATTGAGGCATTTAATGTTCATTTAGGTTCTGTGCAGCAACCATGGCCCTTGATTGCTTGATCCTCCTTCCTTTTTCACCTGGCTCTGTGAGGGTCAGATTGCCATTAAGACCAACTGTAGTGTTGTGTCAACTTGAGCCCCACACTCAGCTGAGCCATGCTACCCATGGTTTGAAGAAATTAATAAGGTCCTCTCAATCGGCCCAAAATTGTTGTACTGAACTCCTCCCAACGCCTTGAAACTCCTCCCATATCGATTTTTTCAAGCTTGTTTTACCGATTGCAACACTAAATGCAAACATAGTTCACATCACATTTGTAAGTGTGACCAGTTTCCAATCTCCCCCATCAACCATTAGGTTCCTCCTGTCCTCCTACATAGTCACCTCCTCCTACTTCCCATTTCTCCTGCATCTATCCAGCCTCCCTCTGTTACCCTTTACCCCATCATTGTATGTGCCAACATTCCTGTTCTCCGCCTTGAACCCTCTCATGTTGAAAGGAGCAGGGATGTCTTTCCGCAATTATACAGGGCCTTGGTGAGGCCACACCTGGAATTCTGTGTACAGTTTTGGTCTCCTTATCTGAGGAAGAATGTTCCTGCTGTAAAGGGAGTGCAGCGAAGGTTTACTGGACTTATGCCTGCGAAGGGGGGACTGAAATATGAGGAGAGATTGAATCATTTAGGTTTGTATTCGCTGAAGTTCAGAAGAATGAGGGGGGGATCTCAGAAACCTATAAAATTGTAACAGGACTAGCCAGGGTAGATGCAGGAAGGATGCCAAATTAGACAGATATCCCATACCAAAGATCATGGACCTGTATGTTAAGCCACCATGCTGGTGGTTTAACATGTACAAAACTCGATGTGAGCCATGCTTACCAGCAGCTTGAATTAGATCAGTCATCCTGGGGTATGTGACCATCAATACACACAAAGGCCTGTATGAGTATACCCAGTTACATTGGGGTATCTTCAGCGTGCACAATTTTCCAGTGCAGCATGGAAAATCTGTTACAAGGATCACCCAGAGTTGTTGTGTATTTAAACAATGTATTAATTACCGGCTCTACTGAAGAAGAGCATTTAGCTAGTTTGGAAGAAGTGCTGAAAAGGTGTAGGAATGCTGGAGTGCATTTGAGAAGAGAGGAATGTACGTTTCACATTGAGCAAAGTAACCTATTTGGGGTACAGCGTAGATGCGAAAGGGCCTCAAAGCAAATGTCATAAGGGAACCGGCAGCTCCCAGGAATACCACAGAAAAAGTATTTTTTCTGAATGATGAACTATTACGGTTGATTCATTCCAAACTTGGCTCCCTTGTTAGTCTGTGAGTTTTTTTAAAGACCAGTTGATTGGAGTGCAGCACAGGCATATCCCTGCGAAAATCAAGGACAGAAATGGCAGGAATAGGGAACCAAGGTGTAGCACCGTCAATATGACGCGAGGCAGGTTGAGGTAATGTCAATTGAAGGCTTTATTAAGCAGAACTTTATCCCCAGCAGCGTGGTTACAGAATGCAGCTGCTGAGGGAAATGGAGGGAAAACTGGGTTCTTATACCGGCATTTCTGGGTGGAGTCCAGTAGGTGGCAGATCCTATCAGGACCTGGCATCCCTCCACCAATAGCCTGTCGACACGTGGTGTACCGTATTACCCCTAATACATACCACCACACAAGGGTGACAGGGGAAATTGTGAGACTAGTCAAAAACAAAAAGGAAGCATACATAAGGTCTAGGAAACTAAAAGCAAAGCTTTTGAAGAATATAGGGTAAGTGGGAACAAACACAAACGGGGAGTTAGGAGGGCTAAAAGGGGGCATGAAATGTCATTGGCAAGCAGGGTCAAGGAAAATCCTAAGGCCTTTTATACATATATAAGGAGCAAGAGAGTAGGTAGGGAAAGAATAGGAACACTCAAGGAAAAAGGAGGGAGTCAGATGAAGTGGGTGAGATCCTTAATGAGTATTTGCATTGGTATTCACCAAGGAGAGGAACATGACAGTTACGACGTTAGGGATGGGTGTGTGAATACTCTAGACATCTCAGCATAATGGAGGAAGATATCTTGGATATCTTAATAGATGCATTAAGGTAGACAAGTTCCCTGAGCCGCATGGAATATATCCCAGGTTACTGTGGGAGGCAAGAGAGAAATAGCTGGGGCCTTAACAGATATCTTTGCATCATCTTTGACCACAAGCGAGGTTTCAGAGGACTGAAGAATAGCCAATATTTTCCCTTTGTTTAGCAAGTGAAGCAGGGATAATTCCTGTAATTAAAGGCCTGTGAGACTGACCTCAGTGGTTGGGAATACACACAAATGTGGCCACTTTGGTCCTTGAGGGGTCCTATTCTCTCTCTAGTTACTCTTTTTCCGTTAATATACTTGAAGAATCCCTTTAGATTCACCTTAATCTTCTCAGCCAAAGCTACCTCATGCCCCCTTTTTGCCCTCCTAATTTTGTTCTTGATTATACTCCTCTATCCCCTATACACCTCCGGGGAATTCCTTGATTCCAACTGCTTGTACCTGAGCCATGCCTCCTTCTATTTCCTGATCAAAACTTCAATATGTTTTGTAATCCAGGGATCCCTACTCTTGTCAGCCTTGCCCTTCACCCTAACAGGAACACATATGGACAGTATCTCTTAACAAAATCTGCTGGAGAGAGTTGCTTAGGAGAGTCCAGGGCAGGACAGAACACTGTTAGTGTTAGAGTTTCAGGAGAACGGTCCAGAAAAAAGAAACTTAACTCGGAACAAGAAGTATAAAGATGATTTATTGAGGTATGGCTTTGTTAATAGTGACAATGCAAATAAGGAGGCGATGTTCATGTTATATGCAGGGAAGTAGTGGCAAAGTAGAGAAGTTTCTGAATTTGAAATCAAAGTGGTGGGTGAAAAATTCCTTATCAGTTTGAGACCTTAAAGTCATTATTAACTTAGAGGTGACTTCAAATTAAAAGACTACGCTGCCATGGTTTACCTGTAATGCCACATTAAAAACATGCCAATAGCCCATAGGCTGTCAGCATTCTGGAGTAGCATCTCGATGGAGTATCTAGTGCTGACTAAAACATGGATTTTGTTGCGATTGCCTTTAAAGCTGACCTGCATATATAAGGTTGGATTTTCCGTTTTCATTAAAATGAATTAAAAGGAACAGGCTGAGGCCTGCACCTGATATGCACATTGCCCTCTGCTCCTTTGAACTGGATTCAAATGAAATTGTGAGGACAAAGCAGGCTTCCCTTAGAGCACACATTAAAAGATAAATAAACATGTCATGTGTCCCAAAGGTTGGCCAGCGTGGGTCACGAAGGTTGGCAGGTATGGGTCCCAAATGTTGACCGGTTGCCAAAAGTGGATCCCGGGAAAAAAAGTTTGAAAAACACTGATTTAGACCATTTGAGAAAGAAAGAGCCTCCACAAGAGCCGATTGTATCGTCGGCCTCAAGCACGACAGCCGGTAGTACGGGTCAAAGTAGTGAGAGAACTGAACAGGCCTCGACAAACCCAAAGCCTGTTACCATTGAAGCTGAAGAGACAGCAGCGGAGGATGTTCTTGTACCAGGAGGAACAGGCAGGGAGACTGGCCAATTGAGACAACTCCAATGGAGAGACACCAAGCAGTGGTACTGCGTCACTTCCAATGAAAAAGGAAGTCCTCCAGTAGACTGCGGGTTGGTGATAATTGTATCTCTATGTAATAAGGGATCGGAAAGGGGAGGCATATTGAAGCAATACCCCTTCAAGGGGCAAGCTCTTGTTGGACCATATGACCTATTCACCCAGTAGGATGGGAGCAACACGGCCTGAAAGAGAGAGCAGGGTTTTGTCCTCAGTTCTTGGATTTGGAAGTGGAGAAAGTACGGCCTATATTGCAACCCCCTGTAGATAGTTCTTGTCTGTAAATAAATAGTCCGTCGCTGATTATTGGCTGGTGGTCGGCTGGAGTCTCCATTACTACACATCCCTTAGCCTGCTGTACTAAACAAAGTGATCTGTATTACAGTCAGTGCTAGCTGTGTGAGAATATTGTTCAGAGCATGACTGATCCAGCTAGTGCCAATGCCCTGATCTTGGGAGTATCCAGCTCCAAAGCACCTTGTGACATGGTTTATTCTGAAAGAAGGTATTAGTTACACCAAGCTCACGGTAGCAACAAAATTCAAGTCGTTTCTGTCTTTTCTCATTTATCTTTCCCTGGCCATAAGATAGGAGGTCCATGCCTCATTGTCCATGCCCACTCTTGCATTGAAATCGCCCAGTAGGTAACAATGTTCCGACTTGAAAGAATCTGCTGATAGCTGTGACAAGCTCTTCATAGAAACTGTTTTTTCACCTCTGTATTAGAGCACATATGTAGCATAGATACTCATGAGCTTAACCAGCCCTGTTTGAGTTGAGAAACGGATGGAGCGAAAGCGTTCTGAACCATTTGTGCAGAGTTCTATCATCAAGAGCAGTGAATTGCTTACGCTGAAGCTTACCGGTTCACACGTTTCTCTGAGCTCTTCCCGTGCCAGATGAACATGTAATGTTTTTCTTTCAGTGACCTTCCCTCAGTGAGCCTGGTCTCTTGAAGAGATGCTACGTTGATGTTTTGCCTTTCATTTTCTATGTTGATAACAATTGTCTTGCGCACATTATCGACTAGGTACACGTCATCTGTCAATCCTGTGCATATGGTCCTGTGCTCCAGCTTGCCAATCAGAGATGGCACTTTTTCTTTTTTCTTTTCCTGGTGCAATGAATTCCTTCCACTTATTGAATAGAGACTCTAAGCTCCAAACATCCATTGAAGCAGAAGGACTGTGGTAGGCCAGCACCTGATTAAACAAGGGCGACCATCCGACTTGAAGTGAGCGTGACTGACCAGCGGGACATGATGCTCCCTTCCACCATCAGAGACAGCCTTAGTGCTGGTTCGCTACGTCAATTGAGTTGGACCTATCGCCAGTAACTGTATTGTATTAATGTTTGCCACAAACTGGAATGTCCTCTCAAGGGCGCAAGCCTGGAAAAGGTTTTTGGAGACCCTGGACTGCCCAAATATCATGGCCCCCCTCTCGACCTCCCCAGCCAATGCAAAGCTTGGTTGCAGTGCTTTTGGATAATTACATATCTACACATCAGATCATCATTAGACTCCACACCCAGTTTTTTGTCGGGGTTTACTCCATCAGCCTTTAACTCTCCAGAAGTATCCACAAGGCAGTGGAGTTATTTACCTATTCAGCTTCCTGCTGTGTCCACTCGGCTAGGCCCCTTGCATTTTGAAGGTTACCCAGAGTTGTTCCCGGAATGCTGGGACTGTCCTATAAAGTGAGATTGGGGAAACAGGGCCTGTGTTCTCTAAAGATTCGAAGAATGAGAAATGATCGAATTGAAACCTACAAAGGAATAGACAGGATAGACGCAGGTAAGGTGTCTCCACTGGTTGGGGAATCTGGAACCAGGGGACACAATATCAAAATAAGGAGGAAGCCACTTATAACTGAGATCAGGAGAAATTTTTTACTCAGAGGGTTGTGAATCTTTGGAGTCCTCTACCTCAATGGCTATGGAAGCTCAGTCATTGGATATATTTAAAGTAGAGACTGACAAATTTCTAAATGCCAATGACATGAAGAGATATGGGGATAATGTGGGAAAAAGATATTGAAGTGGTTGATCAACAACAATCATGTTGAACAGCAGAGTAGGCTCAATGGGCTAAATGGCCTTGTCTGCTCCTACATTCCCATGTTCCTCAACACTCAAGCATTTCTTGCAGTTTATTATCGGTTTCCCCGACTGTGATATAATATTAAACTAGCTAATTACTATCTGAACTCAGCACTGCCCTTTTCTTTTTCATGTTCTTCTATTTGAAGCATGTGCTGTTGACGTTTTGACGTGAGGTTCGTGATCCCGCTCTTGAATGCCTTCTCTGCTAACTGCACAACTTGCTGTTTCTCGTCCATATCCTCCTTTCCTGCTTGCCACATTATGTCCTGCCCAGCGACTTTAATCTCTAGTTTTAACTTTTCACCTTGGAGTGCTGTATGTTTCTGGAGCTTTCCAAATTCACTTTCTTTTTCTGTCAAGAGCTCTTTGTATCTTTCAATATTGGCCTTGAGAACTTCAATATCTGACTGCAATCTATTTATTTGACTGTGCAAGTTATCCCTCACAACAATGGAATTTACCCAATCTGTAAGCTCTGTGACCCTGGCAATCACGTTCTTGTTTCTGATCAGATGGTGCCTTTCAATTGGTGAACTGTGAGGCCTGCTTCATCTCATTGGTTTACTGAGACCAACTTTACTGAGATCAGCTTTGCAACTGCTCAATACCAGGATGGCAGGACCATCTATTTCAATAATGTAGAACATACACTTATTCCTTTGTGTATCCCTCTGATTTGGGTTGTTCCTAGTTGTCCAATCTCAGTTCACCCTCGTTTGAGCATGACATCACTTGGTGTCAGAACGTCATTCCTTGAGTAACCATTTTGGTTTAAATTTCCATGAAAGATCTTCTGGTGTAGTCTGAGTGGGAGGCTGTTACTCTGTGCTCCGGCATTTAGCTTCAGCTTCAGATATCTGGTTGTGGGTTTCTCATCTTTTTCATGATCTGAATAGTTTTGTGAATTTCTTTTCTCTGAGAGCTGTCTCATCCAGTCAGTTCATGGACTTGTATGGCTCCTAGCCTACTGCACTCCCAAACACATTGCCACCTTCCAGGGTATGGAGGTTTTGGTTTCCATCCTTTCTCATTTGCCCTGTTGCTCTATCTTTGACAACTCAGCTCATGGTGGGATTCCCCATTGGCTGATGCCAAAATCGGGAAACATGATTGGGTGGAGAAAAGGTTCCGACGGCAAAATTGCGGCAAGTGCCAATTTGACGCCAAATCGCAATTTTCCGTCAGCTCGAAAGAGGCGTCAATGTGGTCTGGAACGCATGTACAGTAAACACCGTTTGAACATCATTAGCGGGCCTGACCCGCTATTCTCCTCGGCCTCCGCGATTCTCCACTTCTGATGGGCCGAGTTCCCGATGGCGCACTTCACTTGTGCTTCTAAAAACTGTGAAACTGGTGTCGTGGGTGATGAGGGAGAGAGAGAGGAGGTAGGACACAGAGAGGCGCTGCCACGCCAGACACTGGGGGAGGGGTCTGCCAGGGCCGGGGGGGGGTGAAGAGTGTCAGCGGAATGGGTCGAGTGGCCGGGGTGGTGTCCAGACACAGGCTGCCATTGCCATGGCTTACAAGGCAACCATCTTGCTGTGCACCCCACAAACCACCCACTCTGGCCCCTGGTTCTGCACAAGGACACTGGCCGTATGGGTGCCCCCACCCCCCACCCCCGCACCCCACCCTCTGCCATACACCCCCCTCCCGGCTGCCACCTGCCAGCAGGGCACCAGATGGCCCATTAGGGCAGCACCCACTGTAGCCCCTACGGGGGGGACTGGACGGGGGCTGCGGAGCATACCGCTGGCAAGGGCAAGGGTACCGCTGGCATTAGGGGGGGGCGACAGGGCCAGGGTTGAGGAGATTGGGCTGGGGACATGCAGGGTCAGAGCCCACAGTGCCAACCGGGGCCACCATGTAGCCCGCTGGAGCTGGTTGGGCACGGGGATACACACCATGCTAACATGTCGGCCTTTCACCCCCTGCAGACATTGGATATTGGAATTCAAAAGCAAGGGAGGCCTTTCTGCTAGTCGCCGCAGCCTTAGGGGATGCCCTGCGGCTGTACGAGCTTGAGCTGCTCGAGGAGGAAGAAGCTGCAGCAGCAGAGCCTGCCCAGAGGAACAGAAGGCAGCTGCCCAGGTTGGAGAGCAGTCTGCCCAACTGTCCAAGGAGGAGGAGGTGCGAAGGAGTACCAACAGCACCTGTCAATCCAGGACCTGCCAGACAGCGCATGCCGTCGAAGACTCTGGCTGAGCAGTAAGACCGTGCGACATATCTGCCAGATCATGGCACACCTGGCACTGTGGGTGTATGGGGGAGGACACTCACTGCCGGTGGCTGTCAAGGTGACGGTCGCCCTGAATGTTTACGTCACGGAGTCTTTCAGACGCCAAATGAGGGAGCCCGGGCCATCCATAACATCTGCCGATTCCCCCATCCCTCACACCCGCTCAATGGCCAGCCCAGACCAGCTCACCCCTCACACTCATCTGACAGAGCACCGAAGCAGGTTGTAACAGTGTGAACAGATGTTTAATGAGACAACTTATATTCAGATTTGTGCCCTAGCCCCTATCACTAAACTGTGACCTGCACCCTGCCAACCTAACTGGTGGTTACCTTTCTGGCCTCATGGGCCCTAACGCTACGCCCAGGTGGATCCCCAGACAGTACATCTGGAGTGGAGCTGGCCTGCTGTGATTCATACCCTGTGACCTGGGTCCCCATTGGCGGCCTTATTCTGGGTGATCGGGCCTGGATGAATCGGGCTACTGCTCAGGTGTCCCAGATGTTGTGGTGCTGCCCTGTTCTACCCGCTGCCCACCAGATGCGCCAGGGACAGGAGTGGGGGGGGGAGTCCGAAGTGCTGCGCACTCCCCTGCGGGATTCACCGGCATGGGCTCCATCAACCTCTCCTCAATCGGGTTGCCCGATAGCCCCCAGGCTACTCCATTGGACGGGGGTGCAAGCAGAACTAACCGCTGAGGCTCACCCCCCACCTGGCGCTGCCAGTCCTGGAGGCCAGCTCCGGTTTCGACCAAGGTCTGCATGCTGGCGGCCATGGAGCACAGGGAGTGGACCATCTCTGTCTGGGACTGCGCCACATCATCCATTGACTGTGCCACCACCTTCTGGGTTAATGTCACATCAACCAGTGACTGCATTATCTCCCTCTGGGACTGGACAACCTCCCTCTGTGTCTGTGCCACATCGGCCAATGCCTGGTGTATCGGAGCAGCTGTGTGGGGGGCACCGAATAGTGTCCCAGGAGCCTCTTCACTAAAATGCCCAACCAAGGTGAGTGTCTCTGGGATGGTGGTGGGTATTGGAGATGGCTGTGATGGGAAATCTGTGCCATCCTCAGACTTGGGCTGTGGGGTGTCCTGCTTCTCGGGTCGAGAGCTGACGTCTGAGCTGCTCTCAGCGCCATTTCTCGACTCACGGGGTGGGGTTCCGGCTCTGGCACTGGGGGCAGGGACAACGGACAGACCGGCCCCTTCACCAGCAGGTCCGACAAGACACAAGATGCATGATTAGACTTCGGGCCAAAGGAGAGTGGGGGTGGTGGGGGTGGTCTGGGATGAGGTTGGGTGTGAGGGCGAGAGTGGTGTGGGGGTGAGGGTGAGAGCAAGGTTGAGCCTGCTGTGGGAGTAAGGGTGGTGTGGTGGTGATGATGGTGTGGGGGTGAGGCTGGTGTGGTGGTGAGGGTGGTGAGGGTGCTGTGGGGGTGAGGGTGGCGGTGGTGGTGAGGCTGGTGTGGTAGTGTGGGGGGTGAGGGTGATGTGATGGTGAGGCTGGTGTGGGAGTGAGGGTGGTGTGGGGGGTGAGGGTGGTGTGGTGGTGAGGCTGGTGTGGTGGTGAGGGTGGTGAGGGTGGTGTGGGGGTGAGGGTGGCGGTGGTGGTAAGGGTTGTGTGGTGGTAAGGCTGGTGTGGTGGTGAGGGTGGTGAGGGTGGTGTGGGGGTGAGGGTGGTGTGGTGGTGAGGCTGGTGTGGTGGTGTGAGGGTGAGGGTGGCGGTGGTGGTGAGGGTGATGTGGGAGTGAGGGTGGTGTGGGGGGTGAGGGTGGTGTGGTGGTGAGGCTGGTGTGGTGGTGAGGGTGGTGAGGGTGGTGTGGGGGTGAGGGTGGTGGTGGTGGTGAGGGTGGTGTGGTGGTGAGGGTGGTGTGGTGGTAAGGGTGGTAGGGGGGTGAGGGTGGTGGGGGGGTGAGGGTGGTGTGGGGGTGAGGGTGGTGTGGGGGTGAGGGTGGTGTGGGGGTGAGGGTGGTGCGGGGGTGAGGGTGGTGTGGGGGTGAGGGTGGTGGTGTTAGGATGGTGTGGGGGTGAGGGTGGTGTGGGGGTGAGGGTGGTGGGGGGGTGAGGGTGGTGTGGGGGTGAGGGTGGGGGGGTGAGGGTGGTGTGGGGGTGAGGTTGGTGGTGTGAGGATGGTGTGGGGGTGAGGGTGGTGTGGGGGTGAGGTTGGTGGTGTGAGGATGGTGTGGGGGTGAGGGTGGTGGTGTGAGGAGGGTGTGGGGGTGAGGGTGGTGGTGTGAGGCTGGTGTGGGGGTGAGGGTGGTGTGGGGGTGAGGTTGGTGGTGTGAGGATGGTGTGGGGGTGAGGGTGGTGGTGTGAGGATGGTGTGGGGGTGAGGGTGGTGTGGGGGTGAGGGTGGTGGTGTGAGGATGGTGTGGGGGTGAGGGTGGTGGTGTGAGGATGGTGTGGGGGTGAGTGTGGTGGTGTGAGGATGGTGTGGGGGTGAGGGTGGTGGTGTGAGGATGGTGTGGGGGTGAGGGTGGTAGGGGGTGTTGTGGGGAGGTTGACACACGTGTCACGGGGAACTGCAACTCAGCAGGGTCTCATTTCCTCACCCGTGGCCGACCTCCACGCTGGCGACCTCCCTTTCCTCCGGGCCGCCAACCATGTCCAGGGCCCTCTAATCTGCCATGGTCAGGTGCCGCAGGTCTGGCATTTCCCCCTCTAGTTTTCTCCTGCTACCAGAAGTAATGAGTGGCCATTTCCTAGCGGGGGGGGGGGGGGGGGGGGGGGGAGTGAGTGGCCATTTCCTAGCGGGGGGGGGGGAACAGAAAATGACAGTATTAGACAGTCCAACGCATACAGCCAGAGGGTGGGTAGCTGGTGGTCTCAGTGGTCAGGGCACCCAGCCATGGCAGCCGGTATGGCTGCTGGCATGTGGTGCAGGGTGGGGGTCCGGTTACCCTCCAAGTGGGGGTGGGGGGGGGGGAGTGTTACGAGTGTGTTGGATGCGGGTTAGTGCCAGGGGTACAGTGTTGCCTACTCATCCTGGCTGCCCTGAAGAGGTTGTGCAGTTTCTTCCGGCACTTCTGGCCAGTCCAGACGGTGTTGCTCATGGCGCTGACTGCCTCTGCCACCTGCGCCCAGGCACGGCAAACGGCAGCAGCTGGCAGCCTCTTTCCCTGGCTGGGTACAGGGTCAACCACCTCTCCTCCACCACCTGCGGGAGGGTCACCAGCTCAGCGTCCGTGAAACAGGATGTCGCTTTCCTCGCTGCCATCTTGTTGGGTGGGATGGTGTGTGTGGGGAGTGATTGTGTATATGCAGCTGCAGCTTGTCAGCATCCTGTGTGTCAGTCTCGGACCCGGCGAATCCCGCACTGTTGTCATTGGAATCGATTGTGTTCCACGTGGTGCCGGTGCTAGCCCCTCCACAGTAGCTGAATCCGTCCAGGTGGGGTGCCAGTTTTGCTGTTCTGGAACTGCACAAATACCGATACCGATTTGGCTATAATACTCACCTCAGGACCAGAGAACCCTGCCGTCTTCTTCCTTTCTTCCACACATCTTTTCTAACTGATTGGGCTTTCCACAAACTTTGTGGCTTGATCACTTTGCAGGACATTTCCTTCTTTCTGTGAAGTCATGTGGTTGTCCGCAGTTCATGCACAACATTCTCTCAGTCTGCTGTGCATTATTTTCTTGCTGTTTCATTGCGTCAACCCTGTTGCTTTTCTCTTGACTGAACTGTAGGCTAGATATTTGGATAATTAGTGTCTTCGTCTGCCTTCTCATGGCTTCATGAGCTTTGACGGGGCTACAACCTGCAATACTGTGAATGTTGTCCTTTCCAACCAAATCCTTTTATATTTCTTGGTGTTCAGAGCTCTGAATGAGCTGAGATATCTTGAATTAAAATTTTCTAGCTGCATTTTTCAATCTTGTCGGAAATTGTTAGCAGGCTTACCTAGGGCGAGATTCTCCGAACCCCTGCCGGGTCGGAGAATCGCTGGGGGCTGGCGTGAATCCCGCCCCCGCCGGTTGCCGATAACTCCGGCACCAGAGATTCGGCGGAGGCGAGAATCGGGCCGCGCCGGCTGGCGGGCCACCCCGCTCGATTCTCCGGCCCGGATGGGCCGAAGTCCCGCAGCCAAAATGCCTGTTCCGCCGGCGTAAATTAAACCACCTACCTTACCGGCGGGACAAGGCGGCGCGGGCGGGCTCCGGGGTCCTGGGGGGGCGCTGGGCGATCTGGCCCCGGGGGGTGCCCCCACGGTGGCCTGGCCCGCGATCGGGGCCCACCGATCCGCGGGCGGGCCTGGACCGGGGCACTCTTTCCCTTCCGCCTCCGCCACGGTCTCCACCATGGCGGAGGCAGAAGAGACTCCCACAACTGCGCATGCGCGGGAATGCCGTCAGCGGCCGCTGACGCTCCTGCGCATGCGCCGCCCGGAGATGTTATTTCCGCGCCAGCTGGCGGGGCACCAAAGGCCTTTTCCGCCAGCTGGCGGGCGGAAATTCGTCCGCCGCCGACCTAGCCCCTCAATGTTGGGGCTCGGCACCCAAAGATGCGGAGCATTCCGCATCTTTGGGGCGGCGCGATGCCCGTTTGATCTGCGCCATTTTGGGCGCCAGTCGACGGACATCGCGCCGTTTCCGGAGAATTTCACCCCTAGTTCTACCTCAGGCTTTGAAATTCATACTTCAGAATCTGTGGCGACATTCTCCGACCCCCCGCCGGGTCGGAGAATCGCCGGGGGCTGGTATGAATCCCGCCCTGCCGGTTGCCGAAGTCTCCGGCACCGGATATTCGGCAGGGGCAGGAATCGCGCCGCGCCGGTTGGCGGGCACCCCCGCTCGATTCTCCGGCCCGGATGGGCCGAAGTCCCGCCGATAAATTGCCTGTCCCACCGGCTTAAATTATATCACCTACCTTATCGGCGGGATAAGGCGGCGCGGGTGGGCTCCGGGGTCCTGGGGGGGGCGCGGGGCGATCTGACCCCGGGGGGTGCCGCCACGGTGGCCTGGCCCGCGACCGGGGCCCACCGATCCGCGGGCGGGCCTGTGCCCTGGGGGCACTCTTTCCCTTCCGCCTCCGCCACGGTCTCCACCATGGCGGAGGTGGAAGAGACTCCCTCCACTGCGCATGCGCGGGAATGCCGTCAGCGGCCGCTGCCGCACCCGCGCATGCGCCGCTCGGAGATGTCATTTCCGCGCCAACTGACGGGGCAACAAACGCCGTTTCCGCCAGCTGGCGGGGCGGAAATTCCTCCGGCGTCGGCCTAGCCCCTCAATGTTGGGGCTCGGCCCCCAAAGATGCGGAGCATTCCGCACCTTTGGGGCGGCGCAATGCCCGTCTGATTGGCGCCGTTTTGGGCGCCAGTCGGCGGACATCGCGCCGTTTCCGGAGAAGTTCGCCCCTGATGACTTGACTTTGGCTGAAGATGTCTGCTGAATTTATTTTTAAAAAGTATCCTCATTCATCTCCCATCTGTTAAACAGATTAAAACTTTTCTCTCCTGCCCACAACAGGATGCTGCTGACCGTCTTCACTCGCACCTTTTAGAAAGCTGTTGAATGTTACCGCACACTTTCTTTTAAACTACTCAAATGGCATTATTGTCTTCCTAATTTATCGTAGGCTGGTGTTGTACATAGAAACAAGAGGAGGCCATTCAGCCATTCGTCCCTGTTCCGCTGTTCATTATGATCATGGCTGATCATCAAGTTCAATACCCTCCTCCCCCCCCCCCATATCCCTTGATCCCCTTAGTCCCAAGAGCTACATCTAATTCCTTCTTGAAATTACACAATATTTTGGCCTCAACTACTTTCGAGTGGTAGTGAATCCACAGATTCACCACACTCTGGGTGCCGAAATTTCTCCCCCACCTCAGTCCTAAAACATTTACATCTTGGGCGGGATTCTCCGACCCTCCGCGCCGAAATTGCGCTCAGCGCGGGGGCGGAGAATAACCCAAAATAGGCCTCCACGCCGGCACGTGATTCTCCGGCGACCAGAGAATCGCCGACATTCACGCGCACGCGATCGATGCGGCGTCGGTCGGGAGCCGTTGGAAAAGACCCCCTCCCGGCCATTCTCCGTGCGAGAGCCCACCGAGTCCCGCCGGCGTGGTTCTAATGTGGTTATACCCGGCGGGAAATCGGAGTCGCGGCTGATGGGGGTGTTATAGTGGGGGGGCGTGAGGATCGGACACCGGGGGGGGGGCCTCGACGACGGCAGACCCGCGATCGGGGGCCACCGATCGGCAGGCCATCGCGATCCGGAAGAGACCAATCTTCCTCCATGTCGGCGGCGCCCGCGCTGAGGTGGGCCGTCGTGCGCATGCGCGGCCGCGCGGTCTGTCCAGCAGGTCCTCGCCAGTAGCCAGAGCTGCGGGACGCACGTTAAAGGCCTGCTAGCCCCCTGGAGAACGGGGAATCATCCCGGACTTTCGAGGAAAGAGTCCGGAGTGATTCTCGCCCATTTTCCGGTGGGCGTGGGGACTTAGTCCCTCAAAGGGCGAATCCAGCCCCATATCCTCAAACTATGACCCCTAAGTCTGAACTCCCCCACCATTGGGAACATTCTTTCTGGATCTACAACCATGTTCCCATATGTTTGAAATGATCAAATTTGAGACTCGAACTGCTGGAGCTTCATCAAGTGTATTTCTCACTCTTCTCTATGTGGCTGGTGGACTGATACTTGTTGCTCAACACCTCGCTGTAGGCTCGAGTGTTCGCGCACTTGAAGGGACTGAAGGCAGACGTGGCAATGCTCCAAGAGACACACCTGAAGGTGGTGGACCAGGTCAGGTTAAGAAAGGGATGGTAGGACAGGTATTTCACTCGGGATTAGACGTGAAAAATAGAGGGGTGGCAATTCTGGTGGGAAAGCATGTGTCATTTGAGGCCAAGACTATCGTAGCGGATAATGGAGGGAGATATGTGATGGTGAGTGGTAGGCTGCAAGGGACGAGGGTGGTGTTGGTAAATGTATACGCCCCGAACTGGGATGATGCTGGATTTATGAAGCGTATGTTGGGGCGCATTCCGGACCTGGAGGTAGGAGGACTGATAATGGGAGGGGACTTTAATACGGTGCTGGACCCAGCACTGGACCGCTCCAGATCAAGGACAGGAAGGAGGCCGGCGGCGGCCAAGGTACTTAGGGGGTTTATGGATCAGATGAGGGGAGTGGACCCATGGAGGTTTGCAAGACCGCAGGCCAGGGAATTTCCTTTTTTCTCCCACGTACATAAGGCTTACTCCCGGATAGATTTCTTTGTTCTGGGTAGGGCGCTTATTCCGAGAGTGGAGGGGACGGAGTATTCGGCCATAGCCGTGTCGGACCATGCCCCGCACTGGGTGGAAATGGGGCTGGGAGAGGAGAGGGACCAACACCCGCTGTGGCGGTTGAATGTGGGACTACTGGCTGATGAGGTGGTGTGTGGGAAGGTGAGGGGGTGTATTGAAAGGTACTTGGAGGCCAACGACAAAGGGGAGGTGCGAGTGGGGGTGGTATGGGAGGCGTTGAAGGCGGTGATCAGGGGAGAGCTGATCTCCATCAGGGCTCATAGGGAGAAGACAGAGGGCATGGAAAGGGAGAGGTTAGTGGGGGAGATTTTGAGAGTGGACAGGAGATATGCAGAGGCCCCGGAGGAAAGATTACTTGGGGAAAGGCGACGGCTCCAGACGGAGTTTGACCTACTGACCACGGGCAAGGCGGAGGCACAATGGAGGAAGGCGCAGGGGGCGACCTATGAGTACGGGGAAAAGGCTAGTCGGATGCTGGCGCACCAGCTCCGTAAGAGGGCGGCAGCGAGGGAAATAGGGGGAATCAAAGATGGAAGGGGAGCCACGGTTCGAAGTGCCACGAAAATAAATAAGGTATTCAAGGCCTTCTATGAAGAGCTGTACAGGTCCCAGCCCCCAGGGGGGGGGAAGGGGGGATGAGGCAATTTCTGGATCAGCTGGGGTTCCCGACGGTGGAGGAGCAGGAGGCAGTTGGTTTGGGAGCACCAATTGGGTTGGAGGAGCTGAGTAAGGGCTTGGGGAGCATGCAGGCGGGGAAGGCCCCGGGGTCGGACGGGTTCCCGGTGGAGTTATATAGAAAATATGTGGACCTGCTGGCCCCGCTGCTAGTGAGGACCTTTAACGAGGCAAGAGAGGAGGGAACCCTGCCCCAGACAATGTCGGAGGCGACAATCTCCTTGATTCTTAAGCGAGACAAGGATCCACTGCAATGTGGGTCGTACAGGCCGATATCGCTCCTCAATGTGGACGCTAAGTTATTGGCAAAAGTGCTGGCCACGAGGATTGAGGAATGTGTCCCGGGGGTGATTCATGAGGACCAGACGGGATTTGTAAAGGGCAGTTAAATACCAATGTGCGGCGGCTCTTAAACGTGATAATGATGACATCGGAGGAGGGAGAGGCGGAGATAGTGGCAGCTATGGACGACGAAAAAGCCTTTGACCGAGTAGAGTGGGAGTACCTCTGGGAGGTATTGCGCAGGTTTGGGTTCGGGGGAGGGTTTATTAGATGGGTTAAGCTCCTTTATAGCGCCCCGGTGGCGAGTGTAGTGACGAACCGGCGGAGGTCGGAGTACTTCCGGCTGTACCGAGGGACGAGGCAGGGGTGCCCCCTGTCCCCCCTGTTGTTTGCACTGGCGATCGAACCCTTGGCCATATCACTTAGGGAGTCCAAGAAATGGAGCGGAATAGTCCACGGGGGAGAGGAGCATCGGGTATCGCTATACGCGGATGACCTGCTGCTATACGTGGCGGACCCAATAGAGGGGATGGTGGAGGTCATGCAGGCTCTGAAGGAGTTTGGGGAGTTCTCGGGCTACAAGCTTAATGTAGGGAAGAGTGAGCTTTTTGTATTACAGGCAGGGGACCAAGAAAGAGGGATAGGGGACCTACCGCTGAGGAGGGCGGAGAGGAGTTTTCGGTATCTGGGGATACAGGTGGCCAGAAGTTGGGGGGCCCTACATAAACTGAATTTGACGAGGTTGGTGGAGCAAATGGAGGAGGATTTTAAAAGATGGGACATGCTCCCGCTTTCGCTGGCGGGTAGGGTGCAGTCGGTCAAAATGGTGGTCCTTCCGAGGTTTTTGTTTGTGTTTCAGTGCCTCCCCATCGTGATCACCAAGGGCTTTTTCAAGAAAGTAGGTAGGAGTATTATGGGGTATGGGTGAGCAAATAAGACACCGAGGGTTAGAAGAGGGTTCTTGGAACGCAACAGGGACCGAGGAGGGTTGGCTTTGCCAAATCTAGAGAGTTACTACTGGGCAGCAAATGTGGCGATGATCCGCAAGTGGGTCATGGAGGGAGAGGGGGCGGCATGGAAGAGGATGGAGATGGCGTCCTGTAAAGGAACGAGCCTGGGGGCGTTGGTAACGGCACCGCTGCCGCTCTCGCCGACAAAACACACCACAAGCCCGGTGGTGGCGGCAACGCTAAGGATCTGGGGCCAGTGGAGAAGGCACAGGGGTGCAATTGGAGTAGAGGATAGATGTGAAAGATGTTCAGGGAGCCCGGCGAACCATGTCCATATGTTTTCGTCATGCCCGGCATTGATGGGGTTCTGGAGAGGAGTGGCGGGAGTAATATCCCAGGTGGTGAAAGTCCTGGTCAAGCCAAGCCCGGGGCTAGCAATATTTGGAGTAATGGATGAGCCGGGAGTACAGGAGGCGAAAGAGGCCGGAATTCTGGCCTTTGCGTCCCTAGTAGCCCGGCGAAGGGTCTTGCTATTGTGGAAGGAGGCAAAGCCCCCTAGCCTGGAGGCCTGGATAAACGACATGGCGGGGTTCATAAAATTGGAGAGAATTAAGTTCGCTTTGCACAAGGGTTCTACAGGCGGTGGCAACCGTTCCTAGAATACCTCGCGGAGCGTTAGAGGAAGGTCGGTCAGCAGCAGCAGCAACCCTGGGGGGGGGGTTGTGGAGGGGAGGGGGGAACGAGAGATTGCTGGAGGGGACGGATGAGCGGGGGATAACATGGAGGGTGGGGGAAACTGGCACGAATGGGCGAGAGCCAGTGTATAAAGAGCTATGTAAATATACCATCTTGCCATATATATATCTTGCTCAGGGAGAATTTGCGTTATTTTGTTACCGGGGGGGGGGTTATTATTTGTAAGGGGAAAAAAATTGTGTTGTTAAAAAACCTTAATAAAAATATTTTATTTTAAAAACACCTCGCTGTAGTGAATCAGTAAATGTGGCACTCTGGGTGTATATTCATATGACAGTTAGTTCAGAGCTCTTTATTAATAATATGACAATATAACAACTTGGCTAACCAGCAGAAGGGTACAGGAAATATGGCATCAAGCAGGGTGGCACGGTAGCACAGTGGTTAACACTATTGCTTTACAGCTCCAGGGTACCAGGTTCGATTGTCTGTGTGGAATCTGCGCGTTCTCCCTGTATCTGCGTGGGTTTCCACCGGCTGCTCCGGTTTCCTCACATAATCAAGATGTGCAGGTTAGCTGGATTGGCCATGCTAAATTGCCCTTAGTGTCCAAAAAGGTTAGGTGGGGTTACTGGGTTACGGGGATAGGGTGGAGGCGTGGGGCTTAAGTTGTGTGCTTTTTCCAAGGGCCGGTGCAGACTCATTGGGCCGAATGGTCTTCTATGAAGCAGGATCCACGTGGGTAAAATTACTTAAGTGCTTGAGCAATTGCATACAGCACATTTATATTAGGTCCACTACCCTCCCATTTCTGTCAGGCTGAGTTAAGATTGCCCCTCACATGTCTAATATCAGGGCACTCAACTATCTCAAAGGTGGGTTGACTGTCAGGGTTGTAGAGGACCAGTCAAACCTTTGTCATCTAGAGTGAGCCTTATTGTAAAGTTATTAGTTTTGTTTTTGCTGATGTACTAATGGAAGTTTGTTGAGTTAGTTAAAGATCATGGGCTGAGGGCAGCACAGTGGCGCAGTGGTTAGCACTGGGACTATGGCGCTGAGGACCCGGGTTCGAATCCCAGCCCTGTGACACTGTCCGTGTGGAGTTCGCACATTCTCCCCGTGTCTGCCTGGATTTCACCTCCACAACGCAAAGATGTGCAGGTTAGGTGGATTGGCCACGCTAAAATTGCCCCTTCATTGGAAAAAAAAATAATTGGGTACTCTAAATTTATTTTTAAAAACATCATGAGCTGGAGTCTCCCCCATCGGGATGCTCCATTTTGCCGGCATCCCGAGGGTTTCCCAACAGTGTGGGCTGCCCCACAATGGGAAACCCCATTGATCAGCCAGCGAAATAGAGCATCCCCCCGGCACACAGATGAAGAATCCAGTTCCATATCATTTCAGGTAGTTTAAACTCCATGATTAAAACATCAAAAAAGAAAATATGTGCATTGATTTCTTGTATAATCGCCTACTTTTAAGCTCTTAATCAGAGATGTCATTACATAGTTAATATTTGCTGACCACTCTTTTAAGGAATAAGTAACTTTTGTTTTCAATCATCCCGCCCTTTGTCCTGAAGATGATATCTCACTTTGCCTGCAGATTTGTTCTCTCATGTGGCCACTTGACTCCCTGTAAATCAGTTTTTCAGTGCTGTGAGATGTGTTTTGGCTCCAAAATCGCACCTGGACACACTTCTTCTGCAAGTCATGTCAGATCCCATTTTAATGAGGGTGTTAGCATGTGTACAGGGAACATCCACAGGAATATATAGAGTTCCTGATCAATGTGCAACACCACAATCAACAAATCACAAAACAGTTTCGCTAATCATTACCATATTGCTGCGTGGGAGAGCTTGCTGTGCGCAAATTGGCTGCCACGTGTAACACTTCAAAAAGTATTTCATTGACTTAGCACTTTGGGATCTTCTGGGGATGTGAAAGATGCTACATAAACGTAGGTTTTTCTTTCTCACCTTTTTATAATTTACCCTTTTTTCTGCCCCATACGATCTTCCACAAAACATTCCAGCACCTGCTCCAGCCACAATGCACCTTCCCAGTTAGATGTGCAAACTGGCTTTAAGTATTGCAGGCTGGCTTTAAGTGGTGTCAGCTCACACAAACCTGGGCTCCTTGCTGAGGCTTCCAGCCACTCAATAGCTTTGGCTGCATGTAGCAATCATGCAGATCAGCAGGCAACACAAAGTTGACGTGCCCCCTGCATCAGACATTATGGATGCAGGTTTGTACGGCATCGCAATCTCTGCACCCATTCTCAGGTGCGATTAAATGTAGTCCCCATTGAGAATCAGCAGGCTGCTCATGTCGGGGCCTCACAATCATGTAAAACTTGTCCTTGCTGAACCTACAGACACACTTCCCAGTGAGATTATTGGATGTTTGGTGCAAAATTCTGGCAAATATGTTTGCTCCCAACATCGGGCCAATAAGACTTATTTCAGAATTCCTGTACTTTTTAAGGACTTATAAAGAATACATTTCCCACAAATTGAGTTTACCAAAATTGGATCGGTAACCGGGAAAAAAATCATATTATCAATTTGACATTAATTGCAACCATATCTGCTTATTTTACTATTTATTTATTTTTACAAAATGATCTTTCATTTGTATTTTGCCGACTGACAAATACTTGCTATCGATAGCATTTCATTCTGTTGCTGACTGAAATTAGTTAATTTATAGTTACGAACCAACCTACAGCATTCTCAATTAAATTACCCTCCTTCCTCTGTGAAAATGACACTGAGAGCAGTAAAATGCAAATGATATAATGTCTGTCACAATCAGAACGCCAAAAGTTAGCAACAGCTCAAAGAGCAACAACAGACAGAAAGCATCTTTGAATTTCTGCGGATAACTAGCTGCATGTAAATTAAATATATTTAGGCTTCATAATTTCTTTCCAAGAGGCCAAAAATTAAACATTGTTGTAGGTGGTATTAATAATTTTATCTGAATATATGCTGCACTGATTAAGCTTTAATAAATTTGATTTATTTGGAGAAAACATGCCCTTCAGACATGACATTCAGAGTCAGCAGTTATGACTATATCCAGCACTGACAGAGCATACAAATATTAGCACTGCTAACATACTTCAACCATGAAACAGAATGAAGGGCAGCTACAAACGTTAACGTCCTGTTCCTATCCGTCTCCCTTCTAATTATCAAGTTGATGTGGGGACCATACCACAGGTATCATTGCTTTAATCTCCAGAGCGTATTATAAAGTCATGATGTGGAGATGCGGCGTTGGACTGGGGTGAGCACAGTAAGAAGTCTTACAACACCAGGTTAAAGTCCAACAGGTTTGTTTCAAATCACTAGCTTTCCTGCGGCGTCATTCTCCGACCCCCCACCGGGTCGGAGAATGGCCGTTGGCCGCCGTGAATCCCGCCCCCCGCCCCCGCCGAAGTCTCCGGTACCGGAGATTGGGCGGGGGCGGGAATCGGGCCGCGCCGGTTGGCGGGACCCCCCGCTGGATTCTCCGGCCCGGATGGGCCGAAGTCCCGCCCAGGAATTGCCTGTCCCGCCGACGTAAATCAAACCTGGTATTTACCGGCGGGACCAGGCGGCGTGGGCGGGCTCCGGGGTCCTGGGGGGGGGCACGGGGCGATCTGACCCCGGGGGTGCCCCCACGGTGGCCTGGCCCGCGATCGGGGCCTACCGATCCGCGGGCGGGCCTGTGCCGTGGGGGCACTCTTTCCCTTCCACCTCTGCCATGGCCTCCACCATGGCGGAGGCGGAAGAGACTCTCCCCACTGCGCATGCGCGGGAAACTGACAGCGGCCGCTGACGCTCCCGCGCATGCGCCGCATTTCCGCGCCAGCTGGCGGGGCAACAAACGCCATTTCCGCCAGCTGGCAGGGCGGAAATCCCTCCGGCGTCGGCCTAGCCCCTCGATGTTGGGGCTAGGCCGCCAAAGATGCGGAGCATTCCGCACCTTTGGGCCGGCGCGATGCCCGTCTGATTGGCGCCGTCTTTGGCGCCAGTCGGCGGACATCCCGCCGTTGGGGGAGAATTTCGCCCCTGATCCTTCCTCAGGTGAATGAAGAGGTGGGTTCCAGAAACATATATATAGACAAAGTCAAAGATGCAAGACAATGCTTTGACTGCAAAGGTCATTAAGTCTTTACAGATCCAGAGATAGGGGTAACCCCAGGTTAAAGATGTCTGAATTGTCTCAAGCCAGGGCAGTTGGTAGGATTTCGCAAGCCCAGGCCAGATGGTGGGGATGAATATAATGTGACATGAATTCAAGGTCCCGGTTGAGGGCGTACTCATATGTGCGGAACGTGGCTATAAGTTTCTGCTCGCCGATTTTGCGTTATCGCGTGCCCTGAAGACCGCCTTGGAGAATGCTTACCCGGAGATCAGAAGCTGAATGCCCTTGACTGCTGAAGTGTTCCCCGACTGGAGGGGAACATTCCTGCCTGGCGATTGCTGCGCGATGTCCGTTCATCTGCTGTCGCAGCATCTGCATGGTCTCGCCAATGTACCACGCTTCGGGACATCCTTTCCTGCAGCGTATGAGGTAGACAACGTTTGCCGAGTCGCACGAGTATGTACCGCGTAGCTGGTGGGTGGTATTCTCACGTGTAATGGTGGTACCCATGATCTGGCATGTCTTGCAGAGATTGCCATGACAGGGTTGTGTGGTGCCATGGTCACTGTTCTGAAGGCTGGGTAGTTTGCTGCAAACAATGGTTTGTTTGAGGTCGCACAGTTGTTTGAAGGCAAGTAATGGGAGTGTGGGGATGACCTTGGCAAGATGTTCATCTTCATCGATGACATGTTGAAGGCTGCGATGTGCTGTATTTGGACAAAATATCAACTTTCTCTTTAGTTTTATTTAGCTGCTGTTCAATCCACTCATTATGGACTTTGAAAGTTGAGTACAAATGCCACCGCTTTTAACCATGAAGCTGGAATAGTGTGTAGTAGGTCAATGCTGTGAATAAAATAAAAGCAAAGTACTGTGGGTGCTAGAAACCTGAAGGGCAGCACAGTGGCGCAGTGGGTTAGCACAGCTGCCTCACGGCACCGAGGTCCCAGGTTCGATCCCGGCTCTGGGTCACTGTCCATGTGGAGTTTGCACATTCTCCCCATGTTTGCATGGGTTTCGCCCCCACAACCCAAAAAGATGTGCAAGCTAGGTGGATTGGCAATGTTAAATTGTCCCTTAATTGGAAAAAATGAATTGGGTACTCTAAATTTATATTAAAAAAAGAAAGAAACCTGAAATAAAAACAGAAAATGCTGGAAAGCAGCATCGGTGGAAAGAGAAACAGAGTTAAAGGGCGGGATTTTACCGGCTGCATCCCGCCAGAAATGGAATGGCCATGGCTGGAGGATCCCGTGAGACCACCTCTCTTCGGATTCCCGACGTTCTATACGCCCGTGAGATCTAACGAGATTTTACTTACTCATTTAACCATGTCTATGCCAGATCTAAACCGGCCCTGGGATCCATCGGCCTGAGCAAGGAGACCGGGCACTGTTTAGCACTGGTCCCCACAAACGGGCACTTGGCAGAGCAGCAATTGGGGGGGGCGGGTCTCCCAGGAAGCTGGACAAAATGGCACTCCAGCACTGCTTATGCCACCTGGGCACGATGACATTGCCAGCCTGGCACCCTGGTAGTGCCAACTGAGCACCCTGGCAGACCAGAAGGGGCACCTCCAAGGTGCCAGGTTGGCAGTTCCAAGATACCCAGGTAGCATCTTTCCCACACCGGGGATCCGGCCCGGGGCTGCCCTGCCCATATTATGTGGGGTTTGAGGAGCTCAATGATCCCCCAGCAGGTGAGTTGGGGAGTTGGGGCATTGTGGTGGTCCAGGGGTTGCTTCCAGGGGTTAAGGGTCAGGGTGCCATTTAAAAATGGCAGCCCAACCTCTTCTTGCACTATTCCGTTAGATAGCGCCCAATATTTTGAATCTAATACAACTCTTCTTTGAGTTTGTTTTTGAGTTAGAAACCTGCAGGGAACTGATTAAAGTTAACATATTCATGTGAGCAAGTCCTTAATTGGTATGAAGTATGGTTTCCTTTCCAATTGAGTGCTTTAGACAAGGTCTCAAGGCTGAAGAGCCAAACAGCCTCCAGTTGGAGTAACCTTCTGCAGTACAAAGTAAGGAACTGGGAGGCTGCCTTCACAAGAAGGTATCTTTCCAGACGCTAAAAAAAACTTTAATTCAAAAACACAGAAAGCAACTAGGCCACCATTGTGGGGTGAGCCCTTCTACAGGATGATGTTTGGCTGTGCCCTCACCCAAACAGGCAGAGTGTAATCCAGCCAGGAGCACTGGCACCTTGGCTTGTCACAGGTACCCATCATAGAATTTACAGTGCAGAAGGAGGCCATTCGGCCCATCGAGTCTGCACCGGCTCTTGGAAAGAGCACCCTACCCAAGGTCAACACCACACCCTATCCCCATAACCCAGTAACCCCACCCAACACGAAGGGCAATTTATCATGGCCAATCCACCTAATCTGCACATCTTTGGACTGTGGGAGGAAACCGGAGCACCCGGAGTAAACCCACGCACACACGGGGAGGATGTGCAGACTCCGCACAGACAGTGACCCAAGCCGGCATCGAACCGGGGACCCTGGAGCTGTGAAGCTATTGTGCTATCCACAATGCTACCGTGCTGCCCAGCCAATCAACTTAGCCTGCACATCTTTGGGCTGTGGGGGCGAAACCCACGCAAACACGGGGAGAATGCGCAACCTCCACACGGACAGCGACCCAGAGCCGGGACCGAACCCGGGACCCCAGCGCCGCGAGGCCGCAGTGCTACTCACTGCGCCACCATGCTGCCTAGTTTGGATATTCCTGACCTTCAATCAGGTTATAGATATGTACCTGTGTCAGGTAACCTACTAGTTAACAGGAAACTGGCACTGCTGCCTCACGGCACCGAGGGCCCAGGTTCGATACCCACTTCCAAGCAGTTGATTCCCCCCCCCCCCCCCCCCCCCACCCACCCCACCCACCACCAACCCATCCTTCCCATCAGGAAACTGAAGGCCGACTGGAAAATCCCTCTGCACCCAACTTCAGTGGGTTGTGGGGCAGGAGGGGGGAGGGGAACTCAGCTCCTAGAGTCCACAGATATTTTGCATACCCTATATTCAGTGCTAGTATTGCAGGCAGGTACAATTTGTATATTTAATTGCTTTAAATTTTTTCCCAGAAGCGAGGAAATGTCTTTTCTATCTACCTCTGTGTCTGTGCCTGAACAATGAAAGAAGAACTAATCTTCAGCAAATGTTACAGACTGGTTCACTGGGTATAAATTTAATTCCTTTTTCAAACGGATTTGACTTGAAAAACTATGGATGCGGTTAAACAAGGCAGAAACAAAGTCCCGTATTGGGTGCGTTGAGCGTAGTGTTGCTCGGTGCCTGCAGCGCAGAGAAAGACACCGTTATTTAACTTTGCCACTTTTGGGGGACTGTAGCCATCTGGGATGGCCACGTCCCAATTAAAAAATGGACACCTGCAAAGAATGCAGGGAAAATTGGACAATGCTAAGAAACAAGCAGGTGCAAGCTCTGTCTGTTGATTAGAACCTTAAACGCTCAGACAGGACAGAAACTACCAAACAATCTACATACTAATGAGCCATCTCCGGGGACAAAAGGGAAACATTTAGATACACAATGTTAGGACAGACTCCCCGGCGCCAGAAGAAGCTAAGACAAAGCAGACTGACAGTCACCAGGACACGCCCAGCGATCAGGGAACCACCCCTCTATTGGAGGAAAATCGATACAACTGATTGAGAAAGACCCAATTAGTTGAGGCCAAGTTCAAGGCCCGCCCAAAAGAGCGCAAAGCCCTTTTCAGTATAAGAGGTATCACCCAAGGGAGAATCTTCCTCCTTTGGCTCTCACCGAAGAGAGAGACCTGCCTAGCAGCTGCATCAGACCAAGTAAGTCCCAAGTCAACGCATGCTACAAGATAGATGCTCCTTGTTGCTACCCTGTAAACAGCTCAACCCAGCAGCCTCAGAACCGAGCAACGGCCATTGTTCCTCTGACTGAGTGCGCGCCCAAAGCTAAGTATAGGCTTTAGTAATAGTTTGTAGAGTTTATGCATGAGTAGATTTGACTGTGTGTAAATAAATGAGCATTGCTTTTGAACTTACTAACTGGTGTATCGAGTCATTGATCAGTATTCAGTCCTGAACCTTGTGGCGGTGTCGAAAGATAACTGGCGACTCTTGAGCAAACGTGATTAAATAGAGCCAAAATAAGAACCAACCAAAAGTTAGCAACAGGACTCAGCGAGGAATGGCCCGCCGAGGCCACCCTTACATCATTTCCTGCAGTGACAAGCTGAGCTCGCGAGTGCTGGAAGAGTATTCGCGGATCATGGCACCATTGTTAAATGCTGCCCAATCTTTCAACCCCCCTCAGTCACCCACTGCAGCTGCTTTGACCACCTCCACTGCCAGGGTGCCCAGGTGGCACTGCCAAAGTGCAGGACTGGGAATGCCAAGGTACCCGGGTGTCAGAAGGAGTGTGAGGGCACCACCCTGCCCAGAGCCCGACCACCTAATGGCCTTGGTGACCCCCTCAGGTGCAGTTACACCTGGTCTACGTTTGTGAAAACCAGTGCGAAACGGCACCATGGCGAGGTCTCTCAGGAGAATATGGCACAGTCATATTTAAATGAGCCTAATGGCTCACTTAAATATGTTCATCTGGATCGCACCCTCGCTGGGCAAGATCCATATCATGATGTCTCGCGAGATTCCATTGAATCGCGCCCTATGTAACAAAAAAAGGTTACAAGAAATTCAACAAATGGAGAATACCCGAACACTGGGCAGGATTCTCCACTCCCGCGCCGAAGTGGCCGCGCCGTTGTGAACGCCGTCGAGATTCACGACGGCGCGAAACGGCCCCAATCCCGACCGATTCAGGCCCTGACAATGGGCTAGGATCGGGGCCGCGTCATCTACACGCCAGGCCTTGTCGCCCGCGTAAAGGCGGCGCCGCATAGATGACACGGCCGGCGCCGTATAACTGGCGTCATCCGTGCATGCGCGGGTTGGCCGGCGGCAACCCGCGCATGCGTGGTTGCTGTCCTCTCTAAGTCCGCCCCGCAAGAAGATGGCGGACGGATCTTGCGGGGCCACGGAAGGAAGGAGGTCCTCCTTCAGAGAGGACGGCCCGATGATCGGTGGGCACCGATCGCGGGCCATGCCACATTTAAGGTACCCCCCGGTGCAGGATCCCCCCTCCCCCCCCCCCCCCCCCCCCGCAGGCCGCCCCCCCCAGCGTTCACGCACCATTCACGACGGCAGCGACCAGGTGTGGATGGCGCCGGGGGGAACCCGTCGTTTTGGCCTGGCCGCTCGGCCCATCCGGGCCTGAGAATAGCGGGGGTGCCGGAGAATCGCCATTTTGGGTGTCTCCGGCAATTCCCCGGCCTGCGGCCCGCGGAACTCGACCGGGCCATTCCCGCCGCTTGGGAGAATCGCGGGAAGGCGTCGGACCGGCGTCCTGGGAAATTTTAGCGGCCCAGGCGATTCTCCCAACCGGCGCGGGAGTGGAGCATCTCGCCCCTTGTAACTGTCTTGTATGTGTGTTTTTTGAGACATTAGAAACCTCTGTTTCAGATATATTGCGCCCCTTTTTGCCACCATAACTAAGATATGCGAACAGGAAATTCACTCATGCAACCTTTCTCAAAGCATAAGCTGACTAGAACACTTTTCCAATGTTTATGCGTTTGAGAAATATTTTTAAAAGCAAATATATTAATAGGTGTGAACTTCATTTATGAAAAATAGATATGCTGTACTTACCACACAGATATCTAAGATACTAACTTCACCATTATGAATCATAACATGCTTTAATCATTGAATTATATACCAGTGGTATAACAAATCTGTAAACAAGCCAGTTTTAGCTTGATTTGCTCGCTGTTCAAAATCGGAAATGAGTACAACTTGTGGTGTTTGTGTCTTTACCCTGCTTTAATTTTAGTGTGTTCTGAGAGCCCAGTGAGAGCGAGCTAGTGCATCCCCTGGAGAAAACACAAAAAAAGCTTAAGACCAATTTCGTATGCATTTTCTGGCCCTCAGGTCTGAGTGGAGGTGGGCTGGGTACAACCAGTCTTTCAGCCTCATTAATCATCTAGTACTCTCTGCAGCTACTGCCAGCTTATTGGAGGACCCTTTCCTCATTCTAACAGACAGACCTTTGGATTACACAGAGCCAGCAAAATGTCAAACCAAATCTGAGTCTTGATGCAGATAATCATTTCAATAATATTTCTCCATTTGTGCCCAAACACCCTGGGAATAAAGCTTTTCCGCTGTCAGGTAGTGTAAGACTGCAGTTGGTGTAAATGCTTGACACAAAGCCAGATGGCTTAGCCATGCTTCAAACATATGTTCAACAAGCAGGCTCCGCACATTGGAATTTTATTAATTTGAACTGGGGATGCATGCATATTTATTTACTTGACCTCTCTAGTGTCACTTCAGTATTAAAAACAATCAGTTAGGCGGGAGCTGGCTGCAGTCGGCTGTGGCCTGAGTTTCCCGAGATGCTGTCGACATTGTATCATTGATTTAGCAGTGCTTTAGTACAGACCTGCTGTCACATTTTACACACCGCAACGTCATGTATTATGGATGCTAAATGTGCCACTTGAAAATAAACAAGTCAAAATTACACAGAAACTGGAAGGAAACGTGGAAAATATGTCAGACTACCAAAGCAATTGGATTAACATCCCTGCGTTCAGTTAGAAAGCTTATTAACCCCTTGAGTTCTGAACATCCTTGGAAGCTCAAGTGTGCCCGTGGTTTCAACTATTAAATATCTGCAATAAAGGCAGAAATGTTCTGTAAAAGCCTGATAGTTTGGCATTGGAATTTGATCATGCACAAAAAGGGGGAGCAGGGAACTGGGCACATGCCTGTTTCAGGGGTTACAAGGACAATGCTGATGGTTCATTATTGTTACAGGCTTGTTGTCAGCTCTGCCTGTGCCATTCCCTGTGTGTATGAGTTTTTTTTGTCAAAGCGGATTAGGAAACATGCTTCACTGATATGACCTATAGGCAGCGAACATCTCTTAAAGAGGACAGGGGGGAATGAGTGTGAAGAAAGAAATGTCTGTGATACCTACCAACCATTCTATCAGGCTCCTCAATGCCAATATGGAGGCAGAGGACAGGAGGAGGGAGATCCTGGTCATTGCGTTTTTGCCAGGATGCACCCAGGATGCCTAGAAAGGAGCCCAATATGATGGTCAGCACACTGCAGGTGTGGAATGAGCCCATGCACCTGCCATGTTGCACTTGTTGTGATCGACTTTCTAGCTCCTCATTTCCAAACTATGTAAGGCAACAGAAGAGATTTGAAAAAAACTTAACCTTTCATGTTTTTGCAAGTTAATGTAAATGCAACATTTCATAAGGCCATTCTAAATTCTAAAAGCTTCCTGTTGTGGGCTGGAATGCAGGGTTTCACTGGGTTGCTGTGGATGTGCATACAATAGGGGTAATGTTTCCTGAGGTTGATGCATTTTTTGTGTTGATGGGTGCTGGGAGATCAAACATTTCTGTCCACATAAACCAGTTATTATGGCTGAAGTCACTGTGTATCCTTTTATTTTGTTTTCCTTTCTTTGATATTCTGGTTTCTTATGAGGTAATTTAGGTGTATAGAGTGGTGGCAGAAAGTGGTACAGCACCTGGGGCGAAATTCTCCCCCAACAGCGCGATGTCCGCCGACTGGCGCCAAAAACGGCGCCAATCAGACGGGCATCGCGCCGGCCCAAAGGTGCGGAATGCTCCGCATCTTTGGGGGACGAGCCCCAACATTGAGGGGCTAGGCCGGCGCCGGAGGGATTTCCGCCCCGCCAGCTGGCGGAAATGGCGTTTGTTGCCCCGCCAGCTGGCGGAAATGGCGTTTGGTGCCCCGCCAGCTGGCGCGGAAATGAGGCGCATGCGCGGGAGTGTCAGCGGCCGCCGACAGTTTCCCGCGCATGCGCAGTGGGGTGAGTCTCTTCCGCCTCCTCCATGGTGGAGACCGTTGCGGAGGCGGAAGGGAAAGAGTGCCCCCACGGCACAGGCCCGCCCGCGGATCGGTGGGCCCCGATCGCGGGCCAGGCCACCGTGGGGGCACCCCCCCCGGGTCAGATCGCCCCCCCAGGACCCCGGAGCCCGGCCACGCCGCCTGGTCCCGCTGGTAAATACCAGCTTTGATTTACGCCGGCGGGACAGGCAATTTCTGGGCGGGACTTCGGCCCATACGGGCCGGAGAATTGAGCGGGGGGTCCCGCCAACCGGCGCGGCCCGATTCCCGCCCCTGCCCAATCTCCGGTACCGGAGACTTCGGCGGGGGCGGGATTCATGGCGGCCAACGGCCATTCTCCGACCCGGCGGGGGGTCGGAGAATGACGCCCCTGATGTGTGGTTCGGTTGGTAGTACTCCTGTCCTCTGAGCCAAAAGATTTTGGGGTTGTGTCCCGCTGCAGGACTTCAGAACAAGAATCAAAGCTGACACTCCAGTGGAGTGTTGCACTCTAGAAGCTGCTGGTTTTAGGATGAGACGGCAAAATGTCTACCCTATCAAGATGGACATAAAAGATCATGCTACCATGGGCAGCACGGTAGCATGGTGGTTAGCACAATGGCTTCACAGCTCCAGGTTCCCAGGTTCGATTCCGGCTTGGGTCACTGTCTGTGCGGAGTCTGCACATCCTCCCCGTGTGTGCGTGGGTTTCCTCCGGGTGCTCCGGTTTCCTCCCACAGTCCAAAGATGTGCAGGTCAGGTGGATTGGCCATGATAAATTGCCCATAGTGTCCAAAATTGCCCTTAGTGTTGGGTGGGGTTACTGGGTTATGGGGATAGGGTGGCGGTGTTGACCTTGGGTAGGGTGCTCTTTCCAAGAGCCGGTGCAGACTCGATGGGCCGAATGGCCTCCTTCTGCACTGTAAATTCTATAATAAAAAATTTAAAAAATCATGTGGTAGAATTTCAAAGAGCAGGGGCGTTATCTCCAATGTTCTGCCCAATTCTTACACCCCTTAATAAAAAACCCAAATCACAAGGCGGTTTGTGAGAGTTTGCTGCTTGCAAATTGGCTGTCTCGTTTCCTACATTGCAACAGCGACTATACTTCCAAAATACTCCATTGGCAGTAAAGTGCTTTGAGACATCTCATTGTCAGTAAAAAGACTATGAGCGTGATTTAATGGCCACGCTGCACATGAAAAGCAGCCCGCCGCTATGCAGCGTGGCTGATAAAAGACAGGAGACCCTGCTCTCGGAATGTACCTGGCTCGCAACGCCTCGTGAGATCGTTCACAATCTCCACCTCGTTCGCCATCTCGCGAGACGTTGCAATGTGAGTCCCGCCCATTGTGGACTGGATCACTGTTTAGCAAATCTACATTTTAGAGCAAGACAGCTTGTCTCACTGTAATGTGCAAATTCCTGATTTACCCGAGGAGTGGGATCAATCACCCTCACCTCGGAGACATCGGGTTCAGTACTGCTCTCCACAAACGGGGACCAGATGGAACAGAATTCATGGGTTCTCCCCGGGGATCTGAGACCCCAAGATGCATTCCCTTTGGGTGTGGTGACACTCTGACACTGCTGGTGCCACCTGGGCACCCTGGCACTGCCAGCCTGGCACCCTGGCATGGCCAGCCTGGTACAGCCAGGGTGCCAGATAAGCACTGCCAAGGTGCCAAGCTGGCATTTTCTGCGCAGGTGTGATCAGGCCGGGGTGCCCTGCATGGGTATTGGGGCGAGTGCGGGCGGGAAACACACGGCTAAACGCTTTGGGACCTTGTTCCCATTTAGTTAAATCGCTCACTGAATAAATGCAAGTCTTTTTTTTGTAATAATGCATGAATCTCCATGATGGAATGGGTCAGCAACAGCACTATCAAGGGGCACTTGATTAGCAATAAACTGCTCAGGGACTGCAGCAATTGAAGAAGGCAGCTCATCACCACCTTCTCAAGGGATGGGCAATAAATGCTCGCCTAGCCAGTGATGTCCACAGCCCGCAAATGATTTTTTTTAAAGGAATTAAAAATAAAGGGCCCAGACGAATGGGTACTTTTCCAGTTCCAGCCAAATATTATGCATTCTGTTCTGCAGGTATCTTTTTAATTCACATGCTGATTCTAGGAAGTCTGCATTCCAACAGGTACGTACCCTCAAAAAGAGCAGTGTTTAAATTTATGCTACAGGAGGCTGAGGGTCATTATCTAGAGAAGGGACCTAAGGGGATGCAGAGATTGGAAAGCCAGCCATGTTCCCTGTTTGGTTTTACATCCCAAATCAGACTTTGAAAGGTGCTCTCAATTTAATGTTCTAAAGTTGTGAGCTCCTCTTGTCTCCTCATGGTGGTCTAATTCTTTTCTTCCTTCTAGTTAAGTCCCCCAGTGTCATGTGTCATTCCCTAGTCAGAAGGCAGACAGGTGCCCTTCTGCCAAAACATCTGTCAATGCTATTCTCGATCCAGCTGCAAAGAAGTTGCTGCATTGCTTCTTTTCCTGGGGGGGCGCAGTTAATCTCATGCTCAGTATCCCCCTGACAACATGGGCAAAAATTAGGCACTGTGTGTCAGAAACTGCAAGAACAAACATGCTTATTACCTTACTGTGGCATAATGCGTCGGAGCAGGAGCAAGAAATTGGCTCATTTGAAAATTTCACATTCTGAATGGGATGAAGTAGAATTTTAGGAAGAAATAAAACCAGAGAATTTATAAATGCATTTCTGCGCAGGTGCGATCGGGCTGGGGTTGCCCTGCACGGGTGTTGGGGCGGGTGCGGGCGGGAAACACATGGCTAAACGCGCGCGTAATAGAGTAATACTATTGAAAAAGGATGTTGACTTGCAATCTAGTGTTTACTAGTCATTGTACCAGACACCAGGGGCGTCATTCTCCGACCCCCCGCCGGGTCGGAGAATGGCCGTTGGCCGCCGTGAATCCCGCCCCCGCCGAAGTCTCCGAAGGGAGAAAAGTCGGCGGGGCGTTAATGGCGCCGCTGCCGCGGAGAATGTCACGGGTCTGCGCAAGGCAGCCGATTTTCGGCCTGCCGATATTCTCCCTTCCGGATGGGCCGAAGTCCCGTCGACGTGATGACCGTTCACGTCGACGTGAATCAAACCTCCTTTTCATCGGCGTGACCCGGTGCTCCAGGCTCACGCCGACCAGCGAGGAGGTGAGTGACGGCCTGGGGGGTTGGCTCTGGGCAGGAAATGGCGTGGCCGCAGACTGATTGCCTGAGGAGAGGTGTGTCTCGGCTTGTGTGTGTGTGCGGCGGGGGGTGGGGGGGGTGGTTAGAGTAGGCTGGGCTCCGGGGGAGTGCCGGGAGGGGGTCCGTGCCGGGGTGGAGGTTGGGGGTTGTGGAGGGGGGTCCGTGCCGGGGTGGAGGTTGGGGAGGGGGTCCGTGCCGGGGTGGAAGTTGGGGGGGGGTCCGTGCTGGGGTGGAGGTTGGGGGGGAGTCCGTGCCGGGGTGGAGGTTGGGGGTTGTGGAGGGGGTCCGTGCCGGGGTGGAGGTTGGGGGGGGGTCCGTGCTGGGGTGGAGGTTGGGGGTTGGGGAGGGGGTCCGTGCCGGGGTGGAGGTTGGGGGTTGGGGAGGGGGTCCGTGCCGGGGTGGAGGTTGGGGGGGGGTCCGTGCTGGGGTGGAGGTTGGGGGGGGGTCCGTGCTGGGGTGGAGGTTGGGGGTTGGGGAGGGGGTCCGTGCC
The DNA here is from genome assembly GCF_047496885.1 of Scyliorhinus torazame. Classification (NCBI taxonomy): domain Eukaryota; kingdom Metazoa; phylum Chordata; class Chondrichthyes; order Carcharhiniformes; family Scyliorhinidae; genus Scyliorhinus; species Scyliorhinus torazame. The sequence continues at coordinate 102,769,107 of NC_092708.1, forward strand.
GGGGTGGAGGTTGGGGAGGGGGTCCGTGCCGGGGTGGAGGTTGGGGGGGGGGGTCCGTGCCGGGGTGGAGGTTGGGGAGGGGGTCCGTGCCGGGGTGGAGGTTGGGGGTTGTGGAGGGGGTCCGTGCCGGGGTGGAGGTTGGGGGGGGGTCCGTGCCGGGGTGGAGGTTGGGGGTTGTGGAGGGGGTCCGTGCCGGGGTGGAGGTTGGGGGGGGGTCCGTGCTGGGGTGGAGGTTGGGGGGGGGGTCCGTGCCGGGGTGGAGGTTGGGGGTTGGGGAGGGGGTCCGTGCTGGGGTGGAGGTTGGGGGGGGGTCCGTGCTGGGGTGGGTGTTGGGGAGGGGGTCCGTGCCGGGGTGGAGGTTTGGGGGGGGGGGGGTCCGTGCCGGGGTGGGTGATGGGAGGGCAAATGAGTTGGTCCACCTGGCCAGGTGCCAGCCTCCAACAGTTGGACCCATGCGGTCCATGCCACCTGGCTGGGGGGAGGAGGGGATATGGGCAATGATGACATGTCGTCGTTCCCTTCCCCCCCACCAGGCCGTCATGTTTTCAGACCATCCAGCGATGTTGGCCGCCGTGGTGGCAGCCGCTCATGTCTATGTTGCCCTGGATGAGGAGGAGGAGGAGGAGGAGGAGGAGCATGCCAGAGAGGCGGCGCAGGCTGCCGCAGAGGGGCAGGCGGCAGCCGCCCAGGCTGGAGGGACACCTGACCGACAGGACGAGGAGGGGGAGGAGGACGTCGCGGCCCCACGGCAACGGAGGCACCCGAGGGCGCCCCGTGTGTACCGGCCCCGGCAGTCATACCAGGACCTCACGGACCGGGAATGCAGGAGGAGACTCCGGATGAGCCGGGAAACCGTGGCACACATCTGCCACCTGCTGGCACACCTGTCACCGCGTGGCACTGGCGGGGGACACCCTCTCCCCGTGTCCGTCAAGGTTACGGTGGCCCTGAACTTTTATGCAACGGGGTCATTCCAGGCACCGAGTGGGGACCTGTCCGGCATATCGCAGACATCGGTGCATCCGGGCAGTGACAGATGCCCTTTATGCCATGGCGCACCGCTACATCCGCTTCCCCGTGGACCGGGCCAGCCAAGATGCCCGGGCCGTGGGCTTCTCTGCCGTTGCTGGGTTCCCCATGGTCCAGGGCGCGATCGATGGGATGCACGTCGCCGTGCGGCCACCTGCAGATAACAGGGCCGTGTTCACTAATAGGAAGGGGACCTATTCGATGAACGTACAGGTGGTCTGCGACCACCGCATGATGATCCTGCACGTCTGCGCCCATCACCCAGGCAGTGTACACGACTCATTCGTGTTGTCGCGGTCATCCATCCCCGGCATGTACGAGGGACGCCATCCCCGGCTGAGGGGCTGGTTGCTGGGCGACAGGGGCTACCCATTGCGATCGTGGCTGATGACGCCTATACGGAGGCCACGCAATGAGGCGGAGAACCGCTACAATGATGCCCATGTAGCGACAAGGGGAGTGATCGAGAGGTGCTTTGGCGTGCTGAAGATGCGTTTCAGGTGCCTGGACCTCTCTGGGGGCGCCCTCCAGTATCGGTCAGATAGGGTCGGCCGCATCATTGTGGTGTGCTGCGTCCTGCACAACATAGCCCAGCAGAGGGGCGATGTGCCGCAGACAGAGGAGGGCGGAGTGGAGGAGCAGCAGGAAGAGGCCCAGTCCTCCCCAGATGAGGGGGATGGGGGCAATGGTCAGGGCAGACGGGGTAGACACAGACGGGTGGCTGTCCACCGTTACCGGCTGGCCCAGCGGGCACGGGACAGACTGATAGACGCCCGCTTCACTGACTAGATGGGCGTGGGAATCGGGTAGTATGGCCACAGACCGCACACCATGACAACAGCCGACCACCCACACCCCCCACCCATCCACCCACCCAGCACCCTCACCCCCCTCCCCAACCCCACACACCCCACCCGCATGCACACCACCCCCCCACTCCCAATTGCCGATCCACCGGCGGCACAACGGGCCGGGCTCACCCAGTTGCGGGTGGACGCGTGTCTATCGCAGGCCATGGAGAATGATAACAACCCACCTCCGATGAGCTCCTGGCTCTACATCGTTGGACTATGTCTGACCCATGGCCACAGTACCACCATCCACCCGGACCATCCCTGCATGCGGCTGTGACACTGCAGCGCACGGTCCCGTCCTCTGCCCGGGGGATGTTGATGGCGGCCCAGGGGGAAGGGGGCAGACTCACCTGGGGCTGAGGTAAGACCACCCCTCACACACACACTTGCGCTCAACGTACATGACACCCCCGCACACTTTGGACAGAGCACAAAGGCAGCTTCGGTAGGTGTAACATTGACTTTAATAACCAAAGGAGTTCATGCACGTGCCCTAGCGCCTAAAACTCATCTGTGCCCTGCACCCGTGCCAACTTACTCAGTGTCTAATTGTTTCGCCTTACGGGCCCTTTGACTACGTCTACGTGGTTCCCCAGACGGTACAGCAGAACTGGAGGTGGACTCCTGTGATTCCTGCCCTCTGACACTGGATCCCTTTGGCGGCCGTTTCCTGGGGCGTCCTGGCCTAGATGGGCCAGGCTGCGGCCCGGGCGACTGGGATGGCGAGCTGCCAGCCTGTCCTGCCCGTTGCCCACCCGATGCACCTGGGACGGAAGGGGGGGAGTCTGAGGTGTCGCGGTGTACCGGGACCTCCCCTACAGAGGGAGCCGGGACGGACCACACCACCTCCTCCTCCTCCCTCGGGGTGCCCGATGGCCCCCAGGCTTCTACATGGGTGGGGGATGCGAACGGACTGGCCATCCGACGCGCCCCCGACATCTGGCGCTGCCAGTCCTGGAGGCCCGTGCTGGTATCGACAGGGGTCTGCAGGTTTGCAGCCATGGAGCCCAGGGGGTTGTCGAACCCTGTCTGCGACAGTGCGATGCCAGCTCGCACATGGCCACTGGCGCCGATGCCCTCAGCGATGGCCTGCTGAGACTGGGCCATGGCCTGCAGAGACTGGGCCATGGCCTGCAGAGACTGGGCTATGGCCTGCTGAGACTGGGCCATGGCCTGCTGAGACTGGGCTATGGCGTTGAGCGCCTCTGCCATCTGGCGCTGGCACTGGCTCATGGCCTCCTGTGAGAGGGCAGCCATTTCCTGGGCCACAGACGCCGCCTGCACGGAAGGCCCCAGGCCTCGCAAACCGTTCCCCATGTCTGACACCGTCGCACCCATTGCCTCCACCGCGGACGCCACCCGTGCGGTGTCAGCCTGGGTGGCACGCATGACCGGGACCACTCCCAGCTCCTGGACGCGGGTGGACTCCTCCACCTGCGACCGCAGCCGCCGCAAGCCACCCGTCACCCTATTCGCTCGTCTCCGTGTCGGTGGTTGCATCGGATCTATGTGTGGGTGTGGTAACTGCAGGAACCCGGGATCCATCTGGGCGGCAGATGTTCGCTTGGCCTGGGCTGCCCTCCGACCGCCCGGTCCCTCTGCTGCTCCTACCTCCACCTGCTGTACCGGGACGGCTGTGTTGTGCGCACCAGTGAGTGTACCAGACGCCTCATCACTAAAGTGCCCAACCGTGGTGAGTGTTTCTGCGATGGTGGAGGGTGTTGGTGACAGCAGTGGCGTTGTGTCGTGCTCTTCGTCCCACTCTGAGTCCATGGCACTTTGGGGTGGGGGTTCGTCTCCACCCATCCACTCTGAGTCACTGTCCGGTATTTCGTCTTCCCGGGTAGGGGTGTCCTGGGTAGTGCTGTCCCGGGTAGTGCTGTCCCGGGTAGTGCTGTCCCGGGTAGTGCTGTCCCGGGTAGTGGTGTCCCGGGTAGGGGTGTCCTGGGTAGTGGTGTCCCGGGTAGGGGTGTCCTGGATAGTGGTGTCCTGGGTAGTGGTGTCCTGGCTCGGATGTGACGGGGGCCTGTGGCTGCCCCCCTCATCGCTGGGTGGTCGCTCCCGCACGTGACGGGGGTGTCGTCTCCCTGTTGCTCCAGGTCTCTCCGTCTCCCGTGGTCTCCGAGGGGCATCCTGCGGGCGGTCTGCATCTGCGGGGATGGGTGCCTGGACGTTTGGTCCTGCGATACGCAATGAAGCATGCATGGTTAGACATCAGGCAGTGATCAGGTGATACGGGAGAGGGGGATATAGGGGAGGGGGGATATGGGGACGGGCTGTTGGTGGCTCACTTGCTCGTGGGGCCCCGACCTCTGCATCAGCAACCTCCCGGTCCTCAGGTCCGCCAGCCAGTTCCAGGGCCCTTTCCTCGTGTACGGTCAGTGGCCTCTCATCAGCGGGCCCTCCTCCAGTCCTCACATGCTCCCTATTGTTGTGTGCGCGCTTCTCCTGGGGGGGGGGGGGGGGGGGGGTGGTGGCAGGGGTAAAAGGCAACAGTGTTAGGCAGGTATATGAATGCACGCCATCGGTTGCGCGTGCATTGCAGAGGTTAAGGTTAGGGCTGGATTCACTTGGGGATATGGAGGGTATGGGGGAGGGGGGGATATGGGGAGGGGGGATATGGGGGATATGGGGGAGGGGGGATATGGGGGATATGGGGGAGGGGGGGATATGGGGGAGGGGGGGATATGGGGGAGGGGGGGATTTGGGGGAGAGGGGATATGGGGGATATGGGGGACGCTCACCCTGCCTGCTCTGACGAGGTCGTTCACCTTCTTGTGGCACTGGGTGCCTGTCCGTGGTGTTAGGGCCACAGCGGTGACGGCCTCTGCCACCTCCCTCCACAGACGCCGGCTGTGGCGTGGGGCAACTCTGCGGCCGTGCCCGGGATACAGGGCGTCCCTCCTCTGCTCCACCGCATCCAGGAGCGCCTCCACATCGCGTGACTCGAACCTCGGGGCTGAGCGACGGCCAGCCATCAAGTCGGGTGTTGCGGTCGGCTGTTCCGGTCGGGTGGGGGGGAGCTGCGCGGCCTTATGAGCCGTCACGCCGTGCAGCGCGTATGACGCTGCACGGCGTGAACCACTGCGCAAGCGGGAATCCCGTTACATCGCTGCTAGCCCATTTCGGGCCGCAGACTATCGGCCCATTTTTATGACGTGACGCAAGTGGGATTTGCGCCGTTTTTTGCGCCGATCGGCGGAGTTTCCGCCGATAACGGAGAATTTCGCCCCAGACTTGCACTATCTAGTTTGCATATAGTGCAGTCATATAAATAACACTTACACCACAGGCTAGAATCACATATAGAGACTTGTCAGAGCATACCCTTAACCAAGATACAGTGCCACTTTACATTGAGACAGAGTAACATTTCCATTTTGTTGCCCTGATTGACAACCTAAACATTAACCCTGAAAAATAAAACTAAGTCCACATTCTTGCCATGACAGAAAGCCTCTGGATATTGCCAGAAATCTGTCCTGCACCTCCCACACGCCCGCATCCCACATCCCCCCGCCATGCACCCCGACAAACACAGAATGGTCCATTATCAATGGGAGTGTGACTGGAGTCGGGGAAGTACATCAGTTTCCCCATAGATCTGGAATCTTAGACTCAGAGAGCCACAGTCTTTTCCTAAATTGCAGGCTTCCCTCAGGTGCAGGCCATTATTGACTACTCATTTTACACTAACGGTTCTTCTCAACATACAGATACCTTCAAGAACTACATGTCATTTCACTCATGTGCACGTGGTTTGTGACCACAATACGTTGTTTCTCCAAGTGTGTGCAAGATTCCCAGGCAGCTGCCATGACTTCTTTCATCCTAAGGAATTTTCAGCTCCCTAATCTATTTCAGTCATTTATGAAGAATCTGGGGATGGCTCCCAGGTGACAAGGGCTGCTCCCTAAGAACATGGTTAATGACCCCTTTAGAAACCACAATACGAGGCAGAGTGAAACTAGAATAGCAGCCATGTCATCACCATGAACACCAGAGAGGAGGCCATTGGCATTTTAAAATGAGATTCCAACGCCTCGATTGCTCAGGTCGAGCTCTCTAATTTGCCCCACAAGGGCTTGAGAATAGTTGTTGTATTCTGAACATGGCGGAGCAGAGGAGCTTCCAACCAGATGACGATGGGTCCATGGACAGAGCTTCAACCTTTGAGAAGGAAGAAGGTAAGTAGGAGCAGGAGGAAGCTCATGTACATTCAGCTCATTCTCTGTAACCCAAAACAAATGAGGACAATGAGCTCGCCAAATGGCAGAACAGTGGCAAGGGACAGCATCCAGGGCTGAGTCCCCATGCAGGAAGGGGTGCTGGTCAGACTGGTCCTTGCTCAGAATAGATTTTGATAGGGTCCTCCAAAATAACAACAGTTTTCAGCCAGTCCCTAGGGATCCTTGAAGCTTGATGCCACAGTCTCTCAAGACTGCCCATGGCCTTACAAGGGAGAAAAGCAGCATCAATGAGTTTGATTTAGTCATATTCAAACTCTGCAGCTACCCTTCCCATCATAAACGTGGTTGTCAGCATCTTTCAAACTGCACATGGTATAAGTCCCTTTCATCCTGGTCCCCTCACATGAATGCCATTGACCATGAATTGAGGCACCCATGCTGCCAACTCGACCATCATCAAGCCATGCCCATGATGCAGATAATGACATGAATGAAGTCATTATCCTGTACACATACTGATATGAGTGTATGTTGCATCACTTGGGCAGATATGGCACCCTGCGCATGATGATTAGACAACTGTGACATTACAGCTCATTGAAATAACGGGGTGGATTCATCCGATTTTGAAGCTATGGCCCCATGCCAGCGTGGGAACGGTGGAGTTTTTACGACAGAACAACTGGTGTAAACGGCCACCGATCCTCTGTTTGGCAGGGGACATAGCATCAAGGCAGCGTAGAGCACCCAGCTCTAGCTGTCAAAAAGGCCCGAAGAATTGCCGGGTCCGTGGCTACGCAATGCGCATGGCGGCGGACCGCAGCTGCCATTGCCATGCAACATGGCACCGGCCGCTCACGGATCCGGCCCTGAGAAATAGTGCCTCCCCTTTTGAGCCGGCTTCGTGCACCCCCAGACCACCCCCCCACAGTGCCCCCCAGCCCCTGGCAAAGCCCCCCCTGCCCGCCGATCGGCCCGCCCCAGACTGTGGCAGTGCTGGACTGAGTCCGCAGCCGCCACGCCGAGTTCCCGACAGGTGAGACCATGGAAGACCCACCCCGTCGGGAACACGGCCGGTCGGGGGGCAGCACGAGGGGCGGGCCTCAGTCAACGTCCTGAGGTCGTCGATACATCGCGCCGGGTTACTCGGAGAGCACGCCGCTTTGGCTGGGGCGAAACATTGCGAAAGCAGCGCCGATCCCCGATTTGGTCGCAAACTTTGATTCTCCGGGCCGATCGCCGAACTCGATTTCGGAGTTGGCAACCGGAGAATCCCGACCAACTTGTGCCACATCCATTCTGGCCATTCTGGCCAATGGTCCTGGATAAGAATTTGGGTGCCATATGCATCAGTCGTGGCTCACATATATCTCTGCAAACGCTCAAACCACAGCCTGTGATACTGGAAATGACAATGCAGCTATTGTGGCGGCGACAGCAGACAACATATATATTAATTGAACAATACATGGCCTACCGAGCTGCACTGCCCACACCAAGGCCAAAGTGCAAAACTGCAGTGCAGAGGAATGTATAGCACCCAGCACTCATACTTCAAATGCACTTCCTGACCAGCATCTGATCATGGAGTCGGATCATTAAGCCTCCCTTAAAGGCAGAATTAGTGGGAAACTGAAACATACATCAAGTATCTTAGTGCTTGAGCCTTTGACCTCTGGACTCTTATGTGATACGATAGATAAGGAAGGAACTCTTCATATGCCTTACCAACTTGGCCACATCATTGCTTCTAGTGAAGCCTCATCAAGAAGCACTCTGCATTCTGCCCTCAATATTACTGGTAAGAAGCCTACCCTCACTGTTTTATCATTCCTTTTGAGCTCTCTATTTGACACACACACACTGAGTCACATGGGAAGTGAAAGATATATATCAAATATGATATACAATGTGAATACAGTAACCAAGGTGAACCTATTACTGCTTTAGGTGAGACAGCACCCCTGCGCTCATGCACACTCTTACAGAATTCCCGCCGTGGTGTCTCAGAAGATGTGGAGGCAGGATGCTCACTTACCTGTTTAAAGGACATTGAGGAATATTGTGGCCTGTCATGTCATGCAGGCACCCTCCTTCAGACAGTGGCCTATGCATCTGATCTCCGCATGGGCAGCCATAGTTTACTGACACATGTGGAGCTGAGAATGGTTCTGGTAGATGGGGAGGTAGTGGAAGATGAGGATGCAGAGGAGCTCTTGGTACCTTCACCAACTCTGTGACCTGCATATCTCTTGCTTGATCTTCAGGTTGGATTGATGGGCCTGGATGCTGGGTGCACAGCAGTTATCCAATCCAGAACCACTGTGCCAACAATGCGACCGACCTGTGAAGGGTACTGAGCTCTTTGGTGTATTCATAGATGTCAGCGTTCATTCTCTGAGTGGACTGACCCAGGGCTACTGAGGAAGGCTTGCATCCTTACCAGGCCGAGGCACTGTTATTTTATCCACTCTGAATGCTGCTGCATTAGTCTTTCCATGAGGTTGGCCATGGTCTTGCTCATGTGGTTGTGTCCCCGGAACAATGTGGAGTTCATGATAGTGATGGACACCCCATTTGCAGTCCAACACATCCCATTGTCTCAGGGAACTCTGCCAGATCATAGAATCATAAAATTTACAGTGCAAAAGGGGGCCATTCGGCCCATCGAGTCTGTACGATCCTTTGGAAAGAGCACCCTACTTAAGACCACGCCTCTACCCCGATCCCCCATATCCCAGGAACCCCACCTAACCGTTTTGACACTAAGGGCAATTTAGCAAGGCCAATCCACATAACCTGCACATCTTTGGACTGTGGGAGGAAACCGGAGCACCCGGAGGAAACCCACGCAGACACTGGGAGAACGTGCAAACTTCACACAGCCAGTCACCCGAGGCCGGAATTGAACCCAGGATCCTGGAGCTCTGAGGCAACAATGCTAACCACTGCGCCAAGGTGCCACCCACACATCTGCTAATGATTAGATAAATACTGTTCCCCAAAAGGTGTCTCCCGATGCTCCATGTCACTGCCCACTGGAGCATCAGCATGACATTTAACCCTCCAAGGGGGACTGTGCATAGATATCTCTGGCACCTCCTCCTGCACTCCTGGCGCAGTACCTTACAACCCCATGCCACCAACTCTAAACATGTGCGATATCCCTCTGATGTGCCATGCCTGGTTAACCCCCCTCACCCACTACCCTCTCCCACACTCTGCACCCCCCAATCCCCTCACACTCTCCCCCCCCCCCCCCCCGCCCCCCCCCCCCCCCCCCCCCTCCCACCGCTCACACTCTCCCATCCTCACCTTCTCACTCCCCTCACTCACCTGGGGTCATCAAGGCAAGATCCTGCCTCACTCGTCACATCTCCCGTGGCCAAAGCTTGATTCAGGGGTTGGGCCTCACTGTTGCTGGCCTGCCCTCAGCCCTGAGGCGAGGCACAAACCTGCTTGCCTGGCTTGCTGTTCCCCTCGGCAGTTGACATCAGCTCACTGTGGCTTTCGCCCCCCTCGCAGTTGCTAACCTGCCCTTAGCCTTTCGTCGAGTTGCCTGCTCGCCCCATCTGATCCCCTCGCTCGGCAGCTTATCCTCACCTCATGGCAGCTTGCGCCTTGTGCTGCTGGCCTGCCCTGGTCCATTCACAAACCTGCTCACCTCACCTGTCTGTCCTCAACGGCCCACGGCTGACCTCACTCATCCAATCAGGTGCGTGTGTCCCCACCCCCCGCAATTAGTCAGGGCCCTAGGTCCAAGGCATGGTATGTTTCATTGTAAATCCACCTCTGCTGGGTGCCTTTGTATGTTGTGACTGCTGCTCCAAGGTGACATGCTATGTTCAACCATCTTATTCAGACTGTTATACCACTATACTGTGCAAATGTGAGGGACCATGTTCAGGGCCCAAAGATAGATGTGTGGCAATAGGACAAGTGGATGGGATAATGAGTATGGAAATGTTGTTCATTGATCCGCTGAGTCTTGCCAGCTTGCTAAATCACTGCATCTTATCTGCATCAAGTCGTGGTGGAAATTCCAATGCTTCTCCATGGCTGCATCTTGAGAATCCACTCAGTATTACTTCAGCATACTTTTGATAAGGAAGCATCAGCGACAATCTCCCATTGACCATTCGTTCTGGTAATCTAACAATTGGACAACATTTACAGCTTTGACATGCACCAACATCTCAAAGGCTGAACAATGACATAAAACTGCCTCAACTTTTACAAATTTCTTGCAATTTGTAAAGGGGAGGGAGGGAAGGGGGAGGGAAGGAACAGGGGAGGGAGGGAGAGAAGAGGGGGGAAGGGGAAGGAGCGAAGAAGGAGGAAGGGGGGAAGGGGAGGGAGCAAAGAGGGGGAAATGGGGGGGAAGGGGAAGAAGAGGGAGCGAAGAGGGGAAAGGTGTAAGGGGAGGGAGGGAAGAGGGGGGATGGCGAAGGTTTTGACAATTGTTGATTGAACATCCAAAATCAGCAGCTGCTGAAGCACTGTGTCCTGGTACACATCTCCTTTGATATCATTTTGGCACGTCCTCTGGCAGTACACTCTTATGGGTGGGTGATTGGTTTGCCACAATACCTGTCAAACAGATAGTTAACATTAGCTTACAGGAGGCTTGCATATATCAACTAAGGCACTAAACGGTGTTAATGCATTTGAAGTAATTGCTGAGGCTTCTAAGGATGAACATTACATCAGGGAGCCTTGTAAATAACTCAGCTTAAAATACATTGCAAAAGGTGGTAGGACAGGTGTGCTAATATTAGTGTCCTTGAAGGAATCAATACCACCAGTATCGAGGTCAAGATCATCCAAAACCAACTCCGTTGCTTGAGATGTCAGAGTCCTGACTGCCAAAGCAAATCTTCTTCACCCAGCTAAAGGAAGAATCCCGAACAAGTGGAGGATAAAGGAAGCTCTTCAAAGACACCTTGTAGACTTACCTCAAGAAATGGAACATAAACATCAATGCCTGGGAGACGTTTGCTGAGAAGAGACCTACTTGGAGGAACCTCCTGATTGTAGGGTCATAATTTTCGAGAACACCCGAGAATACCCGTGACCTAACGTCCAAGGACCGATGCCACCTTTTGGAAACTCCTGCCAAGTGAGTGATTGAAGATGCAGCTCTAGGATCGGGCTCATCAGCCACGCAACGACCCACAGATCCCATAACCAGTAACACGGAGTATCTTATGTCGACAGTCATAGGGCAGCATGGTAGCATTGTGGATAGCACAAATGCTTCACAGCTCCAGGGTCCCAGGTTCGATTCCGGCTTGGGTCACTGTCTGTGCGGAGTCTGCACATCCTCCCCGTGTGTGCGTGGGTTTCCTCCGGGTGCTCCGGTTTCCTCCTACAGTCCAAAGATGTGCGGGTTAGGTGGATTGGCCATGCTAAATTGCCCATAGTGTCCCAAATTGCCCTTGGTGTGGGGTGGGGTTGCTGGGTTGTGGGGATGGGGTGGAGGTGTGGACCTTGGGTGGGGTGCACTTTCCGGGAGCCGGTGCAGACTCGATGGGCCGAATGGCCTCCTTCTGCACTGTAAATTCTATGAGTCATACTCGTTAGCGAGTGATCACCGCATTTTATACATTACAGTTCCTTCAATGGTATTGGCATCCTCATGACAAACCAAAGTTTAAAAAAAATAATTCTTGCATCTTTTGTGACTTCAAACTCACCTTATACATTGATGTACCCTTTTAATGGAATTCACAGCCTCTTGACAAACCAAAGTTTAAAGAAAATATATATCTTCCTTTCAGTTTGTTCAATCTTGGCCGATGGCTGGAGAGCTAACAAGTCACCCCATTGCCTCCCTTCAAGAGGCCTGTTGCATCTTAATTAATTAATTAATTAAACAAAGACAGTCAGCATGGATTTGTTAAGAGAAAGTCGTATCAGATAAATTTAATTGCATTTTTTGAGTAAGTCACAAGGAGGATTGATGAGGGTAGTGTAGCTGATGTGGTCTACATGGAGTTTAACAAGGGAATTCTCCCAACTGTAAACATCTGACCCGGAAACAAAAATCTGGGTCTAAGTTGTGACATTAAGAGGCCAGTTAGCTCAGTTGGTTAGATGGTTTGCACTGCCCCTGAGAATTGGAGGCAATGGTGAGCCACCATTGACAAAAACTGCTGAGGAAAACAGCTCAGGGTGAAGCATCAGCAGACAATGAGTCAATCACATTTGGTCATTTTAGCTGCACTCGTAGTAACTGGAGAAATTGGTACTTAGTCCGGCATCTCACAAAGAAGGGAAAATCAAAGGTTCTGTATTGCATAGCTTTTAAAGTTTGCAAAAATAGGTACATCCAACTTTTATTAATTCCGAGTTTCTCAATTCAAAATATCTAATAATTTAAAAATTGTTCAGCAATTAGATCCTGTTTTTCTGTGTTATTTTTGTTGCTTGACTCAAGCTTTTGGACAATTAACTCTTTTTAGCATGCAGAAACGGAGGGCATTAACAGTGACTGTTTCTCGAGGATGGTTCTAGATGCATTAGAAATGCTGCGAATAAGGCAATCTAACTCAACTGAGTAGTATACTATTCCATCAAGTGTGAATGATTTGAATGATACAACACCATTTCATAGAATCAAAGCGTCTACAGTGCAGAAGGAGGCCATTCAGTCCATCGAGTCTGTACCGGCCCTTGGAAACAGCACCCTACTTAAGCCCACACCTCCGGCCTATCCCTGTAACCCAGTAACCCCATCTGAACCTTTTTTTTTGGACACTAAGGGCAATTTAGCATGGCCAATCCACCTAACCTGCACATCTTTGGCCTGTGGGAGAAAACCGGAGCACCCAGAGGAAACCCATGCAGACACAGCAAGAACATGCAGACTCCTCACAGATAATAACCCAAGCCAGGAATCGAACCTGAGAATCTGGGACCCTGGAGCTGTGAAGCAACAGTGCTAACCATTGTGCTACCGTACCGTGGGAGCAAGATATTGTAGCTTCAATCCATTCTGAAATAAAACAGTACTCTGTGGACTAAACATAAGATTTATTTGCATTCAATTATCAAAACATGGTTGAGAGGAAAGCAGAAGAAAACAGAAATTTGCAACGGGGAGATCATCAGTTTATAGTTTTAAAGTTTGTAAAGTGAATACTCTGCGGATACTGCAGTTTCAGCAGTGAAATTTATGCTTCGCCTCAGAGTTCAGAATCTCCATTAAAGCTTTTTCCATGCAATCTTGGGAGTTCTTACCTTTGTGACTTATGATGTTATGGAAGGGATCATGCACGGAAAATGTCAATAGAAATAGTAACTGTGAAAGAGAAGAGACTCCTAATTAGTCCCCATTTAGATTTTATGACGGCCTTGAGATCTGCTCATCCTGACAGTAGTATTCCTGTTACATATTGTCTTAGCCTCAGGGAACCATAGGAAAATGCAGATTTATTGTACCTATCATACCAGCATATTTCATTCACCATTATGCAAAACCATTGTACAATGATGCCAGGCTATTTATTACAGATTAAATTGTGGAACCTGGATGGTTTAGTAAGGTTCTGGAGGTATCATTTGTGTCATTAACTGACTCATTATCAGGTCTGCAAATCTCACATCTTCCAGCAGCCTTTGAAAATGAGGGAGGAAGTAATGCTGCTGCAATAATTTTTAATCTTAAAGGTTGAAAGGCTTCTGTTCTTACATTACAGTTTGATCATACGTGGATCTCCTTTCACTCACCTTAGTGTGTCTTACTATTTCCTCTATTTACTCTTCAATATTGCTTTTTCACCAAAACAAGGGGTGACATTTACTTGTTGTGTTGTGCTATACCAACACAACTCGAAGAAAATTTATCACAGGGAAGTTTGCGAAAGATTCTCTCATCTTGCCATCTTCCATCATCCACCTTTAATATTTATGATTTACCTCAATTTTTTATCTCTATCTTTGTAGTGTTCATGATGTCCTTCACAACAAATCTTGGTCCTTTCCTTAAGTTTTTTTGTTAAAATATATAATAAAGGCTGTCAAATATGATTTTGCGGTATTGTCTGTTTTTTTATTATAGGAATGGTCACCATGTTACTTTCGGAATGTTTAATACCTTACAGTATTTGTCTCGTTACCACAAAGATCAAAATAGGAAAACTAGATCAGTTATTGTGATCCATGTAAAAAAACATAACTAGCTGTTTTTCAAAATATGAGAGCACGCTCCCATTGGCAGCTTACAGCTCTTATTTTTGTACTCCAACGAATTTTAACAAATGATTCATAATTGTCTGCTGCGTGAGTAGCCCAGCAAGGCATCGGGAGGCAGCTTCGCAGTGAGAGGTCAGAGCGCCATCGTATAATTTTACCCAATCATGTATAAAGGAGCAGGAAGATTGTAAGCAGCACGTCTGCAGCCAAATGCATTTGTCTGTAGGAGTTTCTCCTGCAGACTGAGTCTCCAGACATTACTGGTTTTTAGCTTTTTCATAGCATTTGGACAATTGGTTTAGTGGCCCCATCCTCTGCTGCTCTCTCGGTCTCTGTCCACCTGAGCTGCATTCATGTTTCTCAAGCGGGCTGCCAGTGGATGCTACCTTCAGCTCCTCCAATTGGCCCTCTTGTGTCTGTATGTCGCCTGCCATCCCTGAATGGGTGGTGAGCACAAAGGCAGCTGACTAATTGGGTGCATTCTGTGAAATGAAGCTGGTGGGCATTCTACTGAAACGCATGGGTACAGGATCTGGAAATTGTCCCAACTTGGCATTCATGACACCCAAGATAAAATTCAAAGTCTGCTATGCCTGCCTAGGTCAAGATTGAGCTGATTTTGATGTTGGGGTCCATTGACAGAGCTTGTTGCCACAAGCTTGTTTACACAGCTTTGACAAAGAGGCATCATGACTCAAACTTTAGCTCTCTTCTCTCTCCACAGATGCTGTCAGACCTGCGGAGATTGTCCAGTATTTTCTGTTTTTGTTTCAGATTCCAGCATCCGCAGTAATTTGATTTTACCAAACATGTTGTTTGAGGGATAAATATTGTCTAGGATACTGGGAGAACATCTTGATTTTCTTCAGAGTGCTTCGTGTACACATAACAGGAGAGTTTTAAAAAAAATTTAGAGTACCTAATTCATTTTCTTTTTGAATTGTGGGGCAATTTAACGTGACCAATCCACCTGTCCTGCACATCTTTGGGTTGTGAGGTAAGACCCAGGCAGACACGGAGAATGTGCAAACTCCACACGGACAATGACACGGGGCCAGGATCGAACCCGGGTCCTCGGTGCCTTGAGGCAGCAGTGCTAACCACTGTGCCACCATAACAGGAGAAGTTAGTTCTCAGTTCAACATCCAATTTGTAATGTTCTTGTCAGATGGCCTCATTTATATTACAAGAACACTTGGAGCTAAAGCTATAAACAATTTATTAATATTAACTGTGGATCAAATATATACAAAACAACAGATAAATAACAGTATGAACATGCACAAGCAACCTTTCTCTCAGCTCCCCAGTTAGTTTGAGGTCACCTGACTCTAACATTCACTTATATACTAATGAGACTCCTTGTGGCCAGTTGGTGAATTACAACACAACCATGATATCACTACACCAACTGTAAGACAGAACCTCCATCAATACTGCTCAGAAAGCACTGAGATGCAAATTAATTAAAATGCCAATGGTTTATGCATTAGTTGTTTCCAAATTCTCCGAGACTTACAAAACTAATCTGGGCCACTGCTGTCATGTCTATCATTCTGGGACCATCTCCCAACCCTGTCACAACCTATCTAGTTGGTGACAACTCAGGTCTTATTTTCATTCTCCGGCCTGACAAAGTGCTCTGTGACACCTATTATTGCCCTGCAGCTTTCTTTGTGAATTCAAATGACGGCACCGAATCCTCAAAATCATGAGTGCCTCTTTTCTCCTGGAATGGGCAGCTGACAAGTGCATTCTGCTCTTTGGTCACCAAAAAGTCAAAACGTACGTCATTTTGTTTAAACGAAGCAAGGCAATCCACTGACTTGGGTAAACATACTGAGCGCGATTCAACCGACTTGAGTTAAAGTCCACTGAACGGCGCGCTTAGCGGGATGTTTTTTGGCAGCTGCAGCACCGAGAAACATTTAGCTGTTCAACGTACATTTCTTGGCCTCGGGGTGATTCTCTCCGCCAGGCCCACCCTTGCAGTGATTGTCTACTGGCGAGCTATTTTCTCTTGTGCCCCGATTTCCCCCCCTCCCCTTTCAGGCCCATTTCTGTTTTTGACCCCTCTCCCCTCAACCCCCAACCAGGGGCAGTGCCTATGCCAGCCGGAGGTGCCACCTGGGCACCTCAGCAGTGCCTGCCTGGTGCCCTGGCAGTGGCACCTGGGTGCCAGCCTGGCCATGCCAAGATGCCCCGATGGCACTGCCAGGTCGCATGGTTACTGCCAGGGCGTGAGTCTGTGACTGCCAAGATCACCAGCAGTGCTGGGGAACCACTCTACCCAAAGGGCCTGCAGCTGGGGGCCTCCAACCCCTGGGATATCGCTACGAGTGCCATACCGCCAGGTCCCTGTTTGTGCCAAAGCCCCAAGTACCTTGGGAATCTGCACATTGGAGTGAGGCTTATGCCTCGCTCTAATGTGCAGATTTGCTAAAATGTGATCCCGCCCATTGTGGCCGTGATTCACATCGCAACGCCTCATGAGATGGCTAACCAGGGGCTGGTTTAGCACAGTGGGCTAAGATGGCTGGCCTGTAACGCAGAACAAGACCAGCAGCATGGGTTCAATTCCCATACCGGCCTCCCCGAACAGGTGCCGGAATATGGCAACTAGGGGCTTTTCACAGTGACTCCATTGAAGCCTACTTGTGACAATTATTATTATTAGTAATAATCTCGCGAGGTGTTGTAAGTCGGGCAGATCCTGGGAGAGGGGTCTCCCAGCTTTCAATGGCCATGCTGCGCAGCAGTGAGTGCTTTTCGGTTCAGCATGGCCGTAGGATCGCGCCCATGGAGTTGAATGTTATGCTGGGGTGACGCTCCCATCCATAAGTATAAAAAACAGTGACAAACTCACCTCCACATAGCTGCTATTTAATGACTGTTGGGCCGATAATTGACTTTCTAGCAGGCCTGCCAGCCCCATTGGGAGGAAGTCTCCCCTCAGAGAACTGTTGACCAATAAAATGGCCAGCAGCTCTCTTGTTCCAACAGTGCCACCTGGAATAGTGGCCATTGCCAAAACTACAGGCAATTCCAGAAGAGGACATGCAGCGATTGTAATAATCTATATTGGACAAACGGCATGCGGATGATCCTTGAGGAGTAGGAGCTCCCCCGCTAGGGGTGGCTTACCCGTACTTGTATAAAAGGTCGGCCAGTCTGGAAACGACCAAAAGGAGAGAGCAATCGGTGAGGCTCTACCGGTACTCATGCATATAATTGTTGTAAAATAAATGTTGTTACTTTTTGGAAATATCGATTCCCCATGCCTTGTTAAAGTGTAAAGTGGTGGAACTAGTTTTACAAGTAAGTGTAAGATATGCAGGGATGACTACATCATCAGGGCTGGAGGAAAGGGGAAAAGCCAGGTGGGGTGGAATGACTTTGGGGTTTCTTCGATGGGCTTGAGGGTCTGAAATTTAGGCACCCCCCCCCCCCCCCCCATGCCTGGCTAGCACTCCATCAAGTTTCACCTGACTGGCCGTACACTTGGTTCCAATCTCCCCCTCCATGAATAAATCCAAGCAGCAGGAGGAGCAAGCGCAGGAGCAGGACTTTAATTGGCCATTTAACTCCTTCCTACACTGAGACATGATTTTAAAAACTCAGAGGCTTTCACAGGTGAGTCGTCATGATCTACTTCTTGCATCTCCTACAGATTCTGTCATGGAGGGGCAAAGACAAAGTGCAGCCTCATCCGCTGGGTACCTCTACCATCCTACAACGCAGAGCCAGCACTATCACATCAAACAAGGGTACCCTCCACCAGAACTGATACACTGACATTGGTGGGTCTTCATGCAGTTAGAAAAAGTGGCACAGGTTGACAAGCACAGCACTGGCGAGTGAGAGGAAATGGAAGAGGCAATATCAGCTTTGAGCAGTTTCCCTCGGAGGATGGAGGGCAGGCACAGCCTTGTTCAGCTGGGCAGAGAAGCAGAGCCTCAGAAGCAAGGTGGTTCTACTTTCAATAGCAGTGAGAGTTGTTTTCTTACATGTTAAAGTTCCCTGTGGCAATGTGGGGCCATGGGCTTTGATGGAGAAGCCCATTCAGCTCTTGTGCATCACCATGGCTCAGAGCCTTGAACACTTAGATTTTTTCCTTTGGGTGAGTGGCCAATCTCATAGACAGCCATATTTGGGCAGAACTCAAAGTGTGTACAGGAACTGCACACTGACATGCACAGAATGTATGCCACACTTGGTAGCATGTCCAGTCAGTGGAGCCAATGTTGCAAAGATGCGGAGAGTTGATACCATTTGGACCTCAGCTGATGATCCCCTCCAGCAATCCAGATCACCATCATTGGCCTCCTTAGCCCTTTGACTCAGGGGCCATGGATGCTGCAGGGCCCTGTGACAGAGGCTGCCCCTGAATTGATGCCGGTGCAGCAGCCTCTGGAGGTGCCCCACTGGCACCTTTGTGATGAGGACAATTGCCATGGGCATCTGAGCAAGAAACAGAAGTACTACATAGAAGTGGCTGAGAGTAGAAGCCACTGCATCAATAAAAGCACTGACTGGGTCACTGGGATTTATTTCACTTTTTCACTTTTTGCTAACACTGCAAATCTTGACACATGACGATCTGTGAGTTTCCATTTTTTGAATGGCAAAACTCAAAAAGAAAGATAAAGTGGTAAAGAAAAGCAAGGCCTTTGAAGAACAGTGAGAGTGCTGAACAGATGTGCATCATTCATTGGTGGCAAGGGTGCATCCAACCAAGGTTGCATCTTTGGTGGAAGTGCTCCCACAGGCATCAAGAAGTGAGTTCCAGAGAATGCAGTCCTGCGAGGATGGAAAGGCACAGCTGGAAGGTGCCTGGATCAGATGATCTCTGATGTTAATGACATCCTGCTAAGATCTTTAAGTCTTTCGCTGGCCCAGGCTGTTCTACGATTGGTCCTTCTGTCTTGGACTCTTGACATGGAACTTGGCCTCAGCCTCAGACATCGTCACCCCAGCATGACATTGGTGTCTGCTTAATACTTTCCTATTGGTGTTACTTCTAATAATAATAATCTTTAATAATAATCTTTATTGGCTTACATTAACACTGCAATGAAGTTACTGTGAAAAGCCTCTAGTCGCCTCACTCCGCCGCCTGTTCGGAAACACAGACGGAGAATTTCAGAATGTCCAAATGACCTAACAGCACTTTTTTCGGGACATGTGGGAGGAAACTGGAGCAACAGGAGGAAACCCATGCAGACACGGGGAGAACGTGCAGACTCCACACTGACAGTGGCCCAAGCGTGAACCGAACCTGGGACCCTGGGGCTGTGTAGCAACAGTGCTAACCACTGTGCCGCCCAGTTTACTAATCAGTTTACTTAGATCCTAGGCATGGTACCAATCTCTTCCACGAGAGAGTCTAACACAGGACTGACTCTTCTCAGTGGCACATCATCATCTGTGTCACACAGTGGCATATCCCATCTGTTAACCCTTTATACTAAACTGGCCACTTCCCTGCATAACTTGTGTATCTTTGTGCCCTGTATCTTCCTCTTCCTCCTCTTCCACCTTTTCCTCCTTCATGAAGCGTGCCAGTCCAGTGCTTAAACCTCTTCAAAGTCCTGGAGAGCCATGTTATGGAGAATGAAGTAGAGAACCACTATGTGTGAGACCCTTGCAGAAGTGCACTGCAGGGAGCCATCCAACTAGCCCTATCACTGGAACCACACCTTCAGAAGACTGATGGCCTACTCGAAGCTGGTCTTTGTGAGCAGATGACTTTGGCTGTAGTACCTCAGTGGCTCCTTCTTAGGATGGCATAATGGTGAGTAACCATCACTTCAAGGGGTAAGCCTTGTCCTCTAGAATCCATTCACCGAGCTTAGGTGAGGGGACAAAGAGCTGCAGTAGCTTGGACTGCTGGAGGATCAAGGTGTCATGGCAGCTGCCAGGAAAATGAGCGCGCACATACAGGAAGCTCTTTTTGTGATCACTGACCAGCTGAACTTGAAAGAGTTGGAGCCCTTCCTGTTAATGAACATCAGTCGGCACCTTGAAGGCCATTTGGGTGTGATTGATGATGCCCTGCATCCACGAGAATCAGCAGTGGAGGTAAATCCCTCTTCCCCATGTGTCTGTGAGGTCCCACCTCTCTAAAATTGTATGTCCTGCCTAGCTTTCCCAAATAAGGCATCAGTGACCTGCAAAGCCCACTGATGTGTAATCATTCGATATATACCACCAAGGTCTGAGCCTTGCACGGAGCCAGAGGTGAGGATGTTCAAGGCCACGGTGACTTTGAAGGCTACTGGTACCAGTGTGCCACGTCTTTAATAATGAGAGCATAAATCCCATTATCTATCTGGGCAGTCACAGTTTCCTGTGACATTGGTTCTCTGACATGTCCAGGTAGCTTCTTCAGTGATACACTTGATGCCGAAAGTATGACCTTTGTTGTCTCCGTTCTCCTCTTTTGCCCTCTTCATGCCCAGGGCTCTGCATCTGCCTCTGAAGATGTTGATCCTCATTGCTGCTCAAACCTATCTCCGAGTGCCTTAATCCCATACACAGCTATTGCATTGGTTGGATTCAACTTCATTCCCATGATTGTTGGACCTCCTGATACCCCCATCATCCCTGAAGGGACACAACCCCCTCCAGTGTCCAAACACGCACAGACCACTCATTCCACTAGCACCTGAGATAAAATGGCCACGCTCTCTTTTTTGTGCCCACCTAATTTCCTTGCACGGCCATGACTAGCTCCCCACTCTGTTGCTCCCTCCAAGCACTTGGAACATTCTCTGTGCATCTCACTAAAATGATGAGCTGACAATGAGTTGATTAACAAGATTAATTGGCCACATTTTCACATCAGAATTCTGGGTTCTGCCTAAATCCCTCCCCCCCCCAAAAAAAGCCCTCCCACACCCCCACCCACCCACCATCACAACCACCCCAAGCAAAATCACTGGCAGTAACATTGAACCAGTAGCGCGACAGACCTGAGGCCAAAAAATGGCGCAAACCTTTCCGGCACCGGGCCCACCGGAAGTTGCGGAATCCTCCGCACTTCCGGGGGACTAGGCCAGTGCAGGAGGGATTGGCACCACGCCAA
Organism: Scyliorhinus torazame; assembly: GCF_047496885.1. Taxonomy (NCBI): domain Eukaryota; kingdom Metazoa; phylum Chordata; class Chondrichthyes; order Carcharhiniformes; family Scyliorhinidae; genus Scyliorhinus; species Scyliorhinus torazame. The sequence goes on from NC_092708.1 coordinate 102,790,463, forward strand.
CCGGCGCCAAAGGGCTGGCACGAGTTAACGCATGCGCAGAACCGCCGCCGTATTCTTGCGCATGCGCATGGGGGGTGTCTTCTCCGCGCCGGCCATGGCGGAGCCCTACAGAGGCCTACGCAGAAGGAAGGAGTGCCCCCATGGCACAGGCCCACCCGCAGATCGGTGGATCCCGATTGCGGGCCAGGCCACCGTGGGGGTCCCCCCCCCGGGGCCGGATTCCCCCTTACCCCCCCAAGGACTGCACCACCCGGCCTACCAGCCAGGTCCCGCCATGTGGGACCATGCCTATTTCACGCCGGCGGGACTGGCCAGAAACCAACGGCTGCTCGGCCCATCGGGGCCCGGAGAATTGCCAGCCGGTGGGGGTTCGGAGAATCCCGCAGCAGGTCTCTGTGCTCACCCATCGGAGCCCCAAAACCTTGTCCCATTGGATGGCCACAACCTGCTTATTTTGACATGCAATTCAAAGCTATTACCAGCTCATTCTGTTCAACTACAAGCATCTTCTGGGCTTTGTTTCTGGCCACTCTTTTTGAGATGCTTATTTAAATTTGCTTTTTTCTTGTCATTTATTTTTTGAAGTGGTTCCTGGCCTGTCTTGGAAAATTACAGGCAGCACGGTAGCATTGTGGATAGCACAATTGTTTCACAGCTCCAGGGTCCCAGGTTCGATTCCGGCTTGGGTCACTGTCTGTGCGGAGTCTGCACATCCTCCCCGTGTGTGCGTGGGTTTCCTCCGGGTGCTCCGGTTTCCTCCCACAGTCCAAAGATGTGTAGGTTAGGTGGATTGGCCATGCTAAATTGCCCTTAGTGTCCAAAATTGCCCTTAGTGTTGGGTGGGGTTACTGGGTTATGGGGATAGGGTGGAGGTGTTGACCTTGGGTAGGGTGCTCTTTCCAAGAGCCGGTGCAGACTCGATGGGCCAAATGGCCTCCTTCTGCACTGTAAATTCTATGAAATTAACCCCTTCAGGGATAGGCCAAAGACACTCTGTTGACACTCAGTGAAGGAGCTGCCATGTTAGGCGATAACTTACCTTAGTGATGCGATTGTAGTTTTTCCCTCCTTAAGATGGTTCATTAAATTTATAGATACTGTAAATATTCAGCAGGTAGCTTCTGTTTATTTTACCATCTTCCAGTCAAGGATATTTACATGAGACACGCAATATAAGAAAAGGTTTTCTGTCCAATCTCTGGGCCTGCTGCAAGTTAGATATTGGATGAGTAAAGGTGTATTCCAAGCCTTTAGGTCTGGTCTGGAAAAGTCAGGGCAAGATTCTCTGCCTCCCCGCGGCGTGTTTCTCTGTGGCGGGGGGTGGGACCTTCTGATCCTATCAATGGGATTTCCCATTGAATCTACCCCACGCTGCTGGGAAGCCCGTTGACGGGACCAGAAGATCTGCTGGCATAAACAGCCGGAAGATCTCACTCTTTGGGCATCATTCTTCCAAAAAGTTTCAAAGTTTGGAAGCGAGTTGGAAATGCCAAGAGCTTCCCAGCGCTCGGCCCATCAAGACCGTCACTGCAACGTTAATTGGTCCACTTAACGAGGCCCCACGGGCTTCCAGCCGCAAATGAAGGCTTGCCAGCCAATTCACCGTGACTGCACTCGCCAACCACCCGCAAACAAGTTCGAGCACCACTTAAAAAGTACGTGCATAGCCAACCCCGCTCAGCTCGCAGCCGTAGCGCCGCTAAGACCAGCCCCATGATTCAGAGATGCAGTCCTGGGGAGGCTCTTGGAGGCGGTCAAGGCCAGGAGACATGCCCTTTTCATCTGAGCATTCCACACGGTGAGCCACAGGGCAGCCAGTGCCGCCTGTGATGAAGTGGCAGAGGCCATCAGCTCAGAAAGTGTGGCCAGGAGGACTGGCATCAGTGCTCAACGACCTGCACTGGGCAACATGGGTGAGTTGGCACCCACCCCCCTATCACCACCCCGAGCCTGCACCCAGCACCTTCCCAGCACACATCGTGCCCTGGCCCGCCCATACTGCCCGCTCCCCAAGCCCCTCCCCGAAACCCATCCCACCCCCTTCCCCAACCACACACACCCCACCTGCGCTGGAACAGGCGTGAAGCTAGCAATGCCCTCTCTGTGTCTCCGTAGGAGAAGCTGTCCCACAATCATCGGGAGAGGGCCCAAACGGGCAGCAGGGTGCCAGACATTGTAATCCTCACCACCTTCGAGGACCGGGCGCTGGAGGTTACGGGGGTGGCCGAGGACAAAGGGGTCACCAATGCAGAGGTTGACGCACGCCGCAGAGGTGAGGATCCACCAAGATGGACTGTCACACTTGAGTTGTTATTGCCACACCAAATGACCCATTCCTCCCACTGATCATGGCCGGGATTCTCCCCTACCCGGCGGGGCGGGGGGTCCCGGCGGGATGGAGTGGTGTGAACCACTGCGGCGTCGGACCGCCCCAGCTGTGCGGATTTCTCCGCACCTTTAGGGGCCAAGCCCTCACTGTGAGGGTCTAGGCATGCACCAGAGTGGTTGGCGCACCGCCGACCGGCGTGGAAGGCCGTTGGCGCCACGCCAGCCTGTTGATTCCCAAATTTCTTTCTCTGTCAGTCTGGCCTCAATAAAAGTTGAGATGGATTCGCACGTAAAAAGAAGTTATTTATTTAGCTTGCAAGCTTAATTCATCTTACAGAAACATAAGAGACATCCAGTCTCCTACACTCCAGAAAGCGACTGAACAAAGAGACAAAGGGATCTCTGCAAAATCAATTCAAATGGTATCAAGTTTCACATACTCGACGCCCATAGGTCAGCCTATGTCCCTCCTGACCTGTTTGATCTATTCTGATTGGCTCACTTCCAATCCCTTTCTCTGGCCCCTATCAATGCAGCATCACTCTCATAGACACACCTATTCCTGCTTTTTCCATGCGGTCTCAAATCCCTTTGTCTCTTATCTGCCAGAATCAAAGTGGCTTATTTCGACATTACATTAACTAGTATCTCTAAAGTAACTATTTTATATCACATTCGTCAAGCCGGGGCCAAAAGGACTGCGCCGTGTGGCGGAAGTCCGCGCATGCGCGGGAGCATCAGCGGCTGCTGACGTCATCCCCGAGCATGCGCGGGGGGGGGGGGGGTGTCTCTTCCGTGTCGGCCATGGTGAAGACTGTGTCCGAGGCGGAGGGAAAAGAGTTCCCCCGATGGCACAGGCCCGCCCGCGGATTGTGGGCCCCAATCGCGGGCAAGGCCACCGAGGGGGCACCCCCCGGGGCCAGATCGCACCGTGCCCCCCCACCTGGACCCCGGAGCCCGCCCACGCCGCCTAGTCCCTCCAGGAAGAGAGGTGGTTTGATTCTCGCCGGTGGGACAGGCATTCCAGCAGCCGGACTTTGGTCCATCGCGGGCCGGAGAATTGCCGGGGGGGGCTCGCCGACCGGTGTGGCGCGATTCCCGCCCCCGCCGAATATCCGGTGCTGGAGAATTTGGCAACTGGCGGGGCGGGATTCACGAGAATCCCATTCTCCCGCAGGTCCTCCAGCCGACAGCGCTGGCCCATCCGGAGTTGTCCCCCACCCAGCCCACCATGAGGCCACCTCAGAGGAGAGTTCCAAGGATGCCACCATAAACACGCCACAGCTGTCATCATACCTCAATAAAATATTATTTTTTAAAAAGAACACCCTCTACCAGTGCAGAGATACCCACCTCGGTGGGCAATGTTAGTGGACAGACCTCTGAGGCACATTCTGGTGAGCACCACACAGTTGCTGATGCACATCAGGTGGAGGCAGTAATGTCCAGGCGAGACAGCAGTCGGAGGTCTGCGGGATCCCAGGTCCAAGCTGTGTCCCAGTCAGATGCTGAGCCTCTGGACCAGGCTATCCCGGAGCAGATGGAGACATTAGGGTGCGGCCAGGACATTCATAGGGAGATGCCGGCGACACACCAGCAGGTCCATAGCCGATTGGAGATTCCCAGAGGCTATGGACGCAGGAAATGTCATCGGCAATGCCTGGCACCGAGGCCAATACTGCTAGGGTGGTGACCACAGTGGAAGGCTGGTGCACAATGTCAGAATCATTAATGGAGGTGTTCAAGACATGGCGGAGTCGGTGACGGCCATGGCTGAGGGCCTCGGTAGACTGTCCGACTCAATGGGAGATGTGACCCAGTACCAGGCTGACCTTGATGAGGTTCTGCGGGACATGTCCAGGTCTCAGATGGGCATGGCCGAGGTGCTGCAGAGCATGGCCCAATCACTGAGGAGCATTTCTGAGGGTGTCGACACCATGGTGCACACATCGGGGAGCTGCCAGATCTGGCAGAGACAGACGATGCAGGGGCAGCAGCAGCTCGAACCATCTGCCCCTCCGTCCCGAGGTGAATCCCGGAGCCCTATGGACACTGACCGGGAGGAGGATGCGCTGGGTGCCAGCCCAGGCTGGTCACATGGAGTGGATTTGGTGGCCACCAGCTTCCCCAAGCTCCTCTGACGATGGCATGTCTTGCAGTGAGCACCCGGGTCAGGGTGGCGCAGCTGTGCCAGAGGATGCCCACCAGGGACATCAAAGGCCACGGGACGTGGTAAGCAGCTGCTGCCTTCACCTCTGATATGCCTCCTAGGGCCACACCTCGACAAATCGGTGGAGCAAAGAAGACTAAGCACATTGAGAATCACTGAGGGCATTGGGGGAGGGAGGTAGTGAGGAGAGTTGGGGGTAATGGGGGGAGGAGGTGGTGAGGAGAGTGGGGGGACACCATCGGGGGAGTGTGGCAGTGTTGGACACTTGTGAAACAGTAAAAAACAGTAAAAGCCCTTCCCCACTACCAGTATGATGCCTCTGTCACTTTCTTACGCTATGCGGGCCAAACTCCTTAGCCCATCTCTCCAGACATGGCCCCCTGCCCACGAGGACATGGCACAGGTGCCACACCATCTCCTTCTTGAGGCAGAGCGCCCCGCAGCAAAGGGTGTCTATTATCTGATTGATCGACGAGCGACACTTGTACATCCTGGGCAGCCCCCCTCTGGGTCACACCCTGGCTTCATGGGTGGCCAGGTTCTCAGGGTGTTGGCCTGGGTCTGGCACTTGGGCCGCTGCCTCGAGCCTCTGTAGACGCTGCTGCCACCACCGTCTCTGAGCACCTGGCCACCTGGCGTATGTGCAGCACTACTAGGGCTAGTTCTGCGGGGTCCAACATGCCATCCATACCGCTCAATATTTGTAAGGAATTGGGAGACGGTGTCCCCCCCCCTCCCACCGCTCACCAGACCCGAGGCCCTATACCCCTGCTACCTGTGCATAACATTACCTGAACCGGGTGCTAGTCCTCACCCCATTGCACTCACCCGCCCACCCTCCGACCGTGGACATGTCTCCGTGACTGGGGCTAATCCCCTGGTCGTTCGGATCTTGTCTGCTGCATGTGTGGTGTTGCCCCCCGCACAGTGTCCAGGTATCAAGGTGTGATAGGAATGCTGGGCAATGACTCTCACTTGCTACATGATCCGCCCACCCACAGGAATCCACTTGGGATGTGTGAAGTGCACACTTAACCACGATTGCCAATTCAGCAACAGCCTTTAGCCACACAGCCAGAGGCCTCCGCAGTCAGTGGGGCCTATGTGTGGTTGGTGGGGCAGACAGTCAGGGACAAGAGTTGCCCCTGGAACGAGTACATACGATCCAGGGGTTGGCCTGAAGGAGCGGCATGCAGTTGCCCCACCTGTGGAACACCCACTCTCCCCCCCCCCCCCCACAACACTGCTCCCCTCCCATGGCGGACCACCCCAGCAGAGGGTGACTCCCCGCCCGGTTGCCCCCCATCCCCTTCCGAGCGCAGAGGGGACATGCCCAGTGTCTCTGGGCTCATTGCCTGTGAACGAAGATGGCCACTCATCTCCGGGGTCCCCATCCGCCAGGTTCATGTTTTTCAAAAGGAGTACTAATCAACGCCACCATGACCACTTGCTGAGGGCGCGGCTGGATCACGAGAGGTCGTTGGATATGGGGTAGCTCCCATTAATCGTATAGAAATAGGACGTAAGTGGTGATTCTTGGCTTCTTGCCACGCTGTGGCGGATCCCAATTTCGGCAGTGGGAACGTGCTGGTTGCATCGCATATGGTTTGGCGTCTGGCGCGACTCTCGTTTTTGGCCTATCCTGCTATTCATCGGCCTCATCGCGCTCTGGCTCGAGCGCAACGAGGCCGCTGAAACTTGTGTCGGGGAAAAAACGGGATTGGCTCCAGTCCCCTGGTGTCCGCATCGAGATTCACGCCCCCCATCAGCAGGACGATGTAAATGAGTTAACGGGCTGAGCACCAGATTATCCGCACCTCCGTGATGCTCTGGCCTTCTGGGCAGGGATGCAGGCAGGTGTGGATTGGTGCAGGTATTTGTCAGCGTCACCCTGATGAGGTGGACCTCACGGTGAGCCAAGGGGGTAAGTATTTAAGCTAGGTGCCCCCAAGGTCCAGTGGAGAACTCCCTTCCATGTGACAATGCAAATCCTGCCCACCCCACCCTGCCAGCCTCCACACCATAGACTCCCCTCAGACCCCCTCATCAGCAACCTCCACCAGAGGACCTCATCAGAAACTCCCAGCAGAGACCCCCGCCAGAGGTCCCAACCAGAAACTCCCACCAGAGGACCCCCCCCCCCAGCTCAAAATAGTGGCCCGATAGCAGGATTCTTGCAATCCCCGCCATGCATAAATGTGGCTGGCCGAGGAAAGTGAATCGCTTCTGGGCACCACCCTAGTACCAGCGCAAACCTGGAATGCTCAGCTCCGGCAGGAGAATTGTGCCCCAAACAGAAAATCCAGACCATGATTTATTTCTTGCAATTAATAACCCACATGATGCTCCAAATCAGTTATGCCTTAGAATCCAGCATTTCTCAGGGTATTTCATGGGAATTTGATTCATAGATTCATAGAATTTACAGTGCAGAAGGAGGCCATTCGGCCCATCGAGTCTGCATCAGCTCTTGGAAAGAGCACCGTTCCCAACCGCACACCTCCACCCTATCCCCATTACCCCACCCAACACTAAGGGCAATTTTGGAAACTAAGGGCAATTTAGCATGGCCAATCCACCTAACCAGCACATCTTTGGATTGTGGGAGGAAACTGGAGCACCCGGAGGAAACCCACGCACACACAGGGAGAACGTGCAGACTCGGCACAGACAGTGACCCAAGCCGGGAATCGAACCTGGGACCCTGGAGCTGTGAAGCAATTGTGCTAATCACTATGCTACCATGCTGCCCACTGTTCTGTTCTTTTTTTCGTTTTTTCCTCTCTTTCATTTTGATTTATTGCCGGCCGCAACGAATCCCCTCCCCTCGGGACACCGGTTTGAATCCGGCCACCATTTTGTCGGGAGGGGCTTCACTTCAGCCTCTCCGCCTGCCCCCGGCCCATTCCCGCCGTTCATTTTGATTTATTGCCGGCCGCAACGAATCCCCTCCCCTCGGGACACCGGTTTGAATCCGGCCACCATTTTGTCGGGAGGGGCTTCACTTCAGCCTCTCCGCCTGCCCCCGGCCCATTCCCGCCGTTCATTTTGATTTATTGCCGGCCGCAATGAATCCCCTCCCCTCGGGACACCGGTTTGAATCCGGCCACCATTTTGTCGGGAGGGGCTTCACTTCAGCCTCAAGACACTAAAAGCCAATTTCCCTCCTGCAATTGACTAGAGTACAGAAATGAAATGAAATTCCCTTATTGTCACAAGTAGGCTTCAATGAAGTTACTGTGAAAAGCCCCTAGTCGCCACATTCGGGGAGGCTGGTACGGGAATCGAACCGTGCTGTTGGCCTGCCTTGGTCTGCATTAAAAGCCAGTGATTTAGCCCAGTGTGCTAAACCAGCCCCTAAAGCTAGTCTATTTAAAAGCATTGACCCTGTAGCATAGCCAGCCCACATACTGCGGTGAGTTTCCACATTCCCACCAAAGGTGGTTGCGGCAGTTGCATCAGGTATTCATCTGAAATATGTAAATAGTTTTGACTGAAGTGTCAAACGACAAGCCGTTGGGAGTCCCTGTCCCACCGTGGATCTGCCACCATTTTGTATGAGAGGAAGTTTTCCAACATGGTTCTTATTCTGCCGGGTTGGCAGAAATGTCAGCTGAAGATAAGGGCCAGAATTCATCAGCTGTTGGGATTCCCTTTCTGGTTGGCAGCGGACCCCTGCCCGTGGGCTTTCTGGTGGCGTGGGGTGGCTTCAATGGGAAATGCCATTGACAAGCAGCGAGAAGAGAGCATCCCGCATATACATCAGGAATAGCAAGGGTCCCAATACCGACCCCTGGGGGACTCCAATACAAACCTTCCCGCAGCTTGAAACATCTCAGTGATGTTACTCTCCGTTTCCTATTATTCAGCCAGTTTTGTATCCACGCTGCTTCTGTCTCTTTTGTTCTATGAGCCGTATCTTTTCTCACAAGTCTGTTGAGGCCAAGCAACGAGGTAATAGAATTTTTGTAATGTAAACTGAGCTGAAAGAAATGTAAGAGAAGAATACCAACTAGGGATTAATCCAGATCTTTTAAAAGTGGCTACATTGGCAAATCACCAATCAAATACCCAGAGTTCTAGGTTGCTATACTTGTGAGTCAGGTACCTCCATAGTGACAATGGATCTTTTGAAAATATGAAAAGAAAACCATTATTTTTAAGGATTATCCTGAAAACATTTTTGGCAATGAATGAGACTGTAATTTGAACTATGTTCTGCCTTTTCTGTCAAAATATTGAACAAGCAGACTGCTTCTTGTTGTGTTACCAAATATATATTTGTTTTAATTTAGCGTGCCCAATTAATTTTTTCCAATGAAGGGGCAATTTAGCGTGTTCAATCCACCTACTTCGCACATCTTTGGGTTGTGGGGGCGAAACCCACACAAACACGGGGAGAATGAGCAAACTCAACACGGACAATGACCCAGAACCGGGATCGAACCTGGGACCTCGGCGCCATGAGACTGCAGTGCTACCACTGCGCCACCGTGCTGCCCGTGTTACCAAATATAAAGAGGACATAATAGCTTGATTCATAGTGGTTCATTGTAACTTAGTCCATCCAGTGGGAAACCGGTGTAATCAGATTGCATATGTAAAGTAACATTGGGCAACATGTAAAACAGGCACGCAATCTGATCGTGTCAGTTTCCCACCAGGCAGGTTAGATTAAAATTCCCTGCATAGTTTCGGAATAGGAAATATGAATTGATATGAGGTTCAATGATATGCAGCTTCTATAACAAGTAGCATGCCTGTAGACTACTTAAGATGCTAATATGCATAAAACATAATTAATTATTTGACTTATGTCCTCTTATTCATGAAATGTTAATCGGGGCTCCATCTGGATGTTCAGGTGGATATTAAAAGGTTCCATGGCTCCATTCAAAGAAAAGCAGGGAGCCCTCCCAGTGTTGTCAATCCTGTGGAATACTGATCAACTGTTCACCCATCTTAATGCTATTTGTTGGATCTTGCTGTGTGCAAAATGGCTGCTGCTCACCTGTACTGACAATAGTCATTGTTATTTAAAGTAATTGATGTGAGGCTTGGACCTAGGTTAGGATAGAATGTTACATAGATGCAGGTATTGTCTTTCCTTCTATAATGTTACACTCCCACAATCCAAATGGAGGTGGCAAGGTGGAAGGGGGTTAAAGAGGGAATTCAAAGCATGAGCTTATATAGCTGAAGATACGTTGTCAATGGTGAGCAAAGGGAAGGGGGAATCCATAAGAGACCAGGGGCGTCATTCTCCGACCCCCCGCCGGGTCGGAGAATGGCCGTTGGCCGCCGTGAATCCCGCCCCCGCCGAAGTCTCCGCTCCCGGAGATTGGGCGGGGGCGGGAATCCGGCCGCGCCGGTTGGCGGGACCCCCCGCTGGATTCTCCGGCCCGGATGGGCCGAAGTCCCGCCCAGAAATTGCCTGTCCCGCCGACGTAAATCAAACCTGGTATTTACCGGCGGGACCAGGCGGCGTGGGCGGGCTCCGGGGTCCTGGGGGGGGGCGCGGGGCGATCTGGCCCCGGGGGGTGCCCCCACGGTGGCCTGGCCCGCGATCGGGGCCCACCGATCCGCGGGCGGGCCTGTGCCGTGGGGGCACTCTTTCCCTTCCGCCTCCGCCACGGTCTCCACCATGGCGGAGGCGGAAGTGACTCTCCCCACTGCGCATGAGCGGGAAACTGACAGCGGCCGCTGACGCTCCCGCGCATGCGCTGGGAAACTGACAGCGGCCGCTGACGCTCCCGCGCATGCGCCGCATTTCCGCGCCAGCTGGCGGGGCAACAAACGCCATTTCCGCCAGCTGGCGGGGCGGAAATCCCTCCGGCGTCGGCCTAGCCCCTCAATGTTGGGGCTAGGCCGCCAAAGATGCGGAGACTTCCGCACCTTTTTGCCGGCGCGATGCCCGTCTGATTTGCGCCGGGTTTGGCGCCAGTCGGCGGGCATCCCGCCGTTGGGGGAGAATTTCGCCCCAGATTGGGAGGAATGGAGAGTTCTAGAAGGGTTGTAGGGCTAAGGGTGGTTACAGAAAGAATGAGGGGCGAAATTCTCCGGAAACGGCGCGATGTCCGCCTACTGGCGCCCAAAACGGTGCAAATCAGTCGGGCATCGCGCCGCCCCAAAGGTGCGGAATGCTCCGCATCTTTGGGGGCCGAGCCCCAACCTTAAGGGGCTAGGCCGGCGCCGGATGAATTTCCGCCCCGCCAGCTGGCGGAAAAGGCCTGGGACGAGATTCTCCGACCCCCCGCCGGGATGGAGAATCGCCGGGGGCTGGCGTGAATCCCGCCCCCGCCGGTTGCCGAAGTCTCTGCCACAGGAGATTCGGCGGGGGCGGGAATCGCGCCGTGCTGGTTGGCGGGCCCCCCGCGCGATTCTCCGGCCCGGATGGGCTGATTAACAACTTACTTACCTTGCAGGTCAGCTGTTTAGTTCGGGAGTGAGAGAGAGCCGGGACCTTAGAAACACGCGGGAATTTGAAAAAGCGCGGGAGCTGCGAGGCAGAGGGGACCGTTTAAAAGGTCGCTGCCTGGGTGAGGTAAGTACTGATTAACAACTTACTTACTTTGCAGGCCAAGTCGATTTCAGCAGGAGCGGAGCAGGCTAGTCCATTTCAGCGGGGGCAGTGCGGAAGTGATTTCTGGGAGGTAAGTCTCTCCTTTAAATTTTAAATTTTTTTTTTTTAAATTTTAGTGTTTAAGGTGGGAACAGGAAGGCGACCCGCGGACTTCTGGGAAGACCCTCACCAATAAATTCTGGTGGAGAGGAAACCCGAGACACTACACGTGTAGTGTCTCCCACCCGCCCTCCTCCTCTAACCTAATAATAAAACCCATTGGTGTGAGGTAAGTACCATATTTTAGTATTGTTATTAATATTTATTTATTTTTTTAAATAAAAAATTTAATTTAGTTGTTAGCCAGATCTTGGTAGAAAGTTAGAGGGATGGCAGGGAAGGGAATGCAATGTTCCTCCTGCAGGATGTTTGAGGTGAGGGATGCCGTTAGTGTCCCTGCTGATTTTGCCTGCAGGAAGTGCTGCCATCTCCAGCTCCTCCAAGACCGAGTTAGGGAACTGGAGCTGGAGTTGGAAGAACTTCGGATCATTCGGGAGGCAGAGGGGGTCATAGATAGCAGCTTCAGGGAATTAGTTACACCAAAGATTGGAGATAGATGGGTAACTGTAAGAGGGACTGGGAAAAAGCAGTCAGTGCAGGGATCCCCTGCGGTCGTTCCCCTGAGAAACAAGTATACCACTTTGGATACTTGTGGGGGGGGGGACTTACCAGGGGTAAGCCATGGGGTACGGGCCTCTGGCACGGAGTCTGTCCCTGTTGCTCAGAAGGGAAGGGGGGAGAGGAGCAGAGCATTAGTAATTGGGGACTCGATAGTCAGGGGCACAGATAGGAGATTTTGTGGGAGCATGAGAGACTCACGTTTGGTATGTTGCCTCCCAGGTGCAAGGGTACGTGATGTCTCGGATCGTGTTTTCCGGGTCCTTAAGGGGGAGGGGGAGCAGCCCCAAGTCGTGGTCCACATTGGCACTAACGACATAGGTAGGAAAGGGGATAAGGATGTCAGGCAGGCTTTCAGGGAGCTAGGATGGAAGCTCAGAACTAGAACAAACAGAGTTGTTATCTCTGGGTTGTTGCCCGTGCCACGTGATAGTGAGATGAGGAATAGGGAGAGAGAGCAATTAAACACGTGGCTACAGGGATGGTGCAGGCGGGAGGGATTCAGATTTCTGGATAACTGGGGCTCTTTCTGGGGAAGGTGGGACCTCTACAGACAGGATGGTCTACATCTGAACCTGAGGGGCACAAATATCCTGGGGAGGAGATTTGTTCGTGCTCTTTGGGGGGGTTTAAACTAATGCAGCAGGGGCATGGGAACCTGGATTGTAGTTTTAGGGTAAGGGAGAATGAGAGTATAGAGGTCAGGAGCTCAGATTTGACGTCGCAGGAGGGGGCCAGTGTTCAGGTAGGTGGTTTGAAGTGTGTCTACTTCAATGCCAGGAGTATACGAAATAAGGTAGGGGAACTGGCAGCATGGGTTGGTACCTGGGACTTCGATGTTGTGGCCATTTCGGAGACATGGATAGAGCAGGGACAGGAATGGATGTTGCAGGTTCCGGGGTTTAGGTGTTTTAGTAAGCTCAGAGAAGGAGGCAAAAGAGGGGGAGGTGTGGCGCTGCTAGTCAAGAGCAGTATTACGGTGGCGGAGAGGATGCTAGATGGGGACTCCTCTTCCGAGGTAGTATGGGCTGAGGTTAGAAACATGAAAGGAGAGGTCACACTGTTGGGAGTCTTCTATAGGCCTCCAAATAGTTCTAGGGATGTAGAGGAAAGGATGGCGAGGATGATCCTGGATAAGAGCGAAAGTAACAGGGTAGTTATTATGGGAGACTTTAACTTTCCAAATATTGACTGGAAAAGATATAGTTCGAGTACATTAGATGGGTCGTTTTTTGTACAGTGTGTGCAGGAGGGTTTCCTGACACAGTTTGTTGACAGGCCAACAAGAGGCGAGGCCACATTGGATTTGGTTTTGGGTAATGAACCAGGTCAGGTGTTGGATTTGGAGGTAGGTGAGCACTTTGGGGACAGTGACCACAATTCGGTGACGTTTACGTTAATGATGGAAAGGGATAAGTATACACCGCAGGGCAAGAGTTATAGCTGGGGGAAGGGCAATTATGATGCCATTAGACGTGACTTGGGGGGGATAAGGTGGAGAAGTAGGCTGCAAGTGTTGGACACACTGGATAAGTGGAGCTTGTTCAAGGATCAGCTACTGCGTGTTCTTGATCAGTATGTACCGGTCAGGCAGGGAGGAAGGTGCCGAGCGAGGGAACCGTGGTTTACCAAAGAAGTGGAATCTCTTGGTAAGAGGAAGAAGGAGGCCTATGTGAAGCTGAGATGTGAAGTTTCAGTTGGGGCGATGGATAGTTACAAGGTAGCGAGGAAGGATCTAAAGAGAGAGCTAAGACGAGCAAGGAGGGGACATGAGAAGTATTTGGCAGGAAGGATCAAGGAAAACCCAAAAGCTTTCTATAGGTATGTCAGGAATAAGCGAATGACTAGGGAAAGAGTAGGACCAGTCAAGGACAGGGATGGGAAGTTGTGTGTAGAGTCTGAAGAGATAGGCGAGATACTAAATGAATATTTTTCGTCAGTATTCACTCAGGAAAAAGATAATGTTGTGGAGGAGAATGCTGAGCTCCAGGTAAATAGATTAGATGGCATTGAGGTACGTAGGGAAGAGGTGTTGGCAATTCTGGACAGGCTGAAAATAGATAAGTCCCCGGGACCTGATGGGATTTATCCTAGGATTCTCTGGGTGGCCAGGGAAGAGATTGCTGGACCATTGGCTTTGATTTTTATGTCATCATTGGCTACAGGAATAGTGCCAGAGGACTAGAGGATAGCAAATGTGGTCCCTTTGTTCAAAAAGGGGAGCAGAGACAACCCCGGCAACTATAGACTGGTGAGCCTCAAGTCTGTAGTGGGTAAAGTCTTGGAGGGGATTATAAGAGACAAGATTTATAATCATCTAGATAGGAATAATATGATCAGGGGTAGTCAGCATGGCTTTGTGAAGGGTAGGTCATGCCTCACAAACCTTATCGAGTTCTTTGAGAAGGTGACTGAACAGGTAGACGAGGGTAGAGCAGTTGATGTGGCGTATATGGATTTCAGCAAAGCGTTTGATAAGGTTCCCCATGGTAGGCTATTGCAGAAAATACAGAGGCTGGGGATTGAGGGTGATTTAGAGATGTGGATCAGAAATTGGCTAGCTGAAAGAAGACAGAGGGTGGTGGTTGATGGGAAATGTTCAGAATGGAGTTCAGTCACAAGTGGAGTACCACAAGGATCTGTTCTGGGGCCGTTGCTGTTTGTCATTTTTATCAATGACCTGGAGGAAGGCGCAGAAGGGTGGGTGAGTAAATTTGCAGACGATACTAAAGTCGGTGGTGTTGTCGATAGTGTGGAAGGATGTAGCAGGTTACAGAGGGATATAGATAAGCTGCAGAGCTGGGCTGAGAGGTGGCAAATGGAGTTTAATGTAGAGAAGTGTGAGGTGATTCACTTTGGAAGGAATAACAGGAATGTGGAATATTTGGCTAATGGTAAAGTTCTTGAAAGTGTGGATGAGCAGAGGGATCTAGGTGTCCATGTACATAGAACATAGAACAATACAGCGCAGTACAGGCCCTTCGGCCCACGATGTTGCACCGAAACAAAAGCCATCTAACCTACACTATACCATTATCATCCATATGTTTATCCAATAAACTTTTAAATGCCCTTAATGTTGGCGAGTTCACTACTGTAGCAGGTAGGGCATTCCACGGCCTCACTACTCTTTGCGTAAAGAACCTACCCCTGACCTCTGTCCTATATCTATTACCCCTCAGTTTAAGGCTATGTCCCCTCGTGCTAGCCATTTCCATCCGCGGGAGAAGGCTCTCACTGTCCACCCTATCTAACCCTCTGATCATTTTGTATGCCTCTATTAAGTCTCCTCTTAACCTTCTTCTCTCTAACGAAAACAACCTCAAGTCCATCAGCCTTTCCTCATAAGATTTTCCCTCCATACCAGGCAACATCCTGGTAAATCTCCTCTGCACCCGTTCCAAAGCCTCCACGTCCTTCCTATAATGCGGTGACCAGAACTGTACGCAATACTCCAAATGCGGCCGTACCAGAGTTCTGTACAGCTGCAACATGACCTCCTGACTCCGGAACTCAATCCCTCTACCAATAAAGGCCAACACTCCATAGGCCTTCTTCACCACCCTATCAACCTGGGTGGCAACTTTCAGGGATCTATGTACATGGACACCTAGATCCCTCTGCTCATCCACACTTTCAAGAACTTTTCCATTAGCCACATATTCCACATTCCTGTTTTTCCTTCCAAAGTGAATCACCTCACACTTCTCTACATTAAACTCCATTTGCCACCTCTCAGCCCAGCACTGCAGCTTATCTATATCCCTCTGTAACCTGCTACTTCCTTCCTCACTATCGACAACACCACCGACTTTAGTATCGTCTGCAAATTTACTCACCCACCCTTCTGCGCCTTCCTCTAGGTCATTGATAAAAATGACAAACAGCAACGGCCCCAGAACAGATCCTTGTGGTACTCCACTTGTGACAGAACTCCATTCTGAACATTTCCCATCAACCACCACCCTCTGTCTTCTTTCAGCTAGCCAATTTCTGATCCACATCTCTAAATCACCCTCAATCCCCAGCCTCCGTATTTTCTGCAATAGCCTACCGTGGGGAACCTTATCAAACGCTTTGCTGAAATCCATATACACCACATCAACTGCTCTACCCTCGTCTACCTGTTCAGTCACCTTCTCAAAGAACTCGATAAGGTTTGTGAGGCATGACCTACCCTTCACAAAGCCATGCTGACTATCCCTGATCATATTATTCCTATCTAGATGATTATAAATCTTGTCTCTTATAATGCCCTCCAAGACTTTACCCACTACAGACGTGAGGCTCACCGGTCTATAGTTGCCGGGGTTGTCTCTGCTCCCCTTTTTGAACAAAGGGACCACATTTGCTATCCTCCAGTCCTCTGGCACTATTCCTGTATCCAATGATGACATAAAAATCAAAGCCAATGGTCCAGCAATCTCTTCCCTGGCCTCCCAGAGAATCCTAGGATAAATCCCATCAGGCCCCGGGGACTTATCTATTTTCAGCCTGTCCAGAATTGCCAACACCTCTTCCCTACTTACCTCAATGCCATCTAATCTATTTACCTGGAGCTCAGCATTCTCCTCCACAACATTATCTTTTTCCTGAGTGAATACTGACGAAAAATATTCATTTAGTATCTCGCCTATCTCTTCAGACTCTACACACAACTTCCCATCCCTGTCCTTGACTGGTCCTACTCTGTCCCTAGTCATTCGCTTATTCCTGACATACCTATAGAAAGCTTTTGGGTTTTCCTTGATCCTTCCTGCCAAATACTTCTCATGTCCCCTCCTTGCTCGTCTTAGCTCTCTCTTTAGATCCTTCCTCGCTACCTTGTAACTATCCATCGCCCCAACTGAAACTTCACACCTCATCTTCACATAGGCCTCCTTCTTCCTCTTAACAAGAGATTCCACTTCTTTGGTAAACCACGGTTCCCTCGCTCGGCACCTTCCTCCCTGCCTGACCGGTACATACTTATCAAGAACACGCAATAGCTGATCCTTGAACAAGCTCCACTTATCCAGTGTGTCCAAAACTTGCAGCCTACTTCTCCACCTTATCCCCCCCAAGTCACGTCTAATGGCATCATAATTTCCCTTCCCCCAGCTATAACTCTTGCCCTGCGGTGTATACTTATCCCTTTCCATCCTTAACGTAAACGTCACCGAATTGTGGTCACTGTCCCCAAAGTGCTCACCTACCTCCAAATCCAACACCTGGCCTGGTTCATTACCCAAAACCAAATCCAATGTGGCCTCACCTCTTGTTGGCCTGTCAACAAACTGTGTCAGGAAACCCTCCTGCACACACTGTACAAAAAACGACCCATCTAATGTACTCGAACTATATCTTTTCCAGTCAATATTTGGAAAGTTAAAGTCTCCCATAATAACTACCCTGTTACTTTCGCTCATATCCAGGATCATCTTCGCCATCCTTTCCTCTACATCCCTAGAACTATTTGGAGGCCTATAGAAAACTCCCAACAGGGTGACCTCTCCTTTCCTGTTTCTAACCTCAGCCCATACTACCTCGGAAGATGAGTCCCCATCTAGCATCCTCTCCGCCACCGTAATACTGCTCTTGACTAGCAGCGCCACACCTCCCCCTCTTTTGCCTCCTTCCCTGAGCTTACTAAAACACCTAAACCCCGGAACCTGCAACATCCATTCCTGTCCCTGCTCTATCCACGTCTCCGAAATGGCCACAACATCGAAGTCCCAGGTACCAACCCATGCTGCCAGTTCCCCTACCTTATTTCGTATACTCCTGGCATTGAAGTAGACACACTTCAAACCACCTACCTGAACACTGGCCCCCTCCTCCGACGTCAAATCTGAGCTCCTGACCTCTATACTCTCATTCTCCCTTACCCTAAAACTACAATCCAGGTTCCCATGCCCCTGCTGCATTAGTTTAAACCCCCCCAAAGAGCACTAACAAATCTCCCCCCCAGGATATTTGTGCCCCGCAGGTTCAGATGTAGACCATCCTGTCTGTAGAGGTCCCACCTTCCCCAGAAAGCGCCCCAGTTATCCAGAAATCTGAATCCCTCCCGCCTGCACCATCCCTGTAGCCACGTGTTTAATTGCTCTCTCTCCCTATTCCTCATCTCACTATCACGTGGCACGGGCAACAACCCAGAGATAACAACTCTGTTTGTTCTAGTTCTGAGCTTCCATCCTAGCTCCCTGAAAGCCTGCCTGACATCCTTATCCCCTTTCCTACCTATGTCGTTAGTGCCAATGTGGACCACGACTTGGGGCTGCTCCCCCTCCCCCTTAAGGACCCGGAAAACACGATCCGAGACATCACGTACCCTTGCACCTGGGAGGCAACATACCAAACGTGAGTCTCTCACGCTCCCACAAAATCTCCTATCTGTGCCCCTGACTATAGAGTCCCCAATTACTAATGCTCTGCTCCTCTCCCCCCTTCCCTTCTGAGCAACAGGGACAGACTCTGTGCCAGAGGTCTGTACCCCATGGCTTACCCCTGGTAAGTCGTCCCCCCCACAAGTATCCAAAGCGGTATACTTGTTTCTCAGGGGAACGACCGCAGGGGATCCCTGCACTGACTGTTTTTTCCCCGTCCCTCTTACAGTTACCCATCTATCTCCAATCTTTGGTGTAACTAATTCCCTGAAGCTGCTATCTATGACCCCCTCTGCCTCCCGAATGATCCGAAGTTCTTCCAACTCCAGCTCCAGTTCCCTAACTCGGTCTTGGAGGAGCTGGAGATGGCAGCACTTCCTGCAGGTAAAATCAGCAGGGACCCTAACGGCATCCCTCACCTCAAACATCCTGCAGGAGGAACATTGCACTCCCTTCCCTGCCATTCCTCTAACTTTCTACCAAGATCTGGCTAACAACTAAATTTAAAAAATTTTTTTATATATGCAAAAAAAGAAAGAATAAAAATTATTAATAACAATAATAAAAAATAATAGATCCCTGAAAGTTGCCACCCAGGTTGATAGGGTTGTGAAGAAGGCCTATGGAGTGTTGGCCTTTATTGGTAGAGGGATTGAGTTCCGGAGTCAGGAGGTCATGTTGCAGCTGTACAGAACTCTGGTACGGCCGCATTTGGAGTGTTGCGTACAGTTCTGGTCACCGCATTATAGGAAGGACGTGGAGGCTTTGGAGCGGGTGCAGAGGAGATTTACCAGGATGTTGCCTGGTATGGAGGGAAAATCTTATGAGGAAAGGCTGATGGACTTGAGGTTGTTTTCGTTGGAGAGAAGAAGGTTCAGAGAAGACTTAATAGAGGCATACAAAATGATCAGGGGGTTGGATAGGGTGGACAGTGAGAGCCTTCTCCCGCGGATGGAAATGGCTGGCACGAGGGGACATAGCTTTAAACTGAGGGGTAATAGATATAGGACAGAGTTCAGAGGTAGGTTCTTTACGCAAAGAGTAGTGAGGCCGTGGAATGCCCTACCTGCTACAGTAGTGAACTCGCCAACATTGAGGGCATTTAAAAGTTTATTGGATAAACATATGGATGATAATGGTATAGTGTAGGTTAGATGGCTTTTGTTTCGGTGCAACATCGTGGGTCGAAGGGCCTGTACTGCGCTGTATTGTTCTATGTTCTATGTTCTAAGTCCCGCCGCTAAAATGCCTGTCCCACCGGCGTAAATTAGACCACCTACCTTATCGGCGGGACAAGGCGGCGCGGGCGGGCTCCGGGGTCCTGGGGGGGGAGGCGCGGGGCGATCTGGCCCCGGGGCGTGCCCCCACGGTGGCCTGGCCCGCGATTGGGGCCCACCGATCCGCGGGCGGGCCTGTGCCGTGGGGGCACTCTTTCCTTCCGCCTCCGCCACGGTCTCCGCCATGGCGGAGGCAGAAGAGACTCCCTCCACTGCGCATGCGCGGGAATGTCGTCAGCGGCCGCTGACGCTCCCGCGCATGCGCCGCCCGGAGATGTCATTTCCACGCCAGCTGGCGGGGCACCAAAGGCCTTTTCCGCCAGCTGGCGGGGCGGAAATTCGTCCGGCGCCGACTTAGCCCCTTAATGTTGGGGCTCAGCCCCCAAAGATGCGGAGCATTCCGCACCTTTGGGGCGGCGCGATGCCCGTCTGATTTGCGCAGTTTTGGGCACCAGTCGGCGGACATCGCGGCGTTTCTGGAGAATTTCACCCCTTTGGTGCCCCGCGAGCTGGCGCGGAAATGACATCTCCGGGCGGCGCATGCGCGGGAGCGTTAGCGGCCGCTGACGGCATTCCCGCGCATGCGCAGTGGAGAGAGTCACCCCGCACCCCCCCACAGGACCCCGGAGCCCGCCCACGCCGCCTTGTCCCGCCGGTAAGGTAGGTGGTTTAATCTACGCCGGCGGGACAGGCATTTCTGCAGCGGGACTTCGGCCCATTCGGGCCGGAGAATCGCGGGGGGGGGCCCGCCAACCGGCGCGGCGCGATTCCCTGCCCCCGCCGAATATCCGGTGGTGGAGAATTCAGCAACCGGCGGGGGCGGGATTCACGCCAGCCCCCGGCGATTCTCCAACCCAGCGGGGGTCGGAGAATCTCGCCCGAGGTGTCTGTTAAACATGGGAATATGAATTTTAAATTGAAAGTTGGGGAGCTAACAGCTACTGTGAATCAACAAGGGCAGGTGAGGTGGCCTAATTGAAGTTGATGGGGGATAGTATTTTGGATGTGCTGAAATTTGGAGAGTATTGAGGATGGGTCAGAGACCAGCATCAGCTATTTTGGGCGCGATTTAGCAAAGAACAAAGAACAAACAAAGAAATGTACAGCACAGGAACAGGCCCTTCGGCCCTCCAAGCCCGTGCCGACCATACTGCCCGACTAAACTACAATCTTCTACACTTCCTGGGTCCGTATCCTTCTATTCCCATCCTATTCATATATTTGTCAAGATGCCCCTTAAATGTCCCTATCGTCCCTGCCTCCACTACCTCCTCCGGTAGTGAGTTCCAGGCACCCACTACCCTCTGCGTAAAAAACTTGCCTCGTACATCTACTCTAAACTTTGCCCCTCTCACCTTAAACCTATGCCCCCTAGTAATTGACCCCTCTACCCTGGGGAAAAGCCTCTGACTATCCACTCTGTCTATGCCCCTCATAATTTTGTATACCTCTATCAGGTCGCCCCTCAACCTCCTTCGTTCCAGTGAGAACAAACCGAGTTTATTCAATCGCTCCTCATAGCTTATGCCCTCCATACCAGGCAACATTCTGGTAAATCTCTTCTGCACCCTCTCTAAAGCCTCCACATCCTTCTGGTAGTGTGGCGACCAGAATTGAACACTATACTCCAAGTGTGGCCTAACTAAGGTTCTATACAGCAAACCCCCCCACTGACCATGGAGCAACTGCGTCATGCCTGAGCGAGAACGCACCTCAGCAATTAGAACGCGGGAGAGACCAATATCGGAAACGCTCTGGGTGCCGATCGGTTCGCTATCTAACCACAGCATGTCGGCCATGACCTACCCCTGTGTCATTCAACTCCACATAATCCCAAATAGCAGACCTCACCTGCCCACACACATCCTCATCCACCAACAGCCGCAAACCTAATCTCCACTATTGCCCTCGAGGCCTCCCCCGAACCAATCGCAAATCCACACAGTGCAGCGTGCAGTCTGAAACCACAATCTCGTTGGCGAAAACTGAATCCCGCCGTGACGTGGCGAGAAACCAATCATCACCAATTAAAGCCAATCTCCATACAATTAATGGGAATTACCCCCTATATAACGACCTCCCGTGATGTAACCGCCTCCCTAGCAAGTGGTCGCCTGGGCCCAATTAGTCCACCTTTTAACAAGCTTGAAGCTGGCGGAATGGCTGCTGTGGGGATCCAAGGAGGTGAGCAGTCATATTTGTTCCTGGGCAGTGAACCTGGGGCACTGGGGTTGCTGGCCACTGCTGGGGTGTTAGCGGGGGGGGGGCAGCCTCAGTTGGCGGGACGGGGCAGGGGTGGTCCGCCATTGATGGGGGGGAGCGGGGGTGGGGCGGGGAGGGGGATGCCCCTGGGCTGTGGGGCTGGGTGCCTCAGTGCCCACAAGTCTGCCATGCCACCCTCTGGATCAAGTGTACCCATAACGGGAGAAATGACAGCACCTGCCTGTCTGTCCCACCGATAACCCCCACTGACCATGGAGGCCTCTGGCTGTGTGGCTGAAGGCTATTGCTAATAGAGAATTGCCAATCGATGCTCAGTGAGCACTACACAGCTCCCAAATGGATTCCCATGGGTGGGCATGCGATGTGGCATCTAGGAGTTATTGCCTAGCATCCCAACCAGACCTTATGGCCTGGACATGGAGGAAGCAACCCCACGGACTCAGCTTCCAGCATCCAAATGCCCAGGGGCTGGGCCCCAGCACAGGGGACATTCCCGCGACCAGAAGTAGGATGTGTGCATTGGGAAAGGGACCAGTGCCAGGTCCAGGTAACATTACGAGCGGGTACAGGGTCTGGGGTCCGGTGATCAGGGGCCCTCGCTGCAGCCGGGGGAGCTTGGACAAGGTGTGATGGGTGGCACCCTGTGGGATGGCACGGGATGTGAGGGGGGAGAGGGGAGCCATGGGCGACTGGAGGGTCCCAGGGGGGTTGTCTCTCAATTCCTTACAGAAAATACACGGGATGGATGATATCCAGGACCCCGTGGCAGCTGCCTTTGCGGTGCTGCTGGCAGGCCCGGTAGCCAGATGCCGGAGAAGGCAGCGGCAGCAGCATCGACAGAGGCTCAAGATGGTGGTCCTTATGCAGGCCCCACCCCACACCCCGAATACCCGGCCGCATATCAGGCCAGGGAGGGACCCAGAGGAGGAGAAAAGCAACGGCCCAAGGTGTACAGGCGTCGCTGATCTTTCGAACAGATGACGGACAGCGTGTGCTGCAGGAGGCACCTGTGTCATGTCCTCGCAGATTTGGCACCACGTGGAGGAGGAGGATACTCGCTCCCGGTGGCCGTCAAGGTCATCGCAGCCCTGAACTTCTCTGCCTCAGGATCATTCCAGGGTCTCAGCGGGGACTCGTGCTGCATTTCACAAGCTGCAGACCACAAGTTCATCCGTGAGGTCATGGATGCCCTGTATGCCTGAACAGCTAACTATATAAACTTTGACCTGCACCAGGCCAAACAAGATGCTCCATCATCGCCAGGATGCCCCAGCCCGAGGGCTGATAGATGGCATGCATACCTTGCGCTCACCGGGCCTTCAGGTAGTGCCCTACATCAACAGGAAGGGGTTCCATCCCTGAACGTCCAACTCATGAGCGACCACCACATCAAGATCATGCATCATTCCCAGGGGGTATTCACGACAGCTACATCCTGGGGCAGTCAGACATCCCCTTCCTCTTCCAGGACCAGTCCGGGTTGGCTTTTGGGGGATAGGGGATACCTGCTGAGGACCTGGCTAATGATGCTAGTACAGAGGCCGGTGATCGATGTGGAGAACCGATACAACGAGGCCCATGAGGCCACCAGGCTGTCATTGAGCAGTGCTTCAGACTCCTCAAAATGCCTCGACCGCTCTGGTGGTGCACTGCAGTATAACTTCCAGAGGGTTTCCCTCTTTGTGGTGGTCTACTGTATCCTCCACAACCGAATAGAGCAGTGGGGTGTGTGCTGGTGATGGAGGGGTAGGAACATGTGGCCACTGAGGAGGAGGAGGATGAGGAAGTGCCAGACCAGGAGGGGCTGGAGGACGAGCCCGGGGAGGACCCACAGAACCAGCTGGAGGATGGAGGACAGGCGGCAGCGGCGAGGGTCCGGCATGCCTGGAGGGCCAGGGAGGCCTTCATCCTCACCCGCTTCAAATAGGACGTGGCTCATCCATCATCTGAACCTCTCCCCCCACTCACCCTCATCCCCCCCCCGCAAACCCTCCCCCCCACACCAGACTGTTCCACCCCCATGTGATATAACCTGGGGGGTTGGAGATCCAGGTCCACCATGCCCGGGGAGCTGGGGCAGGGGATTGGAGGTTGGTCCGCATTGTGGAAGAAAATGCCAGACGCGGCATATTTCTCATGTGCAATGTGTTTGAATGCTGTACATATGTGTCCCCAACTACCCTGAACCCGATAGTGCTGCCCCCACCTCCCCACTTCCCCCCCCCCACCCCCCCCCCCACCCACCTTGTTCCACCCTCCCAGTGTCTGTGTTACATCACTCCAGGGTGATAGGACTGTGTCGGCGGGTCACTGTCGAAAGCAGGGGGGGTGATGATAACCGGCGGAGAGTTGAGCGCTGGTGCTCCTCAATCTAGTCCATAGTCTGACCCCTGCCTGTCTGCTGAATGCTCGGTCACCTACACGTGATGTGCCTGGCGGCCTGGGGAGAATGACATTAACAACTCATATGTGACAGGCCATCTGGGTGGCATTCCTCTGCACCATATGTCAACCTCTAGGTTGGTAACCGATCTGTCCTCGGCCGTGAACTCCAGGTTAATACTCTCTAAACATCAACATATCTAAACTGATGCTACCCATAGCCTATCCCCCACCTGCTCATCCATCACTCCTGCCCTTGTTGACCCAAGGCACAAGAAGGTCCCCTAACCCTTTCAACTTAAAACTTGCATCCTTATGTTTATCACCCTTCATTGTCTCGCACTATTTCTGTAGTCTTGAGATTGTACTGTACCATGGTTTGCATTTGCATTCATTCCCTTAAGATGGATATTCCATAAATGGATTCCAAATTGCCTGATAATCTGAAGAGTCTTTTCACGGTTCAAGCCTTCCTAATCATAGAATCCTTACAGTTCAGAAGGAGGCCATTTGGCCCATCAAATCTGCACCGACCCTCTCTGCACCTGGGCCCACTCACCCACCCCATACCTTAAACCCACCCAACCTTTACTGGCATATTGTGTGCAGTTTTGGTGTCCTTATCTGAGGAAGGATGTTCTTGCTATGGAGGGAGTGCAGCAAAGGTTTACCAGACTGATTCCTGGGATGGCGGGACTGTCATATGAGGAGAGATTAAATCGATTAGCATAATAATCATCGGAGTTTAGAAGAGTGAAAAGGGATATCATAGAAACTTATAAAATTCTAACAGTATTAGACAGTGTAGATTCAGAAAGAATGTTCCTGATGGTGGGAAGTCCAGAATTCGGGGTCATAGTTTGAGGATAAGGGGAAACCTTTTAAGACTGAGCTGAGGAGAAATCTCTTCACCCAGAGAGTAGTGAATCTGTGAAATTCACTATCACAAAATGTAGTTGAGGCCAAAACATTGTGTAATTTCACGAAGAAATTAGGTATAGCACTTAGGGCGAAGGGGATTAAAGGATATGGGGGAAACGCAAGATTAGGCTATTGCGTTGGGTGATCAGCCGTGACCACAATAAATGGCGGAGCAGACTCAAATGGCGGAATGGCCTCCTCCTGCTCCTGTTTTCTATGTATGTTTCTATGTATGCTTTTGTGCAGACATGGGGCTGGATTCTCTGCCGGCGGGATGCTCCATTTTGCCGGCACCCCGGGGGTTTCCCAACGGCATGGGGCTGTCCCACAATGGGAAACCCCATTGACTAGCTGATGTAATGGGGCATCTGGCATGGGCGGGGTGGAGAATCCAGGCCATGGCATGCCTGCAGTATTGCTCTCCCAAGAATTTTTAGTCTCTCCGGGCTCCCATATCACCAAATCAATGGCCAGGAAGCCCAATTTGGGGCCTCTGTGTTTGTCTATGTGTGGAAAGGAAGTCAATGCTTGATCACTAACCTTCCTCCTTTTGTCCACATCCAGGTTTTAGCCAGTTGAGCAGCTAATGAAACTGACTATCATCTTTCAAGATGAATGCTTTCTGCCAACTACAGATTGCTGGGCTCATATGAATGGTCTATCCCAAGATAATAGTGAATGTTTATTGAAGTCTCTAAGCGACTTCTAAGGCATTAAATTGAAATGATAAATGCTTTCTCAGGATCAAATTTGAAACCCTAACATGTTCGGTGGATTTAATTTCTTTGCCAGTTAAATTTATCTGATTTAGAAACATTTTAATATAAGTTATGCTGAGAGCCTCATGTGGCCAATTAGTCAAACAAATCCCAAAAAATGACAGCTCTTCTGTTGTTTATAAACTAAAATGTGTTAATAACTAATATGATTCAATCAGGTTTTGACCCCTACTGCATGTCATGTGGCACCCAACACATAAAGCGAGTCGGAAACATTTAGGCAGCAAGTGGGCAAAAATGATTAATCTAACAGTAGTTCATTGCTAAAGTGGTTCATTTAATTGGAAGGAATGCAATGGCAAAAATGGATCAGCTCTGGTTTCTCAGCTGTGTTCAACTTATTAGGTATAACATATACAGACCAGGTTTTTAGATTGGGGATTTCTGTGCCAAAATTAGAGCCTATCACTAATGATGATCAGCAATTCAAGGGGTGGTGGGACTTTAACGAGTTCGTAAGAGCAGGAAACATGACCTATGCAATGACTGAATTAGGCGGGTTGTGAAAATTCATTTTCCCAATGGCGGGTGTGAGATGCAGAGATTAAAGTAACAATGTGCCTCGCACCGTCCTGTGTGCATGTAATATATTTGCATGCAATGGATTCTCATTAGCATAAAACTGTTTTTAATTATGTTCTACCTTCAAGATAAAGACAGCGGTGCATAATCTCATGGTACCTGGTTCACAGTTGGTAAAGGTGGTGTACAGCAGTTGCCATTTGCAGCTGTGTCTGAGGTCAGAGGTTTTCTTTGTTGACCGTTGTGGCACAGTTGGAGGCGAGCAGGAGAATGGCAGCTTACATGGAGGCTGGATGAGTCAAGCATGAGGGGGTTGGTGGTGGGGTTGAAAAATTAGAGTTCAATTGCATAGAGAAGTGGAAGTGATGTCCAAGAGAGGACAGAAGGTGGGGTTGGAGATTTAGAGGAATGAAGTGGGACGGACCTGGCATCCTAGGTGTGGCGGAGAGTTGGTGGGGGCAGTCAGACAAGATAAGAAATGGAGGGCCTTAATGGGCGGTGTCAGCACTATTTTGGGTCTATCTTAGGGTGTTGAATGGCAGAGTCCTATCAGGGTTTTGAGTTCACCTACAACATTTCAATTATCCCCGCTGAGAGTGAGCTTGGACAATTTACTTTACAATGCATTTAAGGCAGTGCCAGCTGGGCCTACAGAATTACGAGTCCAACATTGGACACTAACACTAACATTCAATAAATAGTTAACAAAAAAGCACAACATTGTTTCTTCCACAATAAAGGAAATTTCCCTATTCCTCTGAAACCATCATTGCGTGCCATCCATGAGGCGTGCCAGTACATTTAGATCTCTGACTAAGCTAACCTCAACAAATAATGATGATGCACACATGCATAAAGTGGAACCAATGTAACGTGAAATATTTACAAGTGAAATTTAAATTGGGAAGAAACATCCGTGCCATCTTTGTGCTCTCAATAAATCTTATGCTAAAGGCAATGGAGTTGGGCAGGCACAAAGCTTTGGCCGTGATACAGGGCCTCCCTGTTTAACCAGTAAGTTATTTTGTAGTCTGCCTGGAGCTGCAGCATTTTTAGCAGGGGCAGGTTTCACCATTGTAAAGCTACCACCACTGTGAAATCTCCTGTGCACACAGCTGGCACTTTTAAATTTAATTTGAGTCACGAGGGGGACGAGGGGAAGGCAAGAGAGCAGACAGGGTACAGACTTTCAATTGTGCCGTCAGGAACAGCTTGCCACTGATAAAAATCCACCCTCAGACTTTTCATAGTTTTGAAACTTAAAACTCCTTAAGATCATATTTATCTTCAAGGATCCAATTAAAGCTGATAAAATAAAGAATAAATCCAAGAACAGTTACATTTTATCCAATACAATTATGAGGGATTTGGTTAAACCTTTCAAATCCTGCAGGATTTTAAAGTTATTTCGGTGTACACATGTCAGGAACTGGATTACTGCTACTTTGAAACAATTTCTACAATGTACTTTGCCCATTATCCAGTTACCTTTCTTCCATCTTCCTTTGACTAGTCCGTTCCAATGTTACTCCAAGAACTGCTTGAGAATGCCCAGGGCAGCATGCAAAGCCTGCGTGAACACAACTCACAACTGAAATCAAGTCTCATGGTTTCCCATAACTTTACTGTAAAAAGAAATTATGGTCAAGATTCATACCAGGAATTGTGCTTCACAGTTCAAAGCAATTTGCACAACAAAAATATTGAATTATTCAACAATTCAAATTAAGCAACTTAAATAAACCAGAACAAATTGAAAACTATTTATATTGGCACAAAATGTGCAATACATATGAGGTTTGAAAGCATTGTTACATTTTTAAGGAATGACACAGATAAATTTGATTTTCTAGTATTCCTGAACAGAATGTATTACTGTTTTTGATATTGGTCATGCCACAAAGCTTGAGTGCATTTTACTGTTGATCAAAGATCTATGAAATGGAAATTTACAGGAACAAAAAGGATTAAACTGTCTCCAAATTTAAAGACGAACCTTGGCTTGACATCATCACTGATTCTGGAAAATTATGTGCTTTGCTTTTGAACTATAGGCTGAATTACTAAATTATTTATGTGCGTTACAACCTTACACCTTTCAAAGACAACTGGGAGCCTTGCAGACAAACATGGTCTATCAGTGTCATTGCAAACATATGTCTTGTAATTAATAAAGCCCCATTCTTTTGTTAAAGCAGTCAGACTAATCCTGCCAACATGGACTTCACTCTTTCATTCCGCACTCTAGCATGTGTGTGCAAAACTGATAATTTTAAATGTTATAAATAATTTGTTATTTTATAAAGTGGAAATGGAGATTGTACATTACAACAATGAATGACTGTATAAATGTTCATTTAATACACACTGTGAGAACCATTGGAAATAAATTTGTCACCAGCCTATGTTTTGATCTGAATGGAAACAGAAAGATCAGAGTAATCTGACTAGATGGTGCTTTCTGCTGCCTCCTTTTCACAGCAATTTTTTTTCAGTTTTCTTTCCACTCTCCTCTCCCCAAAACACTGGACTGGAAAACTGTTTATGCTGGCAGGCTGGCATGAACCGGACACAGGTAACAGTCACTGAAACTGAAGAAGTAGGCCTAAGGTGCACCTGATATCCTGGGACTCATTCAAACGAGAGAACTGAGTTCCTGCACCATAGTTACGCAGCGCAGTGGTTAGCACTGTTGCTTCACAGCACCAGGGACCCGGGTTCGATTCCTGGTTTGGGTCACGGTCTGTGCGAAGTCTGCACGTTCTCCCCATGTCTGCGTAGGTTTCCTCTGGGTGCTCGGGTTTCCTCCCACAAGTCCCAAAAGACATGCCGTTAGGTGGATTGATCACGCTAAATTGCTCTGGAGTGTCCAAAATGTTAGGTGGGGTTGCTGGGTTACGGGGATGGGGTGGAGGTATGGGCTTAGGTAAGGTGCTCTTTCAGGGGCTGATGGAGACTCGATGGGCCAAATGGCCTCCTTCTGCATTGTAAATTCTATGATTCTATACTCAGTAGCCATAGGTATCTCACTGGTAGTACGTTGGTGGGTAGGTCATTAAATGGGAAGGGGTGCAATTAGGAGAGGAGTCCTATGGAAAAGAAGTATGACCGGGAGGAGTCCAATCAAGAGAAGGGGTGAGATTGTTGGAAATGGTTGTGGGGGGGTTACTCAGAGTGCCACAAATAGAGGGGAAGGGAAGGGTAAACCTGAATAAGTATAATGGTTAACAGGAACCAAAACAACAGGTCAACATGTGAGGAGAAGGTAGAGATTAATAGGATGAACAGGGAGGGCCAGTCTAACAACTAAGGAGGGGAAGGGAAATGTAAAAAATCAAAATACAAGAAGACTGTGAGAGTGAAAGTTAAGAATGAGGCTGAGTGTTATCAGAGATTAATAAAGGAGGTCAGAATGTTTGAAAAGCATAGTGCACAAGAAAATCCTGCAAGGGAAAGACAAATCAGCAGGACATATTTAAAAACCTTCTACCTAAATGCATGCAGTATTTGGAATAAGGTAAATGAGCTGCCGGCACAAATAGAGACAAATGGGTATGATTTGGTGGGGAATTACTGAAACAAAGTTGCAGGAGGACCAGGACTAGGAGTTGAATCTCCAAGGGTGCTCAGTATTCCGAAAGGATAGACAGGATGGAACAGGAGGTGGAGTTGCTTTATTGGTTAATGATGGCATCAAGGCTGTATTAAGAAATGATATTGGCACTAAGGGCCAAAATGTTGAATCGATTTGGGTGGAAAAGGGAAAAAAAACCTTGGTAGGGGTCATTTACAAGCCCCCAAATAATATGTCCAAAGTGGGGGATAGTATAAACCAAGAAATAATGAGGGTTTGTGAGAAGGGCACAACAGTAATCATGGGTGATTTTAATATGCATATTGACTGAATTAATCAAATTGGCAAGGGTATCCTCGAGGGAGATTTCATAGAGTGTATGAGAGATTGTTTCTTGGGCAGTATGTTCTGGAGCCCACCAGGGAACAGGCTATTTTAGATTTTGTATTATGGAACAAAGAAGGGTTGATAAATAGTCTTGTCGTTAAGGATCCTCTTGGAAGGAGTGATCTCAGCATGCTGGAATTTCAAATACAGATTGAGCGAGAGAAGACAGAGTGCCATACTAGAGTCTTAGTGTTCGACAGAAGTAATTATACAGGCCTGAGGAAAGAGTTGGCCCAAGTAGACTGGAGACATATAATTGAGAGTAGGACAGTTGAAATTTCATTTCATTTCATTGAGGAATGATGACGAATGTTTAGGGCGATTTTAAATACCATTCAATCAAAGTACATTCCTGAGAGGAAGGGGAATTGTAAAAGTGAGAAAAACTATCCATGGCTAAACAAGGAGGTCAAGGAAGGCATAAAGGCAAAAACTAGGTATACCATACTGCAAAACCGAATGGAAAACTGGAGGATTGGGAGGACTTTAAAGTTCAGCAAAAGGCTACGAAAAATAAAATCAAATGAGCTAAGGTGAACTGTGAAAGGAAACTAGCAGAAAACATAAACACTGATACCAAAAGCTTCTATAAGTATATAAAGAGGAAAGAGAATCGCTAAAGTAAATGTTGGCCCTTTAGAGGACGATGCTGGGGAGCTAATAATGGGGAAAACAGAGATAATAATAATCTTTAATAGTGTCACAGGTAGGCTTACATTACACTGTAATGAGGTTACTGTGAAAATTCCCTAGTCTCCACATTCCGGGAGGGAGAATTCAGAATGTCCAATTCACCTAACAAACACCTCGGGCGAGATTCTCCGACCCCCCGCCGGGTCGGAGAATCGCCGGGGGCGGGCGTGAATCCCGCCCCCGCCGGTTGCCGAATTCTCTGGCACCAGATATTCGGCGGGGGCGGGAATCGCGCCGCGCCGGTTGATGGGCCCCGCCGGCGTAGATTAAACCACCTACCTTACCGGCGGGACAAGGCGGCACGGGCGGGCTCCGGGGTCCTGGGGGGGGCGCGGGGCGATCTGGCCCCGGGGGGTGCCCCCACGGTGGCCTGGCCCGCGATCGGGGCCCACCGATCCGCGGGCGGGCCTGTGCCGTGGGGGCACTCTTTTCCTTCCACCTTCGCCATGGTATCCAGCATGGCAGAGGCGGAAGAGACTCCCTCCGCTGCGCATGCGTGGGAATGCCGTCAGCGGCCGCTAACGCTCCCGCGCATGCGCCGCCCGGAGATGTCATTTCCGCGCCAGCTGGCGGGGCACCAAAGGCCTTTTCCACCAGCTGGCGGGGCGGAAATTCGTCCGGCGCAGGCCTAGCCCCTTAAGGTTGGGGCTCGGCCCCCCCAAGATGCGGAGCATTCCGCACCTTTGGGGCGGCGCGATGCCCGACTGATTTGCGCCGTTTTGAGCGCCATTCGCCGGACATCACGCCGATACCGGAGAATTACGCCTCTCTTTCGGGACTTGTGGGAGGAAAGCAGAGTACCCGGAGGAAACCCACGCAGACACGGGGAGAGCGTGCAGACTCGACACAGACAGTGACCCAAGCCGGGAATCGAACCCAGGACCGTCGCACTGTGAAGCAACAGTGCTAACCACTGTGTTACTGCACCGGCCATTTAGGGGATGTGGGCGTCACTGGCTAGTCACTGGTGGAGAGCTACCTTCTTAAACCGCTGCAGTCCCTGAGGTGTAGGTACACCCTCAATGCTGTACGGAGGGAGTTCCAGGATTTTGATCGAACCACAGTGAATGAACGGCATTATATTTCCAAGTCGGGGTGGTGAGTGAATTTGAGTGAAACCTCCAGGTGGGGGGTTCCCAGATATCTACTGCTCCTGTCCTAGATGGTAGTGGTGGTGAGTTTGGAAGGTGCTCTATTCCAGAGGTGAGTCTACAACAAGGCAGCATTCAGCCAAGTCAAGGAACAAAGTAAAAGTAAAAGCGCCTAAAACTGAATAAATTAAAACCAGGGGGAAGGTTCTCCACTGGTTGAAATGATAACTCAGCCACATTGCAGTGCTGCAGGAATTCCTCAAGGTAGTGTCCTACGGTCCCACCCTTCTTCAGTTGTTTCATTGATGACCTTCTCTCCATCGTAAGGGCAGAAATGGAGATGTTTATGGATGATCACAGTAGTCAGTTCCATTTGCCACTCCTCAACTATTTCTCGATATATGTAGTGAATCAAATTGACTGAAGAATGTTGTCTTGTGTGATGCTGGGGATCACAGGAGGAAGCCAAGATGGATCATTCACTCAGCACCTCTGGTTCTAAACACCTCAGCCTTTTGGACTGATGTACTGAGCTCTACCATCATTTAGGATGGGGATATTCATGGGCCCTTGTCTGCCTGTTAATTGTTAATTGTCCAGCACCACACAGTACAGAACATGGCCAACATAAGACATTATCCAGCAATCCCACATTGATTGCTTCACATAAGATTGCATCTATCTGCTCATGTTAAAAGCACAGAACGTAATCCACCCTACCCAAATTTAGGCCACCTCTGCATCACCAGGTAATTGCACATTAGGTGGGTGAAGTAGAAAAGTCACATTCTCACACCATTTCCCAGCCTTGACATAATCAGGCCCTGCTCTTGTAAAATCTACACCATAATATAGATTACGGGATAGCAGATCATAGGAGAATCCTTTGGAAGCAAACCTGTCATACAACAAAGTGTACAACAAATGTAAATGGGTGTTGATTAGTCATTGGAGACTGTAGGAGCTAGTATTACATTACAAAGAGCTTGATACTGTCAAGGATGCTTTGCATAATTAGCAATGACAACAATCCAACTCACCTCTATTCACAAGGTTACTGGAGTATTTTATTTGCTGTATTGAACATCCACATAAGCATGCTAAGTATATTAAAATGGCACATTTTGCATAATTTAGTGCCACTTTGTCAATAATTAGATATTTATTTTTATATTAAATGTGTTAACTATCTCTATTTAATGACTCTGACACTGGGCAATTTTCAAGTATGTTACATTTGGAAATACAACACATTTGGCTAATATTGTAGCCAAATTTGTTTGGCAGCAAGCATATGAAGTGTGGAGGCATGTTTTTTTTAAATATTGACAACAAAGATTTCATGCCTGTATCATCTGAGTCAGAAGGTTGCATATGCACGACCCTCCCCTGCGACATGACCGCACAATCATGGCTAACACTTCAGTACAGTACTCAAGATTATTCAATCTTTTGGATAAGACATTAAACTGGGGTCCCACCTGCCTTTTCAGGCATATGTTTATGATGCCAAGGCACTATTTAAGAAGACCAGAGGAATTCTCCCCGACGTCCAGGGCAATATTTTCCCCTCAATTAATGCCACTAGAACCTGGTCATTCATCCAATTTCTGTTTGTGGAATTTTGTGGTGCACAAATTGGATACTGCCTATATAGCAACAGTCACCAGTTCAAAACAAATGTATGAAGTGTTTTGGGACATTCTGAGAATGTTACAAATCACATATTAATGGAAGCATTTTTAAAATAGCTATTTTATAATATCAGACGGCAAATAATTTATTCCAGCAAACTAACCAACTTGCTGTCCAAGAAAAATATACAATATGGACAGCACAGCCTAGCCTTCCAAGCCCAATGATTGAAAAAAGACTAAGCTTTCCTACATCAGTTGCATTACTAGTTGTTTGTCGGGAAAAGGCCACTTTAAATTTAAATGCTAATATTGGCGAACAAGTATTCAATTTGTCTATCTGAACAGCACTGTTGATTCATTTCCATGTAGAAGAAATGGCTGTATCAAAGTAGGTAGGAATACTTACAAACATTTTATCTGTCCTTGAGCAATTTTCATTCTTGGTATGATTTTAGCTATAGAAAAAGACTTGTGCTCTCGTGTTTACATCTTTCCTCCTTGGCCAGCTTTTCTTGCAATACTCAAAATTTCAAACTATTAGAGGGCAGCATTACTGGACCTTGACTAGCTGCATTTCATGGATGACATGCCTCTGGTCTCAGTCGAAACAAACCAATATGGTATATAGAGAGATTGATTGTCTTCTTCTGCCTTGCAATCCTATTATATTTGTAATTATTATTCGTTTTATAATTTATAATCCTAAATATTTATCCACCTTTTTTTCAACAACTATAATCACCATGCCATATTATCATTGAGAGTTTATTCCATACATCTAAAAAAAAGTCCAGCCTCAGGTTTCAGCAATATATTCAATTGTTGGAATGCAGCAGCCAAAGCCAATAGTGGAGGTTTTTCCTGAAGGCCCCACCTTCTCAACATTGCCCCTCACCTGAGGTGTGATGATCCTCAGATTAAACCTCAAATGGGAAAGCAGCCTATGGCCATCTGGGAATATGGTGACTTTACTCTTACCTTGCGTAGCTGGCATCCACACAAGGTTCAGCCGTCATGGGGTTGCTAAAAACCTTGGACGATTCCCACCCCACCAACCCTATTATTCTTCCCAATTACTGAGATGGGATTATTTTAACGCTCAGAACAAGCAGAATTCAATCAGATGCAAATGAAAATGTAAAAATGCAAACCAAATGTAACCTAACTCAAAATGTGCCCATTCCCAATTTAAAAATTAAATTTAGAGTACCCAATTCATATTTTTCCAATTAAGGGGCAATTTAGTGTGGTCAATCCACCGAGCCTGTACATCTTTGGGTTGTGGGGTGAGACCCACGCATGAAGGGGAGAATGTGCAAACTCCACACGGAGAGCGACCCAGGGCTGGGATCGAACCTAGGACCTCGGCGCCATAAGGCACCAGTGCTAACCACTGCGCCACCATGCTGCCCTCCCAATTTTTTTTAATATAAATTTAAAGCACCCAATTATTTTTTTTCCCAATTAAGGGCAATTTAGTGTGGTCAATCCACCGAGCCTGTACATCTTTGGGTTGTGGGGTGAGACCAATGCATCACGGGGAGAACGTGCAAACTCCACACGGATAGTGACCCGGGGCCGGGATTGAACCCGGGTCCTCGGCTCCCACTCCCAATTTTGTTGGCGGTATATCAGTGGTTTATCAGTTCATCCAGGTGATTATAATGGTGTCGAGGGGAGATGGTGGACGGCTTACACATAGGTGTAAACATCACCAACAATCTGTCCTGGTCCACCTACGTCTACGTTACGACCAATAAAGCACAACAGCGCCTACAATTCCTCTGGAAAGTAAGGAAATTCAGCATGTCCACAACGACTTTTACCAATTTCAATAGATGCACCATAGAAAGCATCCTATCTGGCTGCATCACAACCTGGTCTGGCAACTGCTCGGCCCAAGACTGTAAGAAACTGCAGAGAGTCGTGGACATAGCCCAATCCATCATACAAACCTACCTCCCATCCATTGACTCTGTCTACACCTCCCACTGCCTTGGGATAGCAGGCAGCATAATCAAAGATGCCTCCCATCTGGGGTATTCTCTCTTCCAACCTCTTCCAACAGGCAAAAGATCCAAAAGTTTGAGAACACGTACTAACAGAATCAAAAACAGCATCTTCCCCACTGTTACCAGACTCCCGCCCCTCTTAGGGGTTGAACTGATTTTATGGACTGAATTGATCTTTCAGCGCATCTTCTCTACAGTTGTAGCACTATATACCGTATAATTTACCCGCTGTCTCTGTTTGTCTATTTTCATTATGTATCCTCATGGATGTTCTATGTTTTCACATTTGGAGCGATCTGCCTAGACTGTACGCAGAACAATACTTTTTAATGTACCTCGCTACACGTGGCAATAAATCTAAATCTAAATCAAAACATAAATCTTGGTTTTGGCTCCTCTTATCTTTCTCAGGCCCTCCTGAAAAACTTCAGGGTATTTACTGATGACTTCACACAGTCCTCCAACACCTAGCCTAAAAATCCTCAACCAGTTCAGCCTGATCTGCTGGAGCCAATCTCTCCCCATTAGGCTTGGTGTTTGTCCCTGCACATCAATGCATGGAAGTCGGGATGATTGCTGTATGCAAGTCACTGGGTTCATCGTGGTGTCCTTAATTCATAATGGTTCTCCCATGTAGGAGGCTAAGTCTAACCTTTGTGTCTTCTAAGCTCAAGAGCTGAATACCAGTTTGGAGGTAGTTATATGTCTGTTCGCCAGTGACCGTAGCTCTCCCATGTCCACCTCTATTTTCAATGGATGACCATTTACCAGCAGTTCCACCATTATCAGGGCAACTTTAATCATGACATTGCGGTTTAAGTGCATTGTCCCAGTTTCTGAAAGTGGGTATACCTTCATGGTGTGGGACTGGTCTTGGCTTCTTCCCTGAGTAACACACATTTTGCCTATTCTTATAATTTTGTCTTGGCTGTGTCCTTTGGCAGTGCTTACAATAGCACCTCATCTGACATCTACAACCTTCTAGAGCAGTTTCCTTAGCATCCATGGGGTTGACATCATGTTTCCTTGACTGCCAACTGACGTAAGTTGAGCTCCAATCTTGCAATGGACTACTTAGCATCATACCTGCGCAGGGGCCTTCAGCTGAGAAATGGTCACTTTTACACAGCGTCCTCCCCCAACTGGAGGACACCAGTGTACAATGCCGCTTGTAGTTTCTGCACCTCTTTTTCTGCATTTTTCAGTGAGAGTTATTTCAATTTTTTTTTCAAAATTCCGATTGGATTTTGCCAATAACGTTTTTGAGCTGTCACGTTGTTTATTCCCCATACCAATCTGTAACATTTTGGTCAGAGATGGTCTGAATTCTCAACGTTCTGCCAGTTTCCATAACTTGGCCAAAAACACGGTAATGGGTTCCCCTCGGGTTCTCCCAGCCGTGTGAAAGCAATATCTCTGGAGCAAAACAGAGAGTTTTGGGTGATAGTGATTTTTTTA
This sequence comes from Scyliorhinus torazame, assembly GCF_047496885.1. Taxonomy (NCBI): domain Eukaryota; kingdom Metazoa; phylum Chordata; class Chondrichthyes; order Carcharhiniformes; family Scyliorhinidae; genus Scyliorhinus; species Scyliorhinus torazame. The sequence goes on from NC_092708.1 coordinate 102,827,525, forward strand.
TTAAGTCTACTAACTCACCAAAGTCTTCGAATCAGGGAACCCTGGGTAGGTCAGGCCGTTTATCATGCTGAATGCTATCAGCAAGATCACTTTCTGCCCCTCATTTTCCTCAATATTATTAGCCCAAAGAGGTCCTGTGTATTGGACTCAGTCTTCTCCACTTACATCATAGGTTCAGGTTTACCAAAGAGAGGTGTTTTTTGTTACCGGAGAAGCCACTTGTTTTCAACAATGAAGGTTGCCCGAAGAAAAATCTTGTTTGACTCGTTGCCAATGTGATAATCTCGTCAAGGCCAGTGTTCCAATACCATTCCCTTTTATTAAAGTAACGAAAAAGGCCACTGCCATGGCTTATAGCACATGAGTCCAAGCTTGGGGGCCTACAGTATAATGGCCCAGGTTGAAGCAGCGGGTTTTGTGCTCCCACTGTTCATTCCGCATTGGGTGAGCTCCCGCCCACCATAATAACGGAATTCATATTCCACGAAGCCTACGGGAAGGTCTATTGAAGATCCTCCTTGACCTTTGTGGCAACCGTAACAAGCAGGTACCCCCGCAAGCCTGTTGGCAGCACTCCAGGCCTTACCTGGCAGTCTCCCCACAAAGTGCAAGGCCCACCAGCCACTGGTAAAAGGACAGCGGTCATTTGTTGGCCTGCAATTTACCACCAGTGACAAGATGACATGGCAGCAGGTAGACAGCAGACATTTGCCCTTACCTTCTCTCATCATTTCTTTTTTGTTATTTACAGCACAGAAGAAGGCCATTCGGACCATCATGACCAAAATGTTACGACACAGATTGGTATTGGGAATAAACAATGTGATAACTCAAAAAAAGTTATTTAAAGACCCCTCTGCCTCCCAATTCAGCCCCATATTTCTGGGTTTCCTGTCCGTGATTCCTCTCCCCCAAATTAAAATATTGGGGCCACAATCTTAGCACGGAACAACAGTTGAAACAAATCTGTTACTAAATCTATAAATGTGCGGAAGAATGTTAATCACACTAGATTCTTGAAGTGATACAGGAAAGGAAAGGAAATCACACACTTCAAAAACATGTAGACCAAACATTTGACTCAATTCGGTAACCATCGAACAACGTTATCGGCAGTGGTAGACACCCTATTGCAAAATATTTAGTTTTTGCTTTCTTCGGGGCACCTTGAAGAAAATGGTTAATGAATGTTGATGGCCACTACAGGCAGGAGGATAAGTAAAATGTGTTGTTTTATAATGATATAATAGCTTGGGCCTGTTTAATAATAATAATCTTTATTGTCACAAGTAGGCTTACATTAACACTGCATGAAGTTACTGTGAAAAGGCCCGACTGTATAAGGCACCAATCGCTCATAAGGGCTTTGGTAAACACTGATGCTCGATCAATAACTGCAAAGATGAGGTTAAGCATAACTGAAGGCTTTAATAGACAAGAACTGTTCCCCAGCAGCTCAGGTACAGAATGAGGGCTGCTCGGACGGCACCGACTCTTATACCCCGCCTATCAGGGCGGAGCTACATACTATACAGCCAATGGTAAACCCCCAGGTTTAACCAATGGACTTCAGCCTCTCGGGTGCTGCAATACCTGATAATACCACATTCACCCCCTGTTAAAAAAGAGACCGGTGGGGGTGGTGGCCAGCGGCTACAACTGTATTCAACATGATATGATCAGATATGGAGGTACCGTGATACCTCCTTACAGTGTTTAGAGGATATTTACAGTCATGGCAGATATATACAGTCAGTGTTTATTATTTACAGTTACAGATCGATTAAGATGAAGCAATCAGTCGGTCGGGTGCCCTGGTCGTCCTCTGGGATCGTCTGGGCCTCGGTGGTGATTCTGGTGGGGGTCCAGGCGTCTGCGACTCCGGGAGCATGGCTTCGGCCTCCATGGCAGCTTCGTCATCCCTAGACGGTGCTGGTGGGGGAAACGGTTGGCCTGGGAGGGGGGCACCTATAGGGGGCGTCGGTGGGTGGGAGGGCCCAGGCAGGAGCGGCAGGAGGACTGACCCTCCTGTGAGGTGCTGCGGAGGGAGGAGTGGGGGTGGTGGTTGGGGTGCGCGTGGGGTTCCGGCAGGCGCCAGGTCACATAGGGAGACCGTAACTTGTCGGCCATCAGGGAACGCCATGTAGGTGTACTGGGGGTTAGCGTGCAGCAGATGGACCCTCTCAACCAACGGGTCCGACTTGTGTACCCGCTCGTGTTTTCGGAGCAGGATGGGTCCGGGTGTCGCTAGCCAGGTCGGGAGCGCGGTCCCGGAGGAGGACTTCCTGGGGGAGACAAGGAGACATTCATGAGGTGCCTGATTGGTGTTCATACAGAGCAATGATCGGATGGAGTGGAGGGCTTCTTGCCAGTGGGAGACAGGGAGGTTCCTGGACCGTAGGGCCAGTAGGACGGTCTTCCAGACCGTACCATTCTCCCTCTCTACCTGCCCGTTTCCCCGGGGGTTGTAACTGGTCGTCCTGCTTGAGGCGATGCCCTTGCTGAGCAGGAATTGATGCAGTTCGTCGCTCATAAAGGAGGACTCCCTATCACTATGTATGTAAGCGGGGAAACCGAACAGTGTAAAGATGCTATGGAGGGCCTTGATGATGGTGGTTGCGGTCATGTCGGGGCAGGGGATGGCGAATGGGAACCGGAGGTACTCGTCAATCACGTTCAGGAAGTACGTGTTGCGGTCGGTGGAGGGGAGGGGGCCTTTGAAGTCCATGCTGAGGCGTTCAAAGGGACGTGAAGCCTTTATCAGGTGCGCCCTCTCTGGCCGGTAGAAGTGCGGTTTGCACTCCGCGCAGATTTGGCAGTCCCTGGTGGCTGTCCTGACCTCCTCGATGGAGTAGGGCAGGTTGCGGGTCTTGACAAAGTGGAACAAGCGAGTGACCCCGGGGTGGCAGAGGTCCTCGTGGAGGGCTCGGAGGCGATCCACTTGTGCAGTGGCACATGTGCCGCGGGACAGGGCGTCAAGAGGCTCGTTTATCTTCCCGGGATGATACAAGATCTCGTAGTTGTAGGTGGAGAGTTCTATCCTCCATCGCAAGATCTTGTCGTTTTTTTATCTTGCCCCGCTGTGCATTATCGAACATGAACGCCATCGACCGTTGGTCAGTGAGGAGAGTGAATCTCCTGCCGGCCAGGTAATGCCTCCAGTGTCGCACAGCTTCTACTATGGCCTGGGCCTCCTTTTCGATTGAGGAATGGCGGATTTCGGAAGCATGGAGGTTACGGGAGAAGAAGGCCACAGTCTGCCCATTTGGTTGAGGGTGGCAGCCAGAGCTACGTCGGACGCATCGCTCTTGACCTGGAAGGGGAGGGACTCGTCGATGGCGCGCATCGTGGCCTTTGCAATGTCTGCTTTGATGCAGCTGTAGGCCTGGCAGGCCTCCTTCAACAGGGGGAAGGTTGTGGACTGAATCAGGGGACAGGCTTTGTCTGCGTAGTTAGGGACCCACTGGTTGTAGTAACTAAAAAACCCGAGGCAGCGTTTCAGGGCCTTGGGGGAGGTAGAACTCCATGAGGGGGCGCATGCGTTCAGGGTCGGGGCCTATACCTCCATTTCGCACTACGTAGCCGAGAATGGCTAGACGGTCGGTGCTAAATACGTATTTATCCTTATTGCACGTTAATTTAAGGATTTTAGTGGTCTGGAGAAATTTTCGGAGGTTGGTGTCGTGGTCCTGCTGGTCATGGCCGCAGATGGTGACGTTATCGAGATACGGAAACGTTGCGCGCAAGCCGTACCGGTCAACCATTCGGTCCATCTCGCGTTGGAAGACTGAGACCCTGTTAGTGACACCTGTTAGAGACCCTGTTAGTGACCTTGTTAGGGAACCCTTAAAAAATGATAGAGACGCCCATCTGCCTCGAAGGCAGTGTATTTGCGGTCGCTCGTGCGGAGGGGTAGCTGGTGGTAGACGGACTTGAGATCCACCATGGAGAAGACCTTATAATGCGCGATCCTGTTTACCAGGTCAGATATGCGGGGGAGAGGGTACGCGTCCAGCTGCGTAAACCTGTTGATGATCTGACTATAGTCAATGACCATCCTATGTTTCTCCCCGGTCTTTACCACCACTACTTGGGCTCTCCAGGGACTGTTGCTAGCTTCAATGACCCCTTCCCTTAGTAGACTTTGGACCTCCGACCTAATGAAGGTCTGTTCCTGGGCACTGTACCGTCTGCTCCTGGTGGCGAGGGGTTTGCAATCCGGGGTGAGGTTTGCAAACAGGGAAGGCGGGTCGACCTTAAGGGTCGTGAAGCCGCAGACAGTAAGGGGGGGCATAGAGCCGCCGAATTTGAAGGTCAGACTTTGCAGGTTACATTGGAAATCCAACCCCAGGAGTGTAGCCGTGCAGAGGTGCGGAAGGACATAAAGGCGGAAATTGTTGAATTTCCTTCCTTGGACTGAGAGGTTTGCTAGACAGAACCCCTTTATCTCCATTGAGTGGGAACCGGAGGCCAGGGAGATTCTTTGATTTACAGGGTGGGTAAAAAGTGAACAGCGCCTTACCGTGTCGGGGTACATAAAGCTTTCCGTGCTCCCAGAGTCGATCAGGCAGGACGTCTCATGGCCGTTGATGAAGACCATCGTCGTTGCTGTTGAGAGTGTTCGTGGTCGATTTTGGTCCAGAGTCACCGAGGCCAGACGCAGGAGTTGTGCATTTTGATCGGGCAGTGTGTAGTCGGCCGGGCTGGGGTCCTGGGGCCCCATCCAAGATGGCGTCTCCCATGGGTTGCACATGGTGGTCGGAGATGAACAAAATGGCAGCGCCCATCCGTCCAGCGTGGTGTCCGGGGAACAAGTTGGCGGCGCCCGTGGGCCGCACGTGGCCCTAGGATACGGGGGTGCCGGTGATTGCTGGCCGCCTGGGGCCCAGGGAGAAGTTTGCAGTGGCAGTCCGGAGTCGTCGTTGGAGACCGCGGCCACCGCTCGTGCCTGGCAGACCCCCACAAAATGGCCCTTTTTGCTGCACCCTTTGCAGGTGGATGTGCGGGCCGGGCAGCGCTGGCGGGGGTGCTTTGCCTGCCCGCAGGAGAAACAGCTGGGCCCAGCGGAGTTAGCGGGCCGCCTTACAGCGCAGGCCTGCAGGGACACGGGGAAGGTCTGTGGGGCTGCCGCTGCGGGATTCCACGCTGCCCAGGGGGCCGCCGCGCGGTCGGACACATAGGATTGTGCGTTCCTGGGGGCAACGTCTATGGACCCTGCCAGGGCCCGTGCCTCTCCAAGTCCCAGGGTGTCTTTCTCTAAAAGACGCTGAGGAGCTCATACCTGCTACGTGGGCATCCCGGACTAGGAGATCCATGTGCTCGCTCGCTGAAACTTGCGGGCAGCCACAGCTTCTGCCCAGCACCAGTAGCGCGCAGTAGAACTCCTCCAACGATTCCCCGGGGCTTTGTCGTCTCGTTGCAAGCAGGTGACGCGCGTAGACCTGATTTACCAGGCGGATATAATGTCCTTTTAAAAGTTCGATTGCTGCATCAAAGTTTTCCGCCTCCTCGATAAGGGTGTAGATCCCAGGGTTTACCCTTGAGTGCAGGAGACGCGGTTTCTGCTCCCCCGAGGGTGTGCCTCCAGCCGTCTCAAGGTAGCCTTTGAAACACGCCAGCCAGTGCTTGAAAATCGCCGCTGAGTTCGCCGCATGGGGACTGAGTTGCAGACAATCCAGCTTGATTCGGAGAACCATCCTTTCAACTTAAGTTGTAGTCTATTAAATTGATGCACGATCAATAACTGCAAAGATGAGGTTAAAGCATAACTGAAGGCTTTAATAGACTAGAACTGTTCCCCAGCAGCTCAGGTACAGAATGAGGGCTGCTTGGCCGGCACCGACTCTTATACCCCGCCTATCAGGGTGGAGCTACATACTATACAGGCAATGGTAAACCCCCAGGTTTAACCAATGGACTTCAGCCTCTCGGGTGCTGCAATACCTGATAATACCACAAACACATTGTGGGTTAATTTATTAAGACTAGGCCCATGAAAACAGTAATACATAGGTACAAACCTTGAAGGCATCAGAGGTCTGTGCTCTTCTCAAAGCAAAACTGAAACTAAGACTGGATGATGTGATAGATTTCCCCTCTAGTGTTGTTATGCTGATATCCCTTAAGGACATATTACAACATTCCCCTTATGTGTTTCTGACAGGATATCGGGTAGTCATTCTTATTTCCTGAATGTACATAATGTGTACGGTCTGTTTGGGTCAGTGCACAGCTCTTTGTAGCTTTTTTAGCCTTTGCTCTAGTGCACTGCCACTGCCAATGGCCCTTTCCACCACATGCCTTGCAGAATTGATGAAAACTGGTAATTTGCCTGGTGCATAGAGAAGTCCATACCTTCCACATGTCTTGCTAGGTTTGGGCATTCCAGTGAGTACATCAACAATTGTAGCTGTACTTGAGACCTGTAAGCTTTGTCAACCTGCGAGGATCATTTTGTATTTATAACCATCCTTGATGCAGCTCTTCAATGCTAGATGTTTTGGGTTTGCCTAGCATATCTTTCTGGAATATTTCCATGGAAGTGGATGTGACCACTAACTCAACAATTCTGTCTGCAAGTTCTGCGTTTGAAAAATCCCATGTAAAATTTGCTCTACGTTCATTGACAAAGTGGTCTGTGGATTCTGTGGGCTGTTGTAGAAATGACATGAACTCGAGTCAATGAATACAGAAGTTTAACTTGATTCTGAATCAGTTTTCCATTGTGGTCCATATCTCTATGCTTTAGCTGTTTTTCTGTTAATCCTGATCTATTAAGCCTATGTAGACCTTCATTCCCAATTGATCGGTGAATTTTTATGGCTTGCCTGATTCAGACACAGTTGAATCAAGAAACCATAGGCTGCAGTGTACATGCCCCCATAGGCTTGTCTTTGGCGGGGGCCACGTAAAACAAGGTGAGTGTCCATCCCACCACCTTGCCACCCACTCCCAAACTCACCCCCATAATACCGGGAGAGGGTGGACAGGTGCCGAAATCAACAACCTGGCCGCCATATTTAAATCGATCATCAAGGGTCAATTAAGCTTGTTACCTAGCCAATTAACCCTGATACCATGCTGCCTATAACATATAAACATTTGGTGTGGGCAGTCAGGTTGCAGTGGGTAACCTGATTTCATAAATAATCACCTCAAAGAGTGGGAAGGAAGGGGGCATCCTATCTTTGGGAGCTCCCTTTGCCAATTGGGGGGCAGCCCAACTAAGATAGAAATCCCCTTTCTTCCTACCAATTCACAGCCTTAAAACTGTCCCCCGCACCCATTTCTCTGAACTGCCTAAACCCACCGTGCTCAAACTTTATTGTTTTGAGGGATCCATGAGCCTTTTTCCTCCTTTTTCTTGCAGTATTAGCAGTGCCCACCAACGTGCTCTTGGCACTGTTGATACTGATGAAACTGCAAGGCAATTGGATTGTCCAGCAGCTCCTGAGGCCGTGACTGCCTCTCCAGCGAGGGGAGGAAGTTCCAATTGATTTTATTAGCTCATCCACGGCACGTTATGGGTGCGGGGTGTGTTGGCGTTGAGCGGGTGGGTTCCACGTTGACTTTGCTTCCGAGGTGATGACAGTCACAGCCAATGCACCCCCCCCCCCAACCCCGGCGCACCTCCCCTACCCCTTAAGATTCAGTCCCATAGCTCTGTGCGCTGTTTAAACAGTTGAATTTGGACAGTAGGCCAGCTGCATCCCAATTCAAACTAGGGAATTTTGTGAACCTTCTGACAATATCCTTTTGACATTTCTTCTTCAGTATTGTCTGGGTTGAGAGTCACTGTAGAGACACTTGCACATGCTTTTCCAAAGCTCTGCCCATGAAGGTGAATTGTCTTCACATGGAGCAACAGCATCTTTGCTTTTTATTCAATTTATTGTTCAGAAACAACCAAAGCCTCATGTTATAATCACAACCACCTCTGCATGATGCTGATGCCTTTTTTATTGTTTGATTCTCCCTTTCTCGCTGGAGACCTGGCCCACACCCTGTTCACTCAGCTTCCCCGACTGAGCTAACCGCTGGTCCTCTCCACGCACCGACCCACTCACTATGCACTCCAGTCGCACCATGAGGGTTCCTTCTGCTTACCAGCTCTTTACATGAGCACTGTGGGTTCAGTTATTCAGACTAGGCACATAAGAACAGTTATACGTAGGTACAAAGCTTGAAAGTATCAGAGCTATTTTCTGCTTCAAAAATGAAACTAAGAATGCATCACTTGACACGTTTCCCTTCTAAAAATATAATGCTGGTATCCCTTAAAGGCATATTACAACAAAACGATCCCTGCATTATATACAGTGGACACTTTGCTACCTGGGAACAATATTGGATTTCTGTTTACTGTGCAAACCATTTTATCTATACAGTTTGCATATTGGATTGGATTGGATTGGATTTGTTTATTGTCACGTGTACCGAGGTACAGTGAAAAGTATTTTTCTGCGAGCAGCTCAACAGATCATTAAGTACATGAGAAGAAAAGGGAATAAAAGAAAATACATAATAGGGCAACACAACATATACAATGTAACTACAAAAGCACTGGCATCGGATGAAGCATACAGGGTGTAGTGTGAATGAAATCAGTCCATAAGAGGGTCATTTAGGATTCTGGTGACAGTGGGGAAGAAGCTGTTTTTGAGTCTGTTCGTGCGTGTTCTCAGACTTCTGTATCTCCTGCCCGATGGAAGTAGTTGGAAGAGTGAGTAAGCCGGGTGGGAGGGATCTTTGATTATACTGCCCGCTTTCCCCAGGCAGCGGGAGGTGTAGATGGAGTCAATGGATGGGAGGCAGGTTCGTGTGATGGACTGGGCACTGTTCACAACTCTCTGAAGTTTCTTGCGGTCCTGGGCCGAGCAGTTGCCATACCAGGCTGTGATGCAGCCAGATAGGATGCTTTCTATGGTGCATCTGTAAAAGTTGGTAAGAGTCAATGTGGACATGCCGAATTTCCTTAGTTTCCTGAGGAAGTATAGGTGCTGTTGTGTTTTCTTGGTGGTAGCGTCGACGTGGGTGGACCAGGACAGATTTTTGGAGATGTGCACCCCTTGGAATTTGAAACTGCTAACCATCTCCACCTCGGCCCCGTTGATGTTGACAGGGGTGTGTACAGGGTGCACAGGGTGTACAGGTGATGCTGACAGGGGTGTGTATAGTCACTTTCCAGAAAGCACCTTAAAAGATGCCAAACTAAGGGCAAACCATGAGCCTCTTCCAAAGCAGGCATTGAATAAGGTAATTGAACGTATAATGTCTGCAGGAAAGTCATTAACATATTTATTTCAACAAGGGGAAACTAAGAATCAGGTGGCAGGGAAAATCATGCCCATTTTGTCTTCTTATTTGATGAAGTTTTTAATGTGCAGAGCAATAGGTTTATATTCAGGTTTTAACAGCCTATTGGGGACTTGCTGAAAATCTCTGATGTTGCCAGTCTGTTTTAACTGCGGTGAAGTAGGCAAAAATAAACTATTTTGTATTTACTTTTTGTAAAATATTTGTATTCTCCATTTTCACATTTTCTTCAGAATTAACACCCCACCAACAAGCAGGAAACGGTAACAAATACAAAATCAATCCCCTTATCGACAACAACGATCCCATCCTCCCACCACCCCAAACAATGCCCCACCTGACAATATAAGCATCAAATAAAACAAACCCTCCCACGGTGGGGAAAACAAAGGGAAAAAAAAAGAAAAAGGAATCAGGAATCGCCTATGGTCACCATTGACCTATAGAGTCCAACCCCCCCCCCCCTGACATTAAATGCCATCCAATCCCCGAAAGAGTACCGTAAATGACACCCATGAATTGTAAACCACACCCCCCCCCGACTCCTCCCCTCCACTTCCTCTTCTAAAACTCCTCCCCCCAACCTCCGTTCCTTCCCCACACCTTTCCACCCCGGCTAGACCACTCGGACCCTGTTCTGCCAGGCTCCGATGGCTGCAGCCACTCCCCCCGCCTCACTCCCATTCACTGGCCGGCTTAAACCAGACAGCGTGGGGGCCCCCGTCCGGGTCTCTTTCCCCCTTGCCCGGTCCCAGGAAAACCAAGAAATCCCCTTTAGCACACAACCCCCGCATACACACCCAAGCCCCAAAGAACCATCATTGCAAGTGAAAGTCCCATCTCTTCCCTTGTCCAAATATATATAACGTTGGCTCATTTAGCCCATACACCTGCACGCAGTGAAAAAATACAGTTACATGAGGCTACATCGGTACATGACCATTTCTCAATTCAGCCACAGTCCTTCTGCCTACGCAAACTCCTCTGCTGCTTCCGCCGTCCCAAAATAAAAGTCCTTGGATTTGTAGGTCACCCTCAACTTAGCTGGGTATACTATGCCGCACTGCACCTTATGTACAGTGCCTTCTTCACCCTGCTGAAGGCAGCCCGCCTCCTCGCCAGCTCCACCGTAAAGTCCTGGTATATGCGTATTCCAGCCCACTGCACCACCCGCTTCTGCTTTGCCCAGCACAGGACCTTCTCCTTCACACTGTACCTACGAGAACACAGAGTCACTACTCTTGGCGGTTCACTCTCCTTTGGTACAGGCCTCCACGACCGATGAGCCCGATCCGGTCCATATCGGGAGGGATCATCCCCCTCCCGCAATAGCTTCGCCAACATCGTGGCAAAATACTCAGTCGGCCTCGGGCCTTCCACTCCTTCGGGCAGACCCACAATCCTCAGATTCTGTCGCCTGGATCTGTTTTCCAAGTCGTCCATTTTGGCTCGCAGACCCTTGTTGATCTCTATTACCTCCGCATCTCCTTTCCCATCGAGGTAAGTTGATCACTGTGCTGCAATAATGTCTCTTCAACTTCCTTCAGCACCTCACCTTGCTCCCGCACCTCCGCCACTGCGCTCAATACCGCCACTCTCACCGGGGCAATCGCCTCCTCCACCAGCACTTTCAATACCGCCCCCGTCTCCTTCCTCATCACCTCCATGTGTTTTGTGAACTGCCTTTCGAGTTCCACGGCCATCACCGTAGTCATTTCTTCAGCCGTGGGCAATGCGGCCTCCCCTGGTGCCCCAGCCTCCACTTTTCTTGCCGTCCCCACGGTGACCTTTCCACTCCCGACAGACTTTAAGCCGCTTTTCTCACGGCCGGTTTTAAACTTATTTTCGACAATTCCCTTCACTGTGCCTTCTCCCTGCTTTTGCCACCTCCGTTGCCCCTGGGACCGGGCGTTAAATCCCGAAAATGCCATTCCCGAACGGGAGCCCTCCAATGTGCGGCTGCCTTCCGCCCGCCGTCACCGGAAGTCCCAGCATCAGCAGAGTTAACACTTAACTATACAAGTCTGGATCCTGCCCATTGTCACTATTTTGTATTTACTGATTGGAGGATTTCCTTTTGGTGAATTTTGCTTCCTTGTTTGATAATCATGAAAACAATCATGGGGAGACCATCCTCCCCAGTCAGACACTGAAAAGGTTAGGTTCAATTATGTCATTGACTCCATATTGCCAATAATTAGGGGCCTCTGAATTTGGTGGAACCCCCCCCCACCCCTGAATGTGCTGCATGGAGGCTGAGTCGATTAAGCTGGCAGTCTCTGTGCACCAGCAAAGCGCACATGCCAGTAAAATGGTCCTTAACTGGGATCTTAATTATGTAATAGGCTGCCCCCCCTCCATGATGCCTGCAGTCCGTACCCCCTAAGCAACACATAGGGCTAAAGTTCCATTGAGTTGTAAGGACGCCACAACTATTTAAAAATCATGGCAATTTTCACTGGAGCGGAATACGGGGGTAAGTAGCAAGCCCACACCAGCACTCCAAAATTGGCTGGCTCCGTCAATGGGGTAACCATCTCCTAGCACCCTGCACCCAACCTCGTCCCCCTGTCTAATTTTCATGGAGTCAGACTAGCTTCTGATTCTGATCCCCTCATAGGAGTCCTGAACCATGGCCCTATAGTTTGGAATCTAGATTTGGATAACCCCCATGCCTCATTCACATCAACTCAAGCAAACTCATGTGCCCCACTCTTATGGCCCCCCATTTGATCCATGCCAATGGGATGTGTAGACTGTTTAAAAAACACCCATTCATAGATTTCTTTTGAAAGCTGCTGTTTCTAAAATTCTAGAAAGCAATCAACCAGACCTTCATGTCATGAAGAACAGAAGCTATAAGCACATGACATCTTTTGAGAGCCCAAACTCCCATAAAAGGATTAACTTTATTGACCCAGTACAGAGAAGTGAAACTTTGAATGATTGGCAACTTTATGATGTTATAATAATTTGTTTTTTCTTTGATCTCTTTTGTCAATAGCTCAGTGTCTATTTGCACAAGATAAGTAAGTGACAACTGGTTTTGTTCCAATTATTGATACTGTATAGATCAGGTTGATTGACACTTTTATAAGGTTCTATCAAAAGCAGTTTGTGTATTAAGAAAATTATGAATTGGTGTTTTTAAGCAGTTTTACACATGCCATTGGATTCATCAATTCTGCAGAGCATGTATACTGTTTGAATGGGCATGTCAGTATCATGAGTTTGCATAGAGAGAATGAGGAGCGATTGGGGATGGAAGGGGGGCATGAGTTGCCCTGGAAGATATGAGGGTGATATGGGGATGGGGAGCAGTGATAGGATGTGAGTGATGAGGGCTAGACAAAGTAAAATATAAGCACCAACTGGGACAAAGTCCCAGAGAACTAAGGTGGCATTTTAACTAGCTCGCCTTGAAACTCGCCCACCCTTTTGGCTGCCTGTGATCTATATCCAGGAAAGCAGACCCAACTATATCCTGTCCCTGCCTTCCCAAAGTGAATATTGGGTCTGACAGGACACTTTCTACTGAGGCCAAGTTAGGAAATTTCCCGACTTGAACTATCACCTCCGAAGCGAAAATCTGGCTTTAAAAATAGGTGATCATGTAATTTCTTTCATATTTAATTAATTTAATTGGTTGTCATATTTTTCTGTATTAGAACAGTAGCCATACATCAAAAGTACTTTATTAGTTGAGACGCTTTCCTGAAATCATGAAAGATGCTTTTTTAAAAATAAATTTAGAGTGCCCAATTCACTTTTTCCAATTAAGGGACAATTTAGCATGGCCAATCCACCTACCCTGCACATCTTTGGGTTGTAGGGGTGAAACCCACACAAACACGGGGAGAATGTGCAAACTCCACACGGACAGTGACCCGGGGCCGGGATCGAACCTGGGACCTCAGCGCCGTGAGGCAGCAATGCTAACCACTGCACCACCGTGCAGCCCCATGAAAGATGCTTTTGATAGATTTCTGCTAAGAATCAAATAAAATAATTGTTGTAATTTTGAACGAAATGAAATCTAGTTCAATTGGCAAATTAACCAAAAAATGGACTGTCCATGCCATAAAGATTCTCTTCAATTGTTAAATTATGATGTTAGTGGCTTTAAACAGACTCCTCAAATTAAAACATGGTACAATTAAGTGTTGCTGTATTAAGCTTCTCTCAATAGCCTCAGTACAAAACCTTTGCATCAGTCTTAATGGCGAGCGTGTTCATTAATCACAATTCCTTTTTTTAGGTGAGCTTGCACTGATCTGTGGCTGCTCTTGTAGCCATAGCATTCATTAGGTTGCCATAGAGACTATAGGTGCATATAAACATGCGTATGGAGATTATATGAGCTGTAATGAAATGTGAACTGTGTAAAATAAAATGATACCCTCCGTACTTTTGCTTCAATTCAGTTGATATCACCTTGTTAAATGAACACATGGTTTACAAATTTTTTAGCTACGGCAGCTGATACATTTCATCAACAAAATGGTTATTTTATGAAGATTAAAGTGACTCGTCTCAGCCCGGGTATTCAACAGCACAAAATTTCTAGGTGACAAAGTAACAACCAGTTAAACTTCATAAATCAACCAATAAATACGATAAGATTCTTAGGTTTATCCTCCCACAGAAAAGTCAATCATGCAGTCAATTCTACCAGTTATTTAATATGAGCAGGAACAAATCTCTTTGAATTACAAAGAAGTGGAAATTGGGGTTAACTGTCAGTTACTTACAGGTGTAAGTGGCCTTGTCATTGGAGCCAGTGCTACATACATAACTTAAGCAAAAAACAATCCTGAGCAAGTCTAAAGCTGGTCAGAGAAGTTGGGTTAATGCTAGTTTTTATTACTGCTACTGCGGTACTGTAAGCTCTTAAATACATTCCATGGACATATTTTTAGCAGCTTCACAAGGGTGTTTTGTGTTTGATTTACGCAAACAACTGTTAAATTATTTTTATATTTGTGAGGAAGTGAATGATATTAGATCATCAATCCTTCGAGGCTGGGATCAGGAGAAAGGCTATTACATTTCAGAAGCTGTTAAAGCGGTTTTGCCCTCTGGCTTATTTTATCTGCAGTGTTTGCTGTTGGTGAAAGCCAGTGATGCTTGGAATACTGGAGCAGCTCAGGGAATGGTGGCTTTGAGAGTAAATAACAGCAGAGCTGTAGCCTGTGCCATATATCCCAATATCCATGCAGCATTGAGAAGGCAGTGTCTTTGATTAAAGCCGACAGTTTCAGCAAGGATGGGCCTACACCTTCTGTTCGTGCCTCCAGCTCTGGCCCCACAGCAGACTGCCAACAGGGCACTGTTCTGCCAGTTGTAATTTTAATTGGCCATCTGGGGAAAGAACAAACCACTGACTGGAGATTAATCAGTAAATTAACCCAGCCATAATACACATATCCCAGTGGACTGCAGACAGCTCCAGGCTGGGAGCAGCTTGGGATGTTGGAGGACTTGTATTGAAATGCTGTATTTCAGAATATCATGTGACTGAACATCTTCTCAGTGTCCTGAACCTCCCTTTAGTGTGACCTTGATGGTGACCCTGATTTGTATGACAGTCGCAGGGAGGTTTCTTTTACAGTGCCTAAACACAGATGGCACAGCTATTGGCATTGGTGGAAATAATTTTGAAGAATCAGTGAGAATGACAACTTTCCTCAAGTGGATAAATCTCTTGACAAGCTAAAGCTCAAACAGGAAGAAAGAGATTTTGCTTTTGACCAATGCAGCACTTGCATTAGGCGGGGGTGTGGGGCAAGTGGTGGGTAAGAAAATAATATAGCAGTTTAGTTGTCAAAATTAGATCTCGTTTTTTTTTTCTTTTTTACTTCAAGATATGTACTCTGTCAAATGATCTTAAGACTGACACCATTGCATTAAGATAAATATAGCTCACTAAAGTTCGCAACCCGTCCAAATCAATTTTTACATAAGGAAATAATGTAAATTCAAGTAAACAGAGTCATGGATACCACTCTTGTGTGAAGTCTGAAGTAAAAAAAAATTCATTTCCTTAACGGGTGATATGAGTAATCTATGCTCCAGTCACTCTTGAAGTAAGATAAACCGATATTATCTTGTTTACATTTGGCGCTGTGCTCTTGTTGCAGAATATCTTTATTTGTTCTCATGAAGTTGACGATATTGGATTTATTGTCTATCTTTAGTCATCCTGAGAAAGTGGGGTGAGCTTTCCATCGCAATTGGTTCCGTAACTAGGTGGCTTGCTCAGCCACTTTGAGGAATATTAAAGAATGGATTCTCTCTGTTATTCTGCCCAGAATTTGCTGCTCTTCACCCACCTTCTGGCCCAGGTTTCCAGCTCATTTTCTCCCATTCCTCCATGTTCCTATTGCCCTTCAAGACCAGCAAGTGAACCAGGACAATGGACTTGGGATATTGATGGGTACAGTCTCATATGTAAGATCTAGAGGGAGACAGTTTATTGGAGATCTCCTTTCATTCCTCTCTGTCTGATGCCTTACCTGCTGAAGGTCGCAGTCTCAGATGGGCTGGTCTAGACGTCTGGCGCTCAGATACTTTTAATGTTGACTTCCACCTCTTAGAGAGCCAGTGGTCCCACTGCGGCACTACATTTATTTTCCTGGGGGGCATTGGCCCCTAATCCAGAAAACTCAGCTGGTGTCATGTCAGAACCAAGTCAGCAGATGGAATCTCCAACTCTGTAGGAGCAGAAACAAGAAATCCAAGCATCAATCACAAACTGCGGGACTAAAATTTTGTTTTCTGGTACCAGTTCACATGACTAGATTCATTGAATTTCATTTCACAATTTCATGGGGATTAAAAACAGGTTGCGCAATCTAGTGCTGTGAACAATAACCACTATATGCTGTTAATTCTTCTTTACCTCCAAAATGCTTCTACGAACTCTTGGCTCAATTCCAAACTCCCTTGCCTTTGAATCAAGAAGCAATGCTTCAAATCTCACTTGAGACTTGAACACAAATTCTGGGCTGACACATTTCAATATCATGCCGATGGTGCTGCATTGCTAGTGTTCCTGCCTTTAAAATTAGCAATTGGACTGGTATTAAAGATCCCTTTAGACTATTTGAAAATGAAGTACAAGTTTGCCCAGTGCCTTGGTCAGCATTCCTCTCTTAATCAACAGCATGGCCAAAATGCAGATTAACGGTGTTATAACCCACATGGGGCTCATCCAGCTGAGGATGATTGTTCCCTTGTGCTGATTGGACTGTGAGTTAACCAGCACTAGTATAACGGGTCAGCTGCTGTAGCAGCTGACAGAAAGGAGTGAGGACCCTGAGATGTGTAACTGGCTCCTGTGTAAATACTGCATAAACGTCTTTCTTATGAACTCTTCGGACTCCATCTTTGCATTTACTTCAAACGGGTCATCCATTTAATTTACTATTTGAACTTTGGCTGTGTGTAATTAGCTGTTTTGCTGCTGTGTTTTCCTAAATAACAACAGTGACTTCACTTCAATGGTAATTAATAAATTGCAAAGCATTTTGGGACAACATGATGAGGTAGTTTCTTCCTGACTATTTGCAGGAACTTCAGCTGCAAATTTAAGAACAAGTTAAGTATTGGATGGGGCAGAATGGGGGTCATAGGTGTTCCTTACCATTAAGAGATGGATAATTTTGACTCAGCTATGAGCTACTATTTGTGTCACAACAAGTGCAATCGCTGACTCTGTTTCTCCAGCTATTAATAATTACGTTTGTAGTGATTATGTGAACCTGTCACAATATATGCCTGCTGCAGTTTAGTCAATAATTAATTCTGTAGACCAGAAATACTTTTTGTCTTGGGTGGAAGATGAACAATTCATTACCTGTAAACTGTAAAATAAAATAAAATAAATCTTTATTAATGTCACAAGTAAGCTTACATTAATACTGCAATGAAGTTACTGTGAAAATCGCCTTGTCGCCATACTCCGGGTACAATGAGGAAGAATTCAGAATGTCCAATTCACCTAACAAGAACGTCTTTCAGGACTTGTGGGAGGAACCCTGAGCACCTGGAGGAACCCCACACAGACACAAGGAGAATGTGCAGACTCTGTACAGACAGTGACCCAAGCCGGGAATCGAACCTGGGGCCCTGGCGCTGTGAAGCAACAGTGCTCTACCTGCAATACTCCAGCTTTGTGGAAACAGTGCAAACCCACAAGCACTTGCTTGGTACAGGAAAGTCCTCACTCTGAAACGCTATAAAGCTGCCAAATTCAGCTCCACTGAACTCAGTATGAAAAGTCCACAGTAAACTGTTTGTATCCAGAGCTAGATTCATGCTGGCAAACATTTTATATCAATACACAATATGTTTTTGTAAATCAATTGGATTAGACCAGCGGGACACAGGCAGTAAGAAGTACTAATTGAATAATTTGGAAATGAACCACAGTTTTTGGAGGTACACATTATGTTGTGGCCCACAATCAGGTATGAAGATGCTGCACTGCCTGCCCTGACTAATATTGCATCAATTTCCAACCTTAAATCCGTAGCAGTGTTATGTCATGCTGTGTAGTAAAGTCTACTGGGGATTGAGCTGAGGCTGACAACACATTTCAGCGCTGACCTGTAGAGGTAATCACTAAATTTCTATTCTAAACAATTATTTGGGTTCAAACTCAGGTACCAAAACAGACAATGAGTGATTTCAGTCGCAGAGTTCTAAAGTATAATCAGAAAATCAGAAACGAGAAACAAACTGATAAATCTATGGCCCTGCAATGTTCATAAATAAATTACAAATGTGAATTTTAATCACATGGTGTCAAGTAATCATAGAAACCAAAATAGTTAGAGTTTTACTCCCAGCAAGCAACTCCCTATCATTTTTTTAACTTATGAAAATTGATTCGATATGCGGAAAAACTGAAACAGACAAGCAACCATAGGTAAATCTATCATAAATAAGGCACTTCACATTTCAACTATGAACAGGATAAATTCATTTAATTCACTGCTGTCTTGAAAGACCCTTATGAAGAAGAGCACTTTAAACAGAATGGCTGTAAACTGATTTCTGCATTTAAAAATCAAATTGTGATATAATCAATCATATTGAGCACTGTTAAGAGATTAGCGTAAAACAAAATATATAGAAACCCCATGGGACTGTGTTCTCATGAGTTAAATCCCAAATGAGCCAGCGTTTTCATTGTTTTGACAGTTTCTTAATGAAAATAAAGCATTAAAATGGGTAAATCCCATTACCGTACAAGGTTCTACAACAAAATCATAAGAACCATATAGATTATTATTATTAGAAGCTCAGCAGAGTCTGACAATAAAGGTCTACACGTGTTGTTCACATGATGTGATGTAGAACAACTATACTGGGCATGTTTTTGATTGAGTTATTGGGTAAATAGGAGAGATGGAATATTGTTCTGAACAGTGAGTTAATCAAATTGCTCAGATTTTATTGTATGCTGGTCTATTGGGTTGCTGGCCAACCCATCCAAGCATGGTTAAAAAGATACGCACTCCAGATGGTTCCAAATCAACTATTATACCTGAGCTTTGACCTCATATTATATATCATTTTAACTCAAAGTCATATATATAAATAATGCCAATGATAATTTCATGCATTTTGATCAGGGAACATGCAGAAAATACAGCATTTTGTGATAATATACCTTACACTGAAGGTTAACGATTTGTGCAAATACATCGGCAATGATTTTCTCTTTAACCAAAAGTAAACCCATAATGGGTGCACCGTGCAACACAATCTACTCAAATAACACTAAGTAAGCACCAGGGCCCTCTTTCAATTGATTTCACAACAGTTCACAATATATTAACAGAAATTGAAGAAGGTGCTCTCTGCAGACTAAAGTACCTGAGGTGAGCAATGATGAATGAGATAATATGGCTTGTTATTGAATAACCCATCCTCTGTCTGAGTATGAAGTCTGATCCTAAATTGTGGTAAATTATTAATCCATGACAATTCACACTTTCTTGTAAATCTATTGTAAGCAGTTTAATTTTCAAGAATATTAAAGATCTATTATTCATAACAGCTTGTACCTTTGATTCTTCAGCATTCAATTGTTCTAAAAGAAACAATCAACATATGCAGACTTCTACTTCCTAGCCTGTTTAGGTCATAATCGACAATAACAAGTGAAATCTTCACAACATCCATTTTCAAGTTAAAGGCTAGAATTTTCCCAAATAAGTGTCAGGTTCTGACTGAGCACCGGTGTGTGCTGGGTTCTCTCTCCAGATCTTCAGACACTTTGTGGTAGCACAGTGGTTAGCACTGTTGCTTCACAGCACCAGGATCCCAGGTTTGATTCCCGCTTGGGTCACTGTCTGTGCGGAGTCTGCACGTTCTCTCTGTGTCTGCGTGGGTTTCCTCCGGGTGCTCCGGTTTCCGCCAACAAGCCCCAAAAGATGTGCTTGTCAGGTGAATTGGACATTCTGACTTCTCCCTCAGTGTACCTAACAGGCGCCGGAGTGTGGCGACTAGGGGATTTTCACAGTAACTTCATTGCAGTGTTAATGTAAGCCTACTTGTGACACTAATAAAGATTATTATCAGATGCGATTCACCAGATTGTTGCCTGGGATGGAACATTTTAGTTATGAAGAGAGGGAGTAGGGAAGATGTAATTCTGAGATCTTCCCAGCAGAAGTCCCATTATGGCCCTCTCACAAGAGTTAGCAGCCATAACGGGATTTGCGCCTGCAGCAATCAATCCCCTCCTAAAGTTCAAGTGATATATTTCTAATCTAGTTAAATCTCACTAAACCTATAAAAGCCTGGAAAATAATTCAGTGATTCATGTTTCTGTCAATAAGTTAATGGTATTTACGATAAAAATTCATGATAAACGAGGTAAACAAGATGGTGAGATGCACTTTGGAGTTTTTAACGTATTGAAATGTAAACAACTTGCCCAACAGAAGACTTAGGTAGTCTACTTTTTCCTTTTAGTTGTTGCAAGAAAATCAACAAATGCATTTTAAAGAGATATCAAAATCATTATGATTAAAATACAGGATTTTCTTTCTCTAAAAATGAAGTCCAATGTATGTAGCTCACTCTGTGAGCTTAGGAACCCTCTATTATCAGAGATATTTCCCCATCTTCCTATTCACCATGCATATGGATTAGATGGAGCTAACCTTGCCCCAGACACTCTGAAATGACGTTTGAAGATGCATGAATGGCAGGTTATGTCTCTTACTGTAGAGGGCGGTGAATTTGTGGAACTCGCTGCCCCATAGTGCGGTGGAATCTGAGTCATGAAATTGTTTTAAGAAAGAGATAGGTATATTTCTGATAAGAAAAGGGTTAAAGGGATATGGTCAACATGTGGGGAGGTGATCTGAGACCAGGAGGAGATCAGCCATGATCTGATTGAATGGCGGAGCAGGCTCAAAGGGATGAATTGCCTACTTCTGCTCCTAATTCCTATGTTCCTATGTAACAATGACCATTGTGCACTGTTGCAAAACTGTCTCAGCATTTTATGAGTGTGAAACCATTTCATGGTGGTAGCCTCAATCTGCTCTGTCATGGCACCACTAACGAATAGTTGCAGAGCCAAATTTTAAATATTAATTCTTGCAAAGCTCCTGGCACCAGGTCATTGTCCATGTGGAGTTTGAACATTCCCTCTATGTCTCTGTGGGTCTCTCCCCCACAACCCTAAAAATGTGCAGGGTAGGTAGATTGGCCATACTAAATTGCCCCTTAATTGGGGAAAAAATTGAAAGGAAAGGAGCCACAAGAAAGGTTGGCTCTTCCATAATGTTCAAAATGTCACCTGTTAGGAAGAACCTTGGTCACACATCTATATCAAAGCTTTATATTTCCACAACTCAAGAGTGGTGAAAATGGTCAGCAACATGTGGAAATGCCATCAGCTGGCACAATGTACCTGTACTGCCTGATTTTATTTTATCCTCGGGGTAGTATGCAACACCTACCTGCACTAGCAATGTTAAGATTGGGAACTAAGTGATATTTCTCGAATCTTAGGTGTGGGAGATTACAGTCAGGAACATGTGATCAACCTCTTAGTGCCATGCTGTGCCTATGCAAGTCATTTTCAATTTATTTTATTCGCTCTCTTCACAGTGTCTTCAGACTGCCTGATTCCTTATCCAAGATTATAGATGATCTGCTTTAAAACTTTAGTTGGCACTAGTCTTGAGTCAACTATGTCCTGAGCAACAATCATAAAATCATAGAATTTACAGTGCAGAGGGAGGCCATTCAGCCTATCAGGTCTGCACCAGCCCTTGGAAAGAGAACCCTACTGGGTTGTTACCTGTGCCACGTGCTAGCGAGACGAGGAATAGGGAGAGAGAGGAGTTGAACATGTGGCTACAGGGATGGTGCAGGAGGGAGGGTTTCAGATTTCTGGATAATTGGGGCTCATTCTGGGGTCGGTGGGACCTCCACAAACGGGATGGTCTACACCTGGACCAGAGGGGTACCAATATCCTGGGGGGGAAATTTGCTAATGCTCTTCGGGAGGGTTTAAACTAGTTCAGCAGAGGCTTGGGAACCTGAATTGTAGCTCCAGTACACAGGAGGTTGAGAGTAGTGATGTCATGAGTAAGGTTTCAAAGTTGCAGGAGTGAACCGGCAGGCAGGAAGGTGGTTTAAAGTGTGTTTTCTTCAATGCCAGGAGCATCCGGAATAAGGTGGGTGAACTTGCGGCATGGCTTGGTACCTGGGACTTCGATGTTGTGGCCATTTCGGAAACATGGGTAGAGCAGGGACAGGAATGGTTGTTGCAGGTGCCGGGGATTAGATATTTCAGTAAGTTCAGGGAAGGTGGTAAAAGAGGGAGAGGGGTGGCATTGTTAGTCAAGGACAGTATTACGGTGACAGAAAGGACGTTTAATGAGGACTCATCTACTGAGGTAGTGTGGGCTAAGGTTAGAAACAGGAAAGGAGAGGTCACCCTGTTAGGGGTTTTCTATTGGCCTCCGAAAAGTTCCAGAGATGTAGAGGAAAGGATTGCAAAGATGATTCTGGATAGGAGCGAAAGCAACAGGGTAGTTGTTATGGGGGACTTTAACTTTCCAAATATTGACTGGAAACGCTATAGTTTGAGTACTTTAGATGGGTCCGTTTTGTCCAATGTGTGCAGGAGGGTTTCCTGACACAGTATGTAGATAGGCCAACGAGAGGCGAGGCCATATTGGATTTGGTACTGGGTAATGAACCAGGACAGGTGTTAGATTTGGAGGTAGGTGAGCACTTTGGTGATAGTGACCACAATTCGATTACGTTTACTTTAGTGATGGAAAGGGATAGGTATATACCGCAGGGCAAGAGTTATATCTGGGGGAAAGGCAATTATGATGTGATGAAGCAAGACTTAGGATGCATCGGATGGAGAGGAAAACTGCAGGGGATGGGCACAATGGAAATGTGGAGCTTGTTCAAGGAACAGCTACTGCGTGTCCTTGATAAGTATGTATCTGTCAGGCAGGGAGGAAGTGGTCGAGCAAGGGAACCGTGGTTTACTAAAGCAGTTGAAACACTTGTTAAGAGGAAGAAGGAAGCTTATGTAAAGATGAGACATGAAGGTTCAGTTAGGGCGCTCGAGAGTTACAAGTTAGCTAGGAAGGACCTAAAGAGAGAGCTAAGAAAAGCCAGGAGGGGACATGAGAAGTTTTTGGCAGGTAGGATCAAGGATAACACTAAAGCTTTCTATAGATATGTCAGGAATAAAAGAATGATGAGGATAAGAGTAGGGCCAGTCAAGGACAGTAGTGGGAAGTTGTGCGTGGAGTCCAAGGAGATAGGAGAGGTGCTAAATGAATATTTATCGTCAGTACTCACACAGGTAAAAGACAGTGTTGTCGAGGAGAATACTGAGATTCAGGCTACTAGACTAGAAGGGCTTGAGGTTCATAAGGAGGAGGAGTTAGCAATTCTGGAAAGTGTGAAAATAGATAAGTCCCCTGGGCTGGATGGGATTTATCCTAGGATTCTCTGGGAAGCTAGGGAGGAGATTGCTGAGCCTTTGGCTTTGATCTTTATGTCATCTTTGTCTACAGGAATAGTGCCAGAAGACTGGAGGATAGCAAATGTTTTCCCCTTGTTCAAGAAGGGGAGTAGAGACAACCCCGGTAACTATAGGCTAGTGAGCCTTACTTCTGTTGGGCAAAATCTTGGAAAGGTTTATAAGAGATAGGATGTATAATCATCTGGATTGGAATAATTTGATTAGAGATAGTCAACACGGTTTTTTGAAGGGTAGGTCGTGCCTCACAAACCCTATTGAGTTCTTTGAGAAGGTGACCAAACAGGTGGATGAGGATAAAGCAGTTGATGTGGTGTATATGGATTTCAGTAAAGTGTTTGATAAGGTTCCCCACGGTAGGCCTCTGCAGAAAATACAGAGGCATGGGTTTCAGGATGATTTAGCAGCTTGGATCAGAAATTGGCTAGCTGGAAGAAGACAAAGGGTGGTGGTTGATCGGAAATGTTCAGACTGGAGTCCAGTTACTAGTGGTGTACCACAAGGATCTGTTTTGGGGCCACTGCTGTTTGTCATTTTTAGAAATGACCTGGAGGAGGACGTAGAAGGTTGGGTGAGTAAATTTGCAGATGACACTAAAGTCGGTGGAGTTGTGGACAGTGCGGAAGGATGTTACAAGTTACAGAGGGACATAGATAAGCTGCAGCGCTGGGCTGAGAGGTGGCAAATGGAGTTTAATGCAGAAAAGTGTGAGGTGATTCATTTTGGAAGGAATAACAGGAAGACAGAGTACTGGGCTAATGGTAAGATTCTTGGCAGTGTGGATGAGCAGAGAGATCTCGGTGTCCATGTACATAGATCCCTGAAAGTTGCCACCCAGGTTGAGAGGGTTGTTAAGAAGGCGTACGGTGTGTTAGCTTTTATTGGTCGAGGGATTGATTTTCGGAGCCATGAGGTCATGTTGCAGCTGTACAAAACTCTAGTGCGGCCGCATTTGGAGTATTGCGTGCAATTTTGGTCGCCGCATTATAGGAAGGATGTGGAAGCATTGGAAAGGGTGCAGAGGAGATTTACCAGAACGTTACCTAGTATGGAGGGAAGATCTTATGAGGAAAGGCTGAGGGACTTGAGGCTGTTTTCGTTAGAGAGAAGAAGGTTAAGAGGTGACTTAATTGAGCCATACAAGATGATCAGAGGATTGGATAGGGTGGACAGTGAGAGCCTTTTTCCTCGGATGGTGATGTCTAGCACGAGGGGACATAGTGTTAAATTGAGGGGAGATAGATATAGGACAGATGTCAGAGGTAGGTTCTTTACTCAGAGAGTAGTAAGGGCGTGGAATGCCCTGCCTGCAACAGTAGTGGACTCGCCAACACTAAGGGCATTCAAATGGTCATTGGATAGACATATGGTCGATAAGGGGATAGTGTAGATGGGCTTTAGAGTGGTTTCACAGGTCGGCGCAACATCGAGGGCCGAATGGCCTGTACTGCGCTGTAATGTTCTATGTTCTATGTTTTACTTATGCCTATGCCTCCACCCTATTCCCATAACCCAGTACCCTCACCTAACCTTTTGGACACCAGGGTGAAATTTATCATGGCCAATCCACCAAACCTGCATATCTTTAGACTGTGGGAGGAAACCGGAGCACCTCGGGGAAACTCACGCAAACACAGGGAGGAAGGGTAAACTCCACACAGACAGTGACCCAAGTCTAGAATTGAATCTGGGAACTTGGAACTGTGAGGCAGCCGTGCCACCCCAAAAAATGTCCTTCTCTTCTTTCCCCTGTCCAATGCCTTCTTCTGTTGATGTAGCTGAGATTGTAAATCTGACAAGAGAGAATCACAATTTATCATTTTATTTCACGCTAAAACAAGTTTTCAATCAATCAAGATGATCTAGTGGCCCAATGGTAATGACTCCTTATGAGGCAAAATACTTCTCAAAACTGTGTCAGACCAGATATGAAGAAGCAATCTGTTAATATTCCACAAATATAGAAAATATGTTGCACAGCCGCTAATTTGAATAAGTGTTAGGCGCACCTTTCATCTGTTTTGCTAACAATGCCAATCCAGACCACTTATCAAATCAGCATGGAAAAATAATAATAAAAATGGTGAAATATTGGTATGTTACATGAACAGTATAGTCAGTAGGTTACATTCATTTTAGTAAAGCAGAGCTAGCTTCTTATCAGATTTCTGACAAAGAGTTGGGCAGAGGCAGCATTAAACTCTCCTGTAACTGGTTCTTAATGTAGTCCTGGAGCAGATAATGATATTTTTTAAATGTATCAATTACTTTTAATAAAAGTATATAAATATTTCAAAATGGGCGGAGGATTCCCTCCAATTTAAAAAACAGAAAGGTAATGACTTAAAGGCTAATATTTACTTCATGTTATTTATTTAATATTCATAAACGATTTAATTCACAATTCTAGATAGAGGTGCTATCAACCAATGGCACCTTTCACTTGAGTCTTAACACGGTGTTTTTTGGACACTGCAGGGTCTGTTAGTGTTCTCCAGTACTTCTACCACATCTGGTCACAGAAGAGTCGCTCCGTCGCCCTGCAGCTTGCTAATGAGATACCCCATTTAATTAATACCATAAGAATTTTAATTCTGACTGAATCAATTTAATGTGATGTGATTTTGTCAGCTCTATTCCCCAAGTAAAAAAGTGAGCCTGATGCTTATTACATACATCATTTCACGGGCTCTGCATTCCCTGCTGACTTAAACAAATTCTAATTAAGACTAATTAAAGCATCATTTATAAAAGCGCTTGTGATAGTTATGCAAACATTCTGGGTGGGTATGCTTTGCATAATAATTATCCTAGTTAAAATTACCAACAGAACCTTGGTAATTAGTTCTGAATTTAGCCACTTTCAGTACTTGTAAGTTGAAAATAAGTTAATGCATAAACCATCTCTATTAACCAAAGACTTTTTATTAAAAAGAAAAAAATGTTTTAGAATATCTGGCCAATTTCAAATTCAGAAAATGATGATTTAATTTGCTCACTAAAAGTAACAGAGAGCAACAAAAAAAGACAGGGATAGAATCCTACATATTCTCCAGACTGTGTATTGTATTCTGAACATGCAGCAATTTATAAGAAAATGTCATTAATAATCCGTTCACCTAAATAATTATTTCATTTATCCATTTAGTAATTCACCTGATGCTAATGTTTGTTTAAAGATCTGTTAGATACCTACTGTGAGCGACCAGCAAAGATATTCTCATTGCAAATATTGTAGACCTGTATACAGTCAGAGGGCAGTCAAACCTATCACTCAATTCTAAATCTCTATGAATATATCGATGTCTCCTGCTCCCACAATTATTCCTTGAGTGATTATAAGCCATTCTACAGTATATCATTTGTTTTGTGAAATATTCAATGTACACATTTAAAACGGATATAAATCCATTTATTTCAGTATTAATCCTTTCCAGATTTGGGAACTTGTCTTTCCAGTAAGTTAAGACAGAGCCAGCAATTAAATATATTTCTGGGTTTCTTTTAATGTTCTGATCTATAAACACAGACAGTACCAATCTTATTGATGTTATGAAACACTGTGAGATATATTTTCTGGTAATTATCTGGAGGTGCAAGAGCAGAAAGGATGCTGGAGGACTGGAAAATCTGACTGAGAACTATTTTGCACCATTTCATCACCAGAAGGTTTTTAGATTAGTCTAAATGTGGTCCCATTGAAAATGACCATCAGCTTTATTTAAATATTAGAACATAGTTTAATGAAACACCAGCAGTAAGAAAAAACTAAATATTGGACGAGTGCAGTAAAGCTTGCATTACAACTAAGAGTAAAGTGAGTGTCAAAGCTGTGGATTTCATGGGTAAATAGAGGGAAAAATTAGGTTCAAAGATATTGGAAGGTCATGCAGAAGAAAATCATGAGGTAATTTCAAATAGTATGAAATGGAAGCAAAGAGAATGACTAAGAGAAAAATAACATAAACTTAGTGCTCAGCTGAAACACAAAGAGCAAGAGCTTTGTTTTCATGAAGTATAGCTCGCAGTAACCAGAGTAGAAGTCATGAAACGTTCTGATTGTCAAGGTAACATAGCCAAGTCTCATTTTGAAAGTATTTTAGGCCTATGGGCTGAATTCACCTGTATCTTTTCAAAGAGAGCTAGTTTCAGTCTCGCTATCTGTCAGCGAGAACGGCGATACGGAGGAACATCCAACGAGAATCGAAAATCGAGATGTTGGTGGTGGTGGGGTGTGCAAGGAGCCTCCAATGCTGATGGTGGTGGTGGTGGGGTGTGCCGGGAATCCCAATGCTGTTGGCAGTGGTGATGCGGTGGGGGATGGATGCGGGTTGGGGGAGTCGTCTAAATCTGTGGCGGGACCGCTGGAGGTTTTTTGTGAAGCCGGCAAGGCCAGCTCTCTTGGGTCCTGCCCTTCCACACTGACAGTGTGAAACACGCCCAATTAATCCCTTTTTCAGAGAGGCTCAAAATCTAGACAAAAAGCATGGCTGTGTTTCTCGTTTGGTGGGGAGAGTGAAAGCTGTTCTGGCAAGGTGGGATGGTCTCCCTCTGTTACTGGCGGGTCGGGTACAGGCGGTTAAAATGAACGTGTTGTCGCGATTTCTGTTTATTTTCCAATGCCTGCCGATTTTCCTGCCAAAGGCATTTTTCAGAGAGATTGAAGGAATGATTAACTCGTTCATTTGGGGAGGGAAGGTGGCCAGAGTTAGAAAGGTGTGCTACAACTTCCGGTGGCGGCTATGAGGGAGTGAGCCGTACATTCGGTGGCTCTCACTCTGGCCGGACTGCTGGACCTGGTTTCCTGACTTTTCGGAACTTTTTAGCGCTAGAAAAGACGGCCACAAAGTTGCTGATTTAAACGTGCGGAGCTGCATTGAAACAAAGAAGAGCAGAAAGCAACGAAAGCAGGAAAAGAAAGGGCAGAGACAAAGTGGTGTGGGAGCTGTCCCGGGATCAAAGATGGCTGACGTATGGACTGCGGACCAGACGATCCAAGCAGTGTTGGACAATATGCTGCAGGTCATACAAGGAAGTTTTGAAGTATTTAAGCGGGATAACTTGGAACCGCTTCAGAAAGCGGTGGAGCAAGTGAACCAAAGGCTAGAGGCCCAGGACAAAAAGATCAATTTGCTGGAGCAAGCAGTGGAGGAACAGGTGGACACACAAACAATCACTGCAATAGAAATAGATGGGTTAAAGGAGCGACAGAGAAGGCTGCTTGACAGACTTGAAGACCTGGAAAACAGAGCCCGCAGACAAAATCTGAGAATTATTGGCCTCCCGGAGGGGTCCGAAGGAGCGGACGCCACGACGTTTGTGGCAGACCTGTTGCAGCAGCTGATGGGGGCTAATTCCTTCCCGCGACCGCTGGAGCTGGATGGGGCACACAGAGTGCAGATGAGGCAGCCGCGACCAGGGGGGCTCCCCCCCGACCAGTGGTGGTCAGGTTCCACAGGTTCACGGATAAGGAGCGTGTCTTTCAGTGGGCAAAGAGCCAAAAAGCTGTACATGGAACAACAATGTCCTGCGCATCTACCAAGACCTGAGTCAGGAGGTGGCCAGGCGATGAGCAGCCTTTAAACAAATTAAAGAGATTTTGTTCAAAAAGCACGTGAAGTTCGTTCTGCACTTCCCGGCACGTCTTTGGGTCACGCATCAGAGCCAGCAGTCCTACTTTGTGGACCCCGATTAGGCGATGGAGTTCGCAAAGGATCAGGGACTGGTGCCGAACTGAGGACCCACGGACTCAAGCCAGAGTCTGAGTATTATTGTTTACGTGACTTCTATTTTTCTTGGACTGAGTTTCTACTTTTTGCTGCTTCGCAGGTACTTTGTATTTTTTTTTCGCTGCCTTTGGTTATAATGGGCGAGGGGGGGGGGGGGGGGGGGTGCCCCGTCCCTCTTTTCTCTTTTCTTTTTGCTTTTTCTTTGTGTTTTTTCTTTTTGGAGCTTCCATCGTAACAGAAATTTGGCCTGGAAGCAATGGGGTTAAAGTTATTTGATGCAGGGGGGGTTACACAGGTACTGTGTTGCTGTGTTTTTCTTTTATTAATGCGCAGAAAGGGACGATTGGTATCAGTCATCTGTTTACACAACTGGAATAGCATTGCAGATGGGGTGGTCTCGGTTCTTTGTTTGATTTCCCTTTGTTTATTGATCTTCCTTACTTTAAAGAGACTGCTCGAGCAGGACAGACCAGGGGAATTGGTGTGGATGGGTGGGGGGGGGTGAGCTCAGGGGAACAATGGGAGCGAGACAAGTGGGCGCCGGAGAGATGAGTCACCGGGCTAGCAGGAAGCTAGTCAAGGAAGCCGGGTGTGCATACAGCCAGTATATGGCAGAGGTCGGGTTACAGAGGGTTGTTGTTGCTCGGGGGGGCGGGGGGGGGGGGGGGGGGGGGGAAGCTATTCTGCAGACATGGGAGGGATTTAAATTAGGTAACAGAGAGGAGGTTGGGGGTGGGAACTGCCAGGAGGCGAACCGGGAGGGGCGCGGCACATGGGCTGGGAGCAGGCCCAAGAAGGGTCATGGTTGACCTGCACGGTGTGGGGGGGCCGACGGGGGGGGGGGGGGGGGTGGCGCCAGGTGCCCTCCAACCAGGCTGATCACCTGGAATGTCTGAAGACTAAACGGGCCAGTCAAGAGGGCGCGTGTGTTCGCGCATCTGTGGGCTCTAAAGGCGGACGTGATCATGCTGCAGGAGACACATCTGAAAGTGACTGACCAGATCAGACTAAGGAAGGGCTGGAGTAATCAGGTCTTCCATTTGGGCTTAGACTCTTAAGTCCAGGGGGGTGGCAATCATGATCAATAAACGGGTTCAATTTGAGGCGGAGGGCACAATTGCAGACGGAGGTGGTAGATTTCTTATGGTTCGGGGTATGCTTGAGGGGGTGAGGGTAGTCCTGGTGAATGTATATGCTCCAAATTGGGATGATGTTGACTTCATTAAAAGGTCGCTGGGGGAAATCCCAGACTTAGACTCACGCAAGCTGATCATGGGTGGGGACTTCAACACGGTCCTCGACCCCGGACTAGACAGGTCATGCTCCAGAACGGGTAGGCTCCCAGCGATGGCAAGGGAACTGAGGGGGTTCATGGAGCAGATGGGGGGGTAGGCCCATGGAGAGCCAGACGGCCGACGGGAAGGGAATATTCGTTCTTCTCGCATGTTCACAAAGTATATTCTACAATCGATTTCTTCATCATGAGCAGGGACTGTGTAGGTGGGGTAAAAAATACGAAGTACTCGGCGAACACCATCTCGGATCATGCCCCACACTGGGTTGACCTGCAGGTCTGCAAAGGGAGTTACCAACGCCTGCAATGGAGGTTAGATGTAGGATTGCTAGCAGATGAGGGGGTGTGCGAGAGATTGCGGAAGTACATGCAGAACTACCTGAAGGTTATTGACACTTAGGAAGTTTCAGCAAGCTCTATACCTCGGAACCCCCCTGAGGAGCCGGAGGAGATGAAGCGCTTCTTAGACGGACTGACCTTCCCAAAAGTGGGCAGGGGGCTACTAGACGGACTGGGGGCCCCGATTGGAGCTGAGGAAGTATTGGGGGGCTTGAAGGCCATGCAGTCGGGTAAATCCCCGGGGCCGGATGGATACCCAGTGGAGTTCTACAAAAAGTTCTCAGAGATAATGGGTTCGGTGCTGACCAGGGTATTTAACGAGGCGAGGGACAGAAGGATTCTACCCCCGACGATGTCACAGGCTACCATCTCACTGATATTAAAATGGGATAAAGACCCGGAAGCGTGTGGGTCATACAGGCCAATCTCCCTGATCAACATCGACGCCAAGCTCCTGGCTAAGGTCTTGCCGCTTAGAATTGAGGACTGTGTCCCGGAGGTGATCGGGAAAGACCAAACCGGGTTTGTTCAAGGCAGACAACTGGTAGCCAACTTAAGAAGACTACTCAACATGACCATGATGCCCCCAGAGGGCTGAGAGGTAGAGGCAGTGGTGGCAATGGATGCCGAGAAGGCCTTTGACCGGGTGGAATGGGACTATTTGTGGGAGGTACTCGGACGGTACAGGTTCGGAGAGGGCTTTGTCGACTGTGTCAGACTATTGTACCAGGCCCTAAAAGCTAGCGTAAGGGAGAATAGAACAACATCGGACTATTTTAGACTATACCGTGGGACCAGTCAGGGATGTCCACTCTCCCCGTTGCTGTTCGCACTGGCTATAGAACCTTTGGCGATTGCCCTGAGAGCTGCGAGGGGGTGGAAGGGAATGATTAGGGGAGGGGTGGAACACAAGGTCTCGCTTTACGCGGACGACCTGCTCCTATATGTATTGGACCCACTGGCCGGGATGGACAGTATACTGGGAATATTGAGAGAATTTGGCCGGTGTTCATGGTACAAACTGTACATGACTAAGAGTGAGATGTTTGTAGTGCAGGCGAGGGGCCAGGGGAATAGGTTGATGGGGCTGCCATTTAGGATGGTCGGAGAAAGTTTCCGATACTTGGGGATACAGGTGGCGCGAGACTGGGGCAGGCTGCATAAGCTAAATTTGACTAGAGTGGTGGAACAAATGAAGAGTGAGTTTCAGAGATGGGATGCACTCCCGCTATCACTTGCGGGGAGAGTGCAGACGATTAAGATGACAATCCTCCCAAGATTCCTGTTTATTTTTCAGTGCCTCCCGATTTTCATCCCGCGGTCCTTCTTCAAAAGGGTCAACAAGATTATTATGGGCTTTGTCTGGGCGGGGAAGTCCCCACGGGTGAAGAAAGCGATGCTGGAGAGGAACCGTAGCGAGGGAGGGTTGGCGCTGCCGAACCTTAGCAACTACTACTGGGTGGCCAACATAGCCATGGTAAGGAGTTGGATGGTGGGTACGGGGTCTATTTGGGGGCAAGTGGAGGCGGCTTCGTGCAGGGGCACCAGTCTGGCAGCCCTGGTCACGGCTCCCCCACCGCTCCTGCCGGCCAGGTACACCACCAGCCCAGTAGTGGTGGCAGCCCTCCGGATCTGGGGCCAGTGGCGGAAACATGGAGGGGAGGTGGGAGCATCGGCCTGGTCTCCATTATGCGACAACCACCGATTCGCCCCCGGGAACATGGACGGTGGATTCCGAGCATGGCGGCGGGCGGGGGTGGGGAGGATGGACGATATGTTCTTGGGGGGGAGCTTCTCGAGCATGAGGGCTTGGAGGAGAAATTTGGAATAGTAAGGGGAAATGACTTTAGGTACTTGCAAGTGCGTGACTTCATACGCAGACAGGTCCCATCCTTCCCATGCCTCCCACCAAATGGGATCCAGGATACAGTTGTTTCTAGGGGAGAGGTAAGAGAGGGGAAAGTCTCGGATATTTACCAAGAACTCATGAAAGGGGAGGAGTCCCAGACAGAGGATCTGAAGCTTAAGTGGGAGGAGGAACTCGGCGAGGAGATGGAGGACAGGGTATGGATGGAAGCCCTAAGGAGAGTAAATTCAACTGCAACATGTGCTAGGCTCAGCCTGATTCAGTTCAAGGTTGTACACCGGGCTCACATGACGGCGGCCCGGATGAGCACATTTTTTGGGGTGGAAGACAAGTGTGCTAGATGCGTGGGAGGACCAGCGAATCACGTCCACATGTTTTGGGCATGTCCAAAACTTAGGAGATACTGGGAGGGATTTGCGGACATCATGTCCAAGGTACTGAAAACTAGGGTGGTGATGAGTCCAGAGGTGGCAGTTTTTGGGGTCTCGGAAGACTGCCATTTAGGATGGTCGGAGCTTTGCTTCCCTGGTAGCCCGGCAACGTATACTGCTGGCATGGAGGGACTCAAAGCCCCCGAAGACCGAAGTATGGCTCTCAGACATGTCGAGCTTTCTTGGTCTGGAAAAAATTAAGTTCGCCTTGAGAGGATCTTTGTCAGGGATCGCCCGAAGGTGGCAACCATTCATCGACTTCTTTGCGGGGAAATCTCAGCGGGGGGGGGGGGGGTAGATTAGAGTAGAATAGGGGGGATAAATAGGCAGGTACTGTTTATGAGAGAGGATTGGTCATTTGCACTATGTTTTGGGTGATATTTGCAGATTATTGTACACTGTAACTGTTTACAATGCCAAAAACACCTCAATAAAATTGTTTATTAAAAAAAAAGAAAGGTGTGCTACAGAGAGGAAGGCAGGCAGGGGGTTTGGGTCTTCCGAACCTGATGTATTATTACTGGGCGGCGAATGTGGAGAAGGTGCGGAGCTGGGTCAGAATGGAGGATAGTTTGTGTAGGGCGTCGGGATTGAAGGCGCTAGCAACAGCGCCGCTCCCGATAGCCCTGGGGAATTACTCAGGGAATCGGTAATAATAGCTTCAATGAGAATTTGGAGGCAGTTTCGCCAACACTTTGGGTTGGAGGCAGGGTCAAGGGAAATGCCGATTCGGGGGAAGCACAGATTTGAGCCAGGGAAGAGGGATGGAAATTTTCGGAAATGGGAGGAGAAGGGGATTAAGACACTAACAGATTTGTTTCTTGGAGGTCGGTTTGCAGGATTGAAGTAGCTGGAGACGAAGTATGGGCTGGAGCAGGGGGAAATGTTTAGATACATGCAGGTTCAAGATTTTGCCAGGATGGAGATGCAGAGCTTCCCGATTGTGCCGGCCTCCACGTTGCTGGAGGAGGTGCTGACGACAGGGGGACTGGAGAAGGGGGTAGTGTCAGCGGTTTACGGGGCTATATTGGAAGAGGAGAAGGCACCACTGGAAGTGATCATAGCAAAGTGTGAGGAAGTGTTGGGAGAGGGTATGGAGGAGGGGTTGTGGTGTGAGGTGTTCCGGAGAGTGACGCCTCCACCTCGTGCGCGAGGTTGGGGCTGATGCAGCTGAAGGTGGTATATAGAGCACACCTCACAAGGGCAAGGATGATCCGGATGTTTGAGGGGGTAGAAGATGTGTGTAAACATTGTGGGGGGGGGGGGGGGTTGCAAATCACATTCATATGTTTTAATCCTGTCCAAAGCTGGAGGACGACTGGAAGGAGGTTTTCAGGGTAATCTCTAAAGTGGTGCACGTGAAACTGGACCTGGGGCCCCGGGAGGCCATATTCGGGTGTCAGACTAGCCGGGATTGGAAACGGGTGCTGAGGCAAATGCTGTAGCCTTCGCCTCGTTGATCGCCCAAAGGCGGATCTTATTGGGATGGAGAGCATCCTCTCCACCCTGTGCCCTGGCGTGACGGGGGCACCTGTTGGAATTCTTGACTCTTGAGAAGGTTCAGTTTGAACTGAGGGGAAGGATGGAGGGGTTCTACAATTTGTAGCCATCTAAGATGGCCACCTGCAAAGGACCATGGGAATTATGGCCAACGCAGGACTCAGACAGATATAGAGTAGAGCCTATGTGTATCTAAAACATAGGTAACCAGGCCTGACCGAAACCCCCGCTCGTTTACATTTCAATGGCCCATTTTCCCAGGACAATAGAACTCCAATCAAGCAACCGGTACAGCCACAGACTGATCGGCGCCACTCCCTTGCTCAGAAAGCACAACTGCCAAGGTCAATGACCGATAATGACCTGCCCAGCTACCAAGGCAACCGTCCCTTTATTGGCCGAAATCGAAGAGAGTGATCAGAGCCCTGTCAAACTATTGGGTCCAAGATTAAGGACCGCCCCAAAGAGCGTGAAATCCCAGGGCGATAAAAGCGAGCGCAGCCATGTGTTCTGTCTCTCTTGGATCCGGCCTGTGCCTACCCAATTGCAGCAGGAGCAGCCAGCTAAGTTCAAGACTCACGATCGCTACCTGATGGGTGAGCCCAGCAGAGACTTTCTTCGAACCAGCCAGGTGAAATCCATATAAAGGCCTGTGGTAGTCTGTGTTAGGAGGATTACGGTACCTGGTAATACCGGAATACCATTGGTGGAGAATGTACTTGTTCCCATTGGTCAAGCTTGTATGTTAGCTCCGCCCTGCAAGGCGGGGTATAAGAGCCCGTGCTGCCCCAGCAGCTTGCTTCTGTACCTGCGCTGCTGGGGGAAACATCTAGCGTATTAAAGCCTTCAATTGGCTCCAATCTCGTTTCTGAGGTTATTAATCGTGCATCAAGGCCTTTATCCATTTGCACAGTGCCGGTCGCCCTGAAGTTAAATATAGGTTATTGTAGCTGATAGGTGTAGTTTAACTCGTAGTAGATATTGTGTTTGCATGTTGAGATAACTCTTGTGTATGTAAATAAACCATCTTTTGAACTAACTAACTGGTTGTGTGGTCATTTGATCGATATAGGGGCTGGTTTAGCACACTGGGCTAAAGAGCTGGCTTTTCACAGTAACTTCATTTGAAGCCGACTTGTGACAATAAGCGATTTTCATTTCATTTCATTTTCATAAGGGAAAGGCTTGTGGAAAGGCGAGATAAATAAATAGAGCAACAAATTCATGGGCATTATTCATTATGCGCTTTCAAGAATTGGATAACATCGAACATTAGTGGGGGGGGGGGGTTGGGAGGGTTGGGGGGAGGGGAACTGTATGTGTTAATGGTGACTATGGGTGATTCCTGATTCCTTTTTGTTATTTGTTTATGTACATGTTTATGTTATTGTTTATGTTAACATGCGGGCAGTTGTTTGGGGGTTGGTGGGAGGATGGGATTGCTGTTGTTGATAGGGGGATTGACATTATGTTCGTTACTGTTTATTGTTTATTGTTGGTGGGTGCAAATTTGGAAGAAAATGTGAAAAAGGAGAATAAAAATATTTTAAGAAAAAGAAATCATGGCTGTGCAGCTTTCTGTGATTTGTGAATTGATTCAGAGAATCAGAGAATTTACAGTGCAAAAGGAGGCCATTCGGCCCATCGGGTCTGCACTGGCTCCCCGAAAGAGCACCTCACCCAAGATCATGCCTCCACCCTATCCCCGTAACCCAGTAATCGTTTGGACACTAAGGGGCAATTTAGCATGGCCAATCCACCTAACTTGCTCAACTTTGGACTGTGAGAGGAAACCGGAGCACCCGGAGGAAACCCACACAGACACGGAGAGAAAGTGCAAACTCCGCACAGACAGTCACCCGAGGCCGAAATTGAACCCGGGACCCTGAAGCTGTGAGGCAGCAGTGCTAACCATTGTGCCACCGTGCCGTTCCAGCTGGTGAGCTACACACCGGGTTTCATTCAGAGATTGACACACCACCACAAGCATCAGCATTGGAGGCTCCTCACCCTCAACAAATATAACGTGATCCTACCCCCAATGGTTCTCCCCTAGGACGCGCACAGCATTGCTTGCTGGCACAGATTGGCATTGCCAGTGCCAACCTGGCATTGCCAATCTGTTCCCGGGCCAATGTCAGGGGGAAGTACGAGGGCATGGCCCGGACATGTCACTCTCCCCCAGGGGCTATACTTACCTTTGCATCCCCGGGGAGGACCCCCTCGGCTGATTCACATTTTTCCAAACCAGTTGTAAACAGGTATGACTGTTCGGTGGGCATATAAGAATGCATTTAAATGAGTTTCCCACCCTTTTAAGGCGTGATCCTAATTATGTCACCAGCGAGGGGCGTGTAAAATCAGACATGCCATTTTCACTGATGGTGAATGTGGGCTGAAAATTGACCCTGTGTGGGTACAGCTGAATTACGCCCAGTTTTAATGGAAGATAATGGTGGTGGTGATTAATATGGAGTTGAACTATAATTCAAAACAAATGAACATACATAAATAAAGATTTGTAGCAATGTCATTGTACATTTTTGTTACTACCAGAGTCAATACACAGCTCGAAATAGCCAATCGACAGATCCATGGCTTTCATATTCAATTTAATATATAGAATACTCTTCCCATGCAAATACATGGGGACAGAAGGTCATCCCTAGTGATGGTGCAAAACGAGCAGTGTATAAATGAGCCTCCTGTTATATGCAGAGCCTGATACACAGTTCCCTTGACATTAGCAAAACAGCGAATCAGACACTGTCTACAATGGGTAGCCAGACCAATACTGCCCATTTTGCACCACTCTCTGAGATTAGCTTTTACCATGGCCAGCACTTTATGGCCCCACCACAACATGTCTCCCACCTGCCGATGCACCGGGCCATTTCATTTGACATTTACTTCATAAATATCCCGCAGGGATAAAATCCTGGCCCACATGTTTTCACACAATTTATTAAGTGTCGATAGTCTTCAATTGAGAAATATTTAGCATGGCAACATGCTCTGTCCCATGTGAGTACAGGTAGACAAAAGGCACTTTGAAGCATTTAGTGCCCTTACCACAGAAAATACCTCAAAAAACTTCATGGAGGAAAGAAATAAGAAGCTCTGGTTGAGTCAGGAGACGCGACTGAAAGCTGTTCAAAAGGATAAGAACATAAGAACTAGGAGCAGGAGTAGGCCATCTGACCCCTTGAGCCTGCTCCGCCATTCAATGAGATCATGACTGATCTTTTTGTGGACTCAGCTCCAGTTAGCCACCCGCTCACAATGACTCTTAATTTACTGTTAAAAAAATCTATCTAAATTTCCCTTAAAAACATTCAATGAGGTAGCCTCAACTGCTTCATTGGGCAGGAAATTCCATAGATTTGCAACCCTTTTGGTGAAGAAGTTCCTCTTCAACTCAGTCCTAAATCTGCTCCCCCCTTAGTTTGAGGCTATGTCCCCAAGTCCTAGTTTCACCCGCCTGTGGAAACAACCTCCCTGCTTCTTTCTTAACTATTCCCTTCATAATTTTATATGTTTCTATTAGATCCCCCCTCATTCTTCTAAATTCCAATGAGTATAGTCCCAGTACTCAGTCTCACTTCATAAGCCAATCCTCGCAACTCCGGAATCAACCTAGCGAATCTCCTCTACACAGCCTCCAGTGCCAGTGCATCTTTTCTCAAGTAAGGAGACCAGAATTGTACACAGTACTCTAGGTGTGGCCTCACCAGCACCCTATGCTAGGAGCACCGGTGAGGAGTGATTCAAGTTATGCAAATTAGCCAGCACACAGCCCACGTGCAGCCTACCCGAGTCTCGGCTCCACAGGCGTCTGATTCGCTGGGATCGGGAATCATGTTGTTCCGCCACCCTGGGTAAGTGTGCGATCAATTTCAGCCCCACATCCCCCGGAGTCACAACACAAGTGAATTCCCCAATAATTCTTATAAAAATTCCTGTAGTCTTAGCTGCTCAATAATTACGGTCACCGGGTTTGTAAGTTGAAACCCAATTACTGTTTATTTATAACAAGAATAATGATGCAAAATGCAGTACATAAACGGTGGAGAATCCGTTTTGATGCTGAAATCGTGGGCACGCTGGTTTTCAGATTCTCCGCCCCCTGAAAAGTGGCATACTCTAGGGGTACACCGTGACACACATCCACGGCCTCAGGCCACTGCCTGAGACCTGCCCCGCGATGCTCCGTCCCCGAGCAGCCGAGTTCCCGACGGCGTGGAACACGTGTGGTCTCACTCGTCGTGAACTTAGCGTGGAATCTGCGGACTAAGTCCGGCGCCGCCACAGGAGGAGGAGGGCCGACCCGCTGGCAGGAGGGCTTCAATCGGTGCTGGGGGCACTGTGGGCGGGCGGTCCAGGCCGCGTGAGCTGTCGAACGGGGGTACTATTTTTGTGGTCCGGGTCCGCGGGCTGAGTCCACCATGAAGCATGGCGTAGCCACTGCAGGCCGCTGCTGTGCGCATGCGTGGCCATGGACCTGGACCCGTAAATGCTCAGGGCCATATCGGCAGCTAGAGCTGGGAGCTCTATACTGCCTCCCTGCTAGCCCAAAGCAAAACGGCGAATCAGTGGCTGTTTTGAGCCTGTTTGTCTGATGTAAAACACCGTTTTAACGCCGGCCTATACATCTTATCAAACTGGGCCTGGGCAGCATGGTGGCGTAGTGGCTAGCACTGCTGCCTCACGTCGCTGAGGTCCCAGTTCGATCTCGGCTCTAGGTCACTGTCCATGTGGAGTTTGCACATTCTCCCCGTGTTTGCGTGGGTTTCGCCCCCACAACCCAAAGATGTGCAGGCTAGGTGGATTGGCCACGCTAAATTGCCCCTTAATTGGAAAAAAATGGATTGGGTTAAATTGAAAAAAAAAATCAAACTGGGCCTTCAGCTCGAGGTTCACATCCAGCCCTTATCTTTCTGGAGAGACACTTTATTTCACCTCCAACCTTGCATTCAGCTTGTGGTTTGACGTCAAGCCTTTGCAGTCTTGAGACACCCAGTTTTGCTGGATAGAGAGTCAGCCCTCACAGTGGCCTTATGGAGAGGATTAGTTAGATATTTTGGGAGAGGATTAGTTAGATTCTTCCATCCAGGCTGCAGAATCAAAAGTGAAACAACACTGGAACTTCGTGAGACTAAAAACATTCCGGTTGGATCAGATCCGATCGCCACCTGTTACCAGGCAGACTACAGCCCTTTGGGCCAATTCATTAACTACCAGCCAAATCAATCAAACTGAGTCACCACTGACATCAGCCAGCCTGAAATCACGAGTCCAAAACAGCACAGCCTTCTTGATCCTTCTGTTTGAATTAAAGGTTCCGGCTGCTTCAGGCTGCTTTGCTTTAAAGCCACTGGTCCGTAAACATCCATGGATCAAAAATGTAACAACAAAAGTAAAAGAAAGGGGAAATAAGGGAATAAACAGGGGCTAAACAAAAACAAATAGGTAGCACCCTTACAATGTTCAGAGCCTGACAAGCTGGAGCAGCTTTTAAGCGCTCCACTCAGCACAGACTATCATTCTGGCCAAGAAGATTGTTTCTAAAAGAGCAGCACAAGGTTTGGGCAGCACGGTAGCACAAGTGGCTAACACTGTGGCTTCACAGCGCCAGGGTCCCAGGCTCGATTCCCCGCTGGATCACTGTCTGTGCGGAGTCTGCACGTTCTCCCAGTGTCTGCGTGGGTTTCCTCCGGGTGCTCCGGTTTCCTCCCAGTCTAAAGATGTGCAGGTTAGGTGGATTGGCCATGATAAATTGCCCTTAGTGTCCAAAAAGGTGAGGAGGGGTTATTGGGTTATGGGGATAGGGTGGAAGTGAGGGCTTAAGTGGGTCGGTGCAGACTCAATGGGCCAAATGGCCTCCTTCTGAACTGTATGTTCTATGTTCCTGGATGCTGATGTTGAACACATACTAGACAATATTGAGGAGAGGAGGGACATCCTCTTCCTCAGGATGGGGGCGGAGATTCAAGCCCGCTGTACTGGATGAGGCCTGGGATGAGGTGGCAGAGGCTGTGAGTGCTGCCAGCATCGCCAAGAAGACTGGCATGCAATGCTGTAAGGTCGTGAACAATCTCTTTTGAGTAACTCGAATGAGTAACTACCTCTGTGCCCCTCGCATCATTCCCATCCCTCACTCCTCACATATGTCCCCAAATCCGCTAGAGGCCAACAATATCCCACCTGTTTGCATCTCACTTACAATCCACCTTCTGATTGTATTGATTGAGTTTTTTGAAGGGGTGACCAAGAAGGTAGATGAGGGCAGTGCAGTAGACGTTGTCTACATGGACTTTAGCAAAGCCTTTGACAAGGTACCGCATGGTAGGTTGTTGCAGAAGGTTAAAACTCACGGGATCCAGGGTGAGGTTGCCAATTGGATTCAAAATTGGCTGGACGACAGAAGGCAGAGGGTGGTTGTAGAGGGTTGTTTTTCAAACTGGAGGCCTGTGACCAGTGGTGTGCCTCAGGGATCGGTGCTGGGTCCACTGTTATTTGTGATTTATATTAATGATTTGGATGAGAATTTAGGAGGCATGGTTAGTAAGTTTGCAGATGACACCAAGATTGGTGGCACAGTGGATAGTGAAGAAGGTTATCTAGGATTGCAACGGGATCTTGATCAATTAGGCCAGTGGGCCGACGAATGGCAGATGGAGTTTAATTTAGATAAATGTGAGGTGATGCATTTTGGCAGATCGAATCAGGCCAGGACCTACTCAGTTAATGGTATGGCGTTGGGGAGAGTTATAGAACAAAGAGATCTAGGAGTATAGGTTCATAGCTCCTTGAAGGTGGAGTCGCAGGTGGACAGGGTGGTGAAGAAGGCATTCGGCATGCTTGGTTTCATTGGTCATAACATTGAATACAGGAGTTGGGACGTCTTGTTGAAGTTGTACAAGACATTGGTACGGCCACACTTGGAATACTGTGTGCAGTTCTGGTCACCCTATTATAGAAAGGATATTATTAAACTAGAAAGAGTGCAGAAAAGATTTACTAGGATGTTACCGGGACTTGATGGTTTGGGTTATAAGGAGAGGCTGGATAGACTGGGACTTTTTTCCCTGGAGCGTAGGAGGCTTAGGGGTGATCTTATAGAGGTCTATAAAATAATGAGGGGCATAGATAAGGTAGATAGTCAACATCTTTTCCCAAAGGTAGGGGAGTCTAAAACTAGAGGGCATAGGTTTAAGGTGAGAGGGGAGAGATTCAGATGGGCCCAGAGGGGCAGTTTCTTCACTCAGAGGGTAGTGAGTGTCTGGAATGGGCTGCCAGAGGTAGTAGTAGAGGCGGGTACAATTGTGTCTTTTAAAAAGCATTTAGATAGTTACATGGGTAAGATGGGTATAGAGGGTTATGGGCCATTTGCGGGCAACTGGGACTAGCTTAATGGTAAAAACTGGGTGGCATGGACTGGTTGGGCCGAAGGGCCTGTTTCCATGCTGTAAACTTCTATGATTCTATGATTCTTCTACCAACCCCAACACATGTATTGTATTCTTTGGCCAGGAGCTTTGCACACACATGCCACCATAACATTTGTGTCCAGCTTCTCAATATATCCTTTCTGTGACACCAAGGATAAAGCAAGCCATAATCACGGACTGCCAGTAGATGCGAACGGCCATCCCAGATATTCAGGTCCACACCCTCTCTGAGGGAAGGGCCCTGCAAGGGTGGTCGAGGAGAGGGCAATGGCTGCAATGGAGTCCAATGCAATGCAGATGTGCCAATAGCAAGTGAGCCAACCTCTCTCCCTCAGACCAGATCTTCCCAAGATCTCACCCATGTCTTTGTCTTGCAGGATCCCAATCAGATGAGGCCGTCTGGGGGTCGTTACCCCCCATCCAGACCTTTAGAACACCCCTGAGCACCACTCTGGGGGAGACATCGACGTTTCGACACTGCTTTCACCTGCACCATCCAACATCGCAGAGACTGTCAACTCGGTGGGTAATGTTAGACACCCTCTGGTGAGCACCACAGACATGCTGCAGCACATCATGTGGAGGCAGGGACTCCCGAGGGAGCGAACGGCCGGAGGGCTGCCAATCCCAGGGAACAGCTGTCATCCAGACAGATGTTGCATTTCTGGAAAAGATGATCCTATCACTTATGCAGATATAGAAGCAGAGCCAGAATA
Organism: Scyliorhinus torazame; assembly: GCF_047496885.1. NCBI lineage: Eukaryota > Metazoa > Chordata > Chondrichthyes > Carcharhiniformes > Scyliorhinidae > Scyliorhinus > Scyliorhinus torazame. The sequence continues at coordinate 102,870,211 of NC_092708.1, forward strand.
TAGAGGAGGGGGTGTCAGCAACATTCCGGCGCCTGCAAGTCCAGCTGGAAGAGTCCACTCACCTTCAGGTGCAGGAGATAGTGCCTACAATGCATGGCACCCGAGCCAACACTGAAAGGGCGGCACCACGGTGGAAGGCCTGGGGCATAGCGTCAAGGCCATGTGTGAGGACATTCAAGGCTTGGGGCACACTGTGCTGTCCATGGTCGAGGAGTAGAACAGGAGGCCCAGTCACAGGTGGACATGTCTCAGGCGCACATGGACATTGCTGTGGCGCTCCAGAGCTTCGCCCATTCACAAAGGGTCATGATTGAGGGCATCAAGAGCATTGGTCAGGCGCTGACTCACCTTAGCCAGTCAGAGAGGTACAGGTCACAGGCACAGAGGGACATGACCAAGGCTATGAGCGATATGACTCACTTGCTGAGGGGCATGACCCAGTCTCATGCACCATGGCTGAGGGCATTGACACCATGATTCAGACGCGGGCAGGTCACCAGAACTCGCTCCATTCTCCCCTCCATCCTGGGGTTGTACCTCGAAGGCCACCTAGCATACCGAGGAAGAAGGAAATGAAGCTATCCCGGCACCTCCCACAGGGGAGCCGCATCTGCTGGGCAGCGGACGGAAAAGGGTGACATGTCGTCACCAGTGACACCTGAAAGACAACAGGGCCCATCCAGGCCCAGGCCCTCCAGAGAACAAACGTCAAGGGCATCACAGGGCAGAGGGCAAGACAAACAGCAGGCCACCTCCACTCCTGATGTGCTATCACGGGAAACACTTTGATGACCACTAAAGATAAGAAAGATAGATTATACTTAAGCTGGTGGATGGCCAGTAAGTGAGCTTTACTGGCTGGCCCCTGTGATTCTGGGACAGGCTCCTCTCTTGCAGGGTCTTCTCTGGGCTGGCCCTGGCACTGTCAGCAGCCAGGAACCTGTAAGTTGCAGCTTGGGGGTGGGTTTAAAGGAATTTCTGCAGTAATGGGGGTCTCAAACAGAGCACCCCAAACCTGAGGGGGACACCATGGGCTGGATTCTCCAAAAATGAAGCTATGTCCCCACGCTGGCGTAAAATCGCCGGCGTTTCACTCCCCAGTTTCCTGCAAACAATAAAGAGCTATTACCTGCAGGGGCTAGCGAATACGGGCCCCCGCGCTTTGGGTTCCGAGTCCGCGCATGCGCACGGCAGCGGCCTCCAGTGGCCGCGTCGAGCCCCATGGCGGACTCGGACCGTGGACCATCATCAAGAAACAAGGTCCCCCAATCGGCTCCGCACCCCTACATCGGACCGGCCCGATCAGTGCCCCAGCCGCCCATAAGGCCCCTCCTGGTGCTGGATATCCCCGCCCCTCCACCAGGGCGGCCGCGGACTGAGTCTACAGCTGCTGCACGTGAGTCCTGACCGGCCATACGTGGTTAGAACCACACCGTCGGGAAATCAGCCGGTCGGGATCGGAGTATCGCTGGGAGGGCCTCTGCCAATGGCCCCCCAGCCACGCGGCGTGATTGATGGACGAGCGGCGGAGCGGTGCCGGTTGCGATCCAGTCGGGAACGTCGATTCTCCACCCCCGCGCCAATGCGATTTCGGCGCGGAGCTGTGGAGAATCCAGCCCCATGAGTCCACGCACCTGCCACCAAGTCATGCCTGCTATTCCCTGAGGTCCAGCCCCCCCCCCCCCCCCAAGCCAATCGAATTGTTTCAATGGTTTGCTTTATTCCTTGCTCCCCTTTAATGACCATGGCGCCTGGACCCTGCTTGTAAATACTTGCACCAAATCATCCTCGCCTTATTCCCGACTGACAGGGGTAGGGATAGTGGAAAATTGGGCTTCCAGCCTGTTAATCAGGTTTAAATACATGCACGTCGTGGTTTTGCGTAGCGCCGTCGGCGCGGGGCAGGTAGCCCACGGCTGCCGCCAGCAAGGAATCGGAGCATCACAATGGGTTTGGCACCTGGCACTGATCCTGTTTTTCATGCGAAGCACCCAATCAGGAATCCAATACCGGTGTTGGGCAACGGAAAAACCATTCTAATATTTAAGAAAGTTCCAAAATTGTAGAGCAAAGAAGATAGAGGAATAGACAGGGAACTGCAGAGAATGAGATTAAAGTAAGTTTAGGCTCTGCCACCGTTGGTACAGCAAAAAAATGGGGATGCACAGAAGACTAGAATCAGGGAACAAAGATTGTGGGAGGAGATATAGGCCTGCAGTTTTCACCCATTGGGCGTGCTTGCCCAGGCAATGTAAAGTTCTGGCCATAGGCCTGAGGAGATTACAGAGTCAATGAGACCGTGATTGAAAATAGGTGAAATTGAGGATGAGGGTTTCAAGTTCAATGGGCAGGATTCTCCATCGGCGGGATCCTCCGCTTCGCCGGCAGTGCACTCAAGCCCGCGGATTTCCCGACGGCGTGGAGGTGGCCACAATGAGAAAGCCGATTGGCCGGCTGCCGGGACAAAGGATCCGCTGCTGGCAGGGGCGCGTCACACCAGAAAACAGGTCTGGCGGGACGGAGAATCCTGCCCAATATGTTTGGAGATGGGGAACTATAAAAGCTCAGGGGATCTAAGAAGGTGAATCAAAACAGCGATTTATTTTCAGCCAAAAGAAAAAGCCACAACGTACAGCACATAGGTCCCAACCGGAACTACCGATCATGCCAGTCGCAATCTAGGCCAGCTTTACGGGTTGATTCTTTGAGCCCCAGCTGATGGGCCTCCACCCATCAGCGGGAAAGCTCTTTTTCCAGGAGCCCCACGGGGTAATCAAAGGGGTCTTCCCAGTGTGTCTCATGAGTGTTATTACAGGGACCAGAGTCAATCAGTAAGGACTGAGGTGATGAGTGAATTAAACCTTGTAGGGCCAACTTCAAAACAGTAAAGATTTGAATGAATTAAGAATTTTTTGAGCAAGTTAAAAGGGAGATGCACAAAGAGGAGACTGGGAAAATCTAGCCTGGATGTGACAGTCAATAGAGAGAATAGTGGGGAGGTAGCTTGATGAGAACACTGTGCAGTAAGTACCATTGTCACGGCCTACAGCATGAGAGGTTTATATAGGATTGTATTAGGATATATTATCCTGAATACTGCATCTGTCAGCTCTTCAGATTTCATTGTAGTCTGTGTCTGCATACAATCAGATCTTTATATGTTCAGCACATAGAAAGCTGAAACACATGCAAATTAAATATGTAAAGTAAAAATTCCAAAGCTGTATTACTTTAGATACATTAAGGGCATAGCATTGTGATGCATTGTGTGATCGTATTCAACTACAATGTACAACTTCTCATTTACTTTGCTTACTATTATTTAAGTACTGCAATCTAAATTACTATGTGGTGACCTTAGGCAACCGTCTTTCAAATAGGATACTTGATTACATGGAGATGAAAGCATTACACATCATTTCATGCACAGCACCAGACTCAACCTATTTGAGAATTACATCAAATTAAATTCTATGAATTATAAGATACTACTGATTCTTTATGCTGCACCAACTCCTGTCAACAAGCTGCTATCTGTAACACATTATGTATTGCAAAAGTAGAAATGTAGTCACGGTTGAATAACCCATTTAAAAAAATTAACATCCTTGATAAATTGTCATATTAATCATAAAATCAAATTTATTCAATTTATATCGTGTTTTTGTTACATTGTAACGTGTTAATGTTGAACAACAATACTGACAAAATCAAGTTATTCTCAAAGCAATTTTTTTCAAACTTAATTTGATTAGTGTGGTGGTGTAATTGCTTTTTGGTGGTAGTCTAAATCAGTTCCATGATTCCATTGACTTCAAAACTGGGCATGGTGTCAAATAAGCTTTCCATTCACTATGGCCTGTTTTATGTTAGTGACCAAGACCAATTTCACCCTTAATGTGCCGAAAGTAATACGGCCTCATTACTATCTTGGCCCAAACATGGACAAAAAAGCTGGACTCAAGAGGTAAGGTGAGAGTGACTCCTATGACATCAAGGCAGTATTTAATCGAGTGTGGTATTAAGGATCAAAATTGGTATCAAAGGGAATCAGGAAAGCACTCCACTCATTGGACTTATACATAGCACAAAGGAAGATGCTTTTGGTTGTTGTAGGTCACTCCTTTTAGTCGCTGCAGGAGTTCCTCGTGGTGGTGTCCTAGGCCCACCATCTACAACTGTTTCATCAATGACCATCCCAGAATCATATGATGCTTGCTGTTGCTAACTTTTGGTTGGTTCACTTGGCTCTGTTTTATAACCTTTGCTCTCGAGTCGCCAGATATCGTTATGATACCGCCATGAGGTTCAAGTTCGAGTAATGACCAATAACTCAATACACCGATTAGTAAGATTTAAATCAAAGCACATTTATTATACACAGTAATCGTTACTCATGCACAAATTCTACATCTAGGCTACTTCTACGACTAACAGGCCTGTACTTAACTTCGGACTGGCCCACCAGGTCAGGGGAACAAATGGCCTTTCGTTCGGGTTCTGAGTCTGCGGGATTCGAAGTTGGTACGGATTGATAGCTAGGAGCACCTATCTCGTAGCGAGCGTTGACTTAAGACTTACGATCTCTCGACGGCCGTTGAACCGGTCACGGTCAATGTTGGTTCGCGTTGCTGGGTGACCCGGTCAAGAAGAACGATTTGAACTTGGGGGCTTAACTTTATAGTCCCCAGGGTCTTCCCGCTTTTCGGGGCAGACCCTGTACCTGGTTCTAGGTGATTGGACTTCATTCCAATCGCTTGGTTCGATTTCTCCAATACTGGAGCAGTTCCCTGATTGATGGGCGGTCTTGAGGTTTCGTTAACCTCTTTTGTGTTGGCACCTGCTGGCGCCGGGGAGTCTGGCTTAGTTTTGTTTGTCCCAAATGTTGCTATTGTTCCCGGGGATTGCTTATTAGTATGTAGATGGTTGCTACATTATTATGCAGATGGCTGCTAGTATCAATGCTGTCTGGGCCTTTGCCATTCGCCATTTTAAATCGGGACTTGGCCAACTCAGGTGGCTACACGCCCTCCTTGTGATCCTAACGCGAAACGTGAAGGATCACATAACTGTGTTGCTTTCCATTCCCTGACCCGGTGAGCACTCTTCTATGGCCTCTACACTGACCATAACTATGCAAGAAAATTTTAACTGACATTCTGAGGGGCGCTATGTCAAACAGGGACATGCATTACAAAACAAGAAAATGGGAACCTCTAACTATCCTTAATAAACTACACTCACTCAAATATTTCATCACACTAACTTCCTAAACCAAACAAACAAAATCATAGCAGTTTTATACACATTTTCCTGGCTTGGCAGTCAAGCTCAGGATTGTACAATTGCTCATGAACATTTCTTTATTTACAACAAATCGCAAATGAATGCTCTTTATTATAGATTGCGGGGGTCAGGGGTCTGGTCGTATCCAAAAATAAGGGATCTTATTCTATATACCGGGGTGCGAGCGCAGTAAGCTTGCCTTCTCCATTTTCTCAGACGAATAGTCTGCACGATGCAGCAGAGTATCGCCAATACCAATAGGGATTCTATCGCGTAGGACAGGAAGTACCAGGTTATAAACCTGTCGCACCAAGATGGTGTGGTGTCGCTTGTGACTGGGCTCTGGGTACTGTGGGGAAGTGAATCATTAACGGCTGGGGGAGTTGAGGTCAGGGGGTTCGCGTTCGCGCGCAACCAAATGTCCATTATGGTGATGAGCCACGCGGAGGATGTCCTCATGGTTCTTCTTCTTTCACTTCTCTTCTCTTCTCATCTCTTCTCTTCTCCGGTCCTGGAGCTTCTGGAGTTCTGTGGGATCAAGCATAGTGTCTGTTACTATCTTGCGTTAATATCTCGTACGATAGCCTCTCTGTCCTTTAGTGCCAATTACTCCTTTTATAATTGGTCACTATGTGTGACTCCCTCATTTTTCAGGACAAGACACACATACAGATAATGAACCAGTGGGAGCCGTCTCGCAGACTGTGCGGTTTACCATCCCAATGTTTCAGGATATAAATAGCAGAGGGTTGGCAACCTAAGGGTTCCCTGAAACAAAACAAAACATTTTGAACCAAATTTTCCGAAACGAGGTGCGTATGGGCCGCGACGGGTAAGAGTTTGATGGAGTCCCCAGGTAGGACGGCGACCAATGCCGTGTGTGCCCTACCCGAGCATAGCTGACCAGAGCGGGGGTTCCCAGGCAGGGCGAGTCCTAATGCCATTTCTCCACTGCCTGATCAACCGACAAGAACGGGCAAGAAATATAGTCATCGTGGGGGGCTGCCGTATTGGTTCCTTCCTCGAACCAGAAGGGCAGTTATGAACGGGGGTCTGTGTATCTGTCGACAGACGAGTTCCGCTGAACTGGCGTCTGGGACCTTAACAAGTCTTTGTGGATAAATTCTCAGAGGTTTCGGCCGAAAAGGCGTGGGGCCGTGGAAATAAAAAAAATTCCAGTCTGACATACAACATTTAACAAACACTACAAACAACATAAAACATGCTGCAGGTTCCATCAGAAAGGACACCGTTTTCTCCCAAGCGGTTCCTTTTAAAACATCAACTGGACACCTCAGTTATTGGTTGCGAACAGGGTCGCAAAGGGGTTCTCGTTTTGGGAGTCAGACTGAAAGTCGTCATCTTCTCCCGGATGCCAAACTCTCGAGTGTATCAGGGCTGATAGGGCTGCATGGTGTGATTTCAGATCGCTCTCGTCGTTCCGGACGAGTCTGCACGAATTATCTCTGTGCCAAAAGGTGGTGTCTAGTTCTGTGGGGACGGAATCGGGGTCGTCACTGTAGGTCGGTGGTCGGTGGTGGGGTTTGTTTAAGAAAGTGATCATGAAGGGATCACTCGAATCGTGGTCAGATTCGCTGTGTGTGGGTCCTGTTGCATGGGGATAGTAGGGAGCTGTGCTGTGGCTATTGTCCGAGTGTCAGTCGCTGTCGCTGCTGCTGCTGTCTGTGGGCATTCCGGGGCGGAGTGTATATTTCGGGGGTGGAGTCGAGATTGAGTCCGTGGCTGGGCTGGACGTGTTGGGGGATGGTAGGGTTACGTTGGCAGTGGGCGGGGTGTGGTGTGCTGCGTCGAGCATGACGTGGTGTGCGTGGTTAGACTGTGTTCCATATGCCTTCAGCTGGTTGATATGGAACCACTGGGGTACTTTATTTTGTAGACGGAAGGGCTTCCTTTGTCCGCAATGGAGTACAGACCCGAGTACTTTGGTGACAGGAATGTGCTGGGGTTGTATACAGAGAGCATGACTTGCTGTCCTACACTGAACTCAGTCGCATGCACTGTCTTGTCGAAACAAGCCTTGCTCTGTTTCTTTCTTGTGCTCAATTTCACTGCGGCTGCTAGCTGAGCCATTTTAACATTCGTCACCAATTGTTCTACTGCTTTCTCGTGTGTGAGGGCCGTCACTTCGGGGCTGGTCAAGTCTAAGCCTAATAACAATTCTGTGCCTTTCATGGGGTGTCCGGTCATGAGGGTTTGTGGGGTGTAACCTGTAGAAGTAGAAACTGTATTTCACAAAACCATCAGCGCAAAAGGGAGGACTGAGTCCAAGTGGTGTTGTTTTGCTGGACCATTTTTCTGAGGGTGGATTTTAGGGTCCGATTCATGCGCTCCATGATACCACTCGACTGGGGGTGGTATGCAATGTGGAACTTTTGGGTAATGCCAAATATCGTGAGGACGTTCTTCATGACACGTCCCGTAAAATGGGAACCTTGGTCGGATTCAATGTTGCGGGGGAGTCCCCATCTCAAAAGAAAGAACAAAGAACAAAGAAATGTACAGCACAGGAACAGGCCTTTCGGCCCTCCAAGCCCGTGCCGACCATGCTGCCCGACTAAACTACAATCTTCTACACTTCCTGGGTCCGTATCCCTCTATTCCCATCCTATTCATGTATTTGTCAAGATGCCCCTTAAATGTCATTATCGTCCCTGCTTCCACCACCTCCTCTTGTAGCGAGTTCCAGGCACCCACTACCCTGTGCGTAAAAACCTTGCCTCGTACATCTACTCTAAACCTTGCCCCTCTCACCTTAAACCTATGCCCCCTAGTAATTGACCCCTCTACCCTGGGGAAAAGCCTCTGACTATCCACTCTGTCTATGCCCCTCATAATTTTGTAGACCTCTATCAGGTCTCCCCTCAACCTCCTTCGTTCCAGTGAGAACAAACCGAGTTTATTCAATCTCGTAAAGATATGATGGGTTAAAATCTTGGCTGTGGTCTTTGCCGTGTTATTTCTGGGTGGGAATGCTTCCACCCATTTGGTAAACGTGTCTATCACCAAGAGTACATATTTATAACCATTCCTACAAGGAGGCAATGGTCCTATAAAATCAATCTGGAGGTTTGTCCAGGGGCCATTAACGGGTCGGGTGTGACTGAGTTGAGCTTTTTTGACATATCTGTCCGGATTATTCTGGGAGCAGATAAGACAATTCTCAATGTAGTGATTTACATCGTCTTTTAAACTTGGCCACCAGCAGAGCTGCCTAAGTTGGGCTGTAGTGGGATCAATTCCCTGATGTCCATGACTGTCATGGAATAAACAAATCAGTTGATTCCTGTCCTGTTCAGGAACCACATAAAGGGTGTCTTTTAACACCACACCGTCATGTGTGGTCAGTGCATTTCTAAACCTATCATAGGGGGCTGGATAGTTTCCTTTCAAAATCTCCTTGAGATTGCTGTCCTGCTTCTGGGCCTGCACTAGATCCTCGATCTTAGTCTGCGAGACCTGAACTGCATTCACTGGTGCACTTTCGGGGGGTGTCCAAAAATATCCGTGCCTGGAACCTGCTTTAGCCAGTGCGTCGGCCTTTACATTTCCAAGGGGGAGGAACGATGGTGACTTCGAACTTTGACTTTCCCAAAAGTCCTGTTCTGTGCTCTCTCTAAGATGTGACGGAGCAATGGGGCTGAAGGGAAGGGTTTTCCATCTGCAGAAACAAATCCACTTGCTTTCCAGAGGGGTAGGAATTCTGTAAGGCTGTTGCAGACATAGAGGCTGTCCGAGTATATGTCTGCTGGGCTGGGGAAGGAATCTGGGTGCTCAACTATGTATGCGATGGCCGCAAGCTCTGCTGCCTGCGCAGCTAAGTGTCCTGGAAGTTTTATTGCTATTTCCTCTAGGGCGCGCCCCTGCGCATCCTCAACATAAATACCGCATCCTGTTATGCGCTTCCCTTCTAATATTATGGAAGATCCATCCACATATATCTTTATTGGTTTGCACGTGTCTGTGTGCTTGGGGCTCTGGGTTGAACTACCTATCTTTCTGGGGGGGGGTTTCTAGCAATAAAGGGGCCTGTGTTGTGGCGTGGAGAGATGATATCACATTCGTGGGGGGTTCCGGGGTACTGTAAGTTATCGGCTAAAAAAGTGTGGGTCTTTGTCCTTTTAACAGTGATGTCCCATCCCTGCAAAAGAAGGGTCCATCTAGCTGCTCTAATCTGACTGACTGTACCGTCCTTGAGTCGTCCGTCCAGTAAAAGTTGGGTGGGGGTGTGTTCGGTGAGAATTTTGATGGGGTTGAGTCCGGTAATGTACGAAAAATACTGAACTGCCCAGAATACTGCGAGCAGGTGCCTCTCACAGGCTGAAAATCCCTGCTCCACAGCATCTAAAAATCTGGAGGCGTAAGCCACGGGCCTTAACTGTTCGTGCCGTTTCTGAAGTCTCACGGCCGAAAGTGTGCGGTCTGTGCTTGCTACCTCTATAGCGTAAGGGGAAAGCGGGTCTGGAACTTGTAGTGCGGGGGTTGCTATGAGTGCTTGCTTCAACGCATCCACAGCATCCGTATGCTGCGGAAGCCATTCCCAGGGGGCTCCTTTCTTTAGGAGGTCTGAGAGGGGTGCTGCCTTGCTGGCGAAACCGTCAATGTGGTTTCGGCAGTAGCCAACCAGTCCTAAAAATGACCAGAGGGCTGAAACGTTCTGGGGAAGGGGCAATTTAGCAATCGAGTCAATCCTTTTATGCTCGATCTCGCGTTTATCATGTGTGATAATTGTACCCAAATATATCACCTTATCTTCCAAAATCTGGACCTTTTTGGGGTTAACTTTACAACCAATTGAGTGTAAGAGTTCCAGGAGTTCGGACAGAAGCTCAATGTGCTCTTCCTTGGTGTCTGTCTGCAGTAGTAGGTCGTCTACGTACTGGACCAGACATTCGGAGCGAGAAAATTTTGCTAAACCATTTGCCAGTTGTCGGTGGAAAATGGAGGGGGAGTTGTGGAATCCTTGTGGCAGGCATGTCCACGTGTACTGTTGATTTTTAAAGGTGAAGGCAAATTTGTACTGGCACGTCTTTGCCAATGGAATGTACCAGAATCCATTACTGATGTCCAAAACTGTAAAGAATCGGGAATTGAGTCCCTGCTGGAGCATGGTCTCGGGACTTGTTGCTACTGTGGGGGCTGCTGCGGGGGTGATTTTGTTGAGTTCCCGGTAATCGATGGTCAGTTGCCATGATCCATCGGACTTTCTCACTGGCCAAATCGGGGCATTATTAGTGGAGGTTACTGATCTAAGTACGCCCTGCTCTAATAAGCTATCGATTACTGTTGCGATTTCTCCCTCTGCCTCTTGGGGAAATCCATACTGTTTTTGGGGTCTAGGGTCAGGTCGTGTGATTTGTACGGAACCAGTCATCCGGCCACAGTCGTGTTTGTGGGTCGCGAATGCTGTCCTGTTTTTCTGTAAAACTGCCCTAACCTGCTTGTCCGTGCTAAGCGTCGTTGGGTTGAACCAAAATTCGCCGACAGCGCTGATTTTGTTGGCGTATTCACCTATGTTGAGCGTTGCTGGCGCTCTTGCAGACTTTGCCATTTTCCAGACACACTGGTTGACTGGATCAAATGATAGATTGTGGGAGTTCATGAAGTCTATTCCCAGAATGTGTTCTGCTGTGTGGGGCAGGTCAACTAAAACCACGGGGTGCTTGGTGGTGATGTTGCCGATTTGAATAGGTACAGGGGCTGTGATGTGTCCCTGCTGTGAGTGGCCTGTAAAGCCGCTGAGGGTGATGGTGGCTGTGATGGGCCACATGTCCTTTTGGAACATGGTGGAGGAATTTATTGTGGTGCGGGACCCTCCTGTGTCCCAGAGAAACTTGATGGGCTGTCCCCGTATTTTCGCTGCAACTACCGGTCGTCCGGACCTATCCGAAAGGGTGTCGCAGACCCAACTGGGGGAGCCCGAACACCATCAGTTCGTTCCGTTCAGGTCCATCTGATCTGAACGGGTGCTCACACTTTGTATGGGCTCTGTCTTATTCTTACTTAAAGTGCCCGTCTGCTGGGCTCTCTGTGGCTTTCGTGTGGCATTTCATTCCCTTGCAAAGTGTCCCAATTGTCCACAGTTGTAACACTCCTGTGACTTTTGTGAGGGGCTGTTCTTTCCTTCATTTACCCATGCGGGGTTCTGGTGTGTTTTAACTGCCTGTATATCTGCGTCGGCCTGCTTTTCTTCGGGATTTTTAACTGTGGGTTTGTTTTGAACAGATTGCTCCCAGGTGCGGGACAATCTTTTTACTTCCCATTTTTCATTATGTGCCTCCTCTGAGGGATCATAATTCGCGCAAGCCTTTTGTCCTGTTTCTGTGTCATGGGAGATTAGGGTGCGGGTCCATTTGGCCATGTTGTCTGAGGACAAATGGGCGCGGTCTAAGTCTCCAAAAACTGCTGCAAAGTGGACCCACAGGCGTCCAGCAAACGCTGCGGGGTGCTCGGTTTTCTTTTGCCTGCACTTATTGAGGCCTCTACGGGGTCACCCCGGTTATACCCGATCGCATCCAGGATCGCGGTATGCATTTCTGCAATGGTGCCTCCTCCTACATTCTGTGGGTCGGGAAGGGCTACTACGACTGAAGGGTCTAAACTTAAAACTGTGAGCTTTACATGCTCTCACTCATCCAGGCCGTACATAGTCGCCTGCTGCTTTACTCTGGCAAAGAAATGGTGGGGGTCTGAGGTGGGGAGCAACGGTTTGATTTTCTCGCATGCGTCCCGTAATTGGGTCAATGTTAAGGGGGTGGTATACCGAAATTCCATATCGTCCGATGTGGCTGTGCGGTGGATGGTGACTGGGTTCATTGGAGCCTGAACTATCTGCTCTGTGGGGGGTTGGGGCGCTTTTCTCCTTTGGGGCTTTCCCTGCGCATATGTTCCCTGAACATATCTCTGCGCTGTTTCATTTAACTCTTCCCAATCAGGGCCGACTTCCTCATCTAATTTTGCTCCCATTTGGAATCCTTTTTGGACTGGAAGCAGAGATTGCAGCTCTGCAATCTGCTTCCGGCACTTTGCGTGGTCTAGTGAGCTTTGTCTTTGCTCCGTGGTGGCAGCATGGAGTGCTCTTAACGCTGCCTTCAGGTCACTACACTGCCTCTGCAATGCTTCTACCTGCTTCTCGTTTTCCTCTCATACCAGGACTGCACGTTGCGTGTCCTGATGGGCCTTTTCATACTGGGACTGGAAGCTGCTTAAGTGCGCCAGACAAGACTGGTGAGCCCGCTTGGCATCATCCACCTTTCCGTCTTTTGCTGCCAACTTCCTCCTCAACTCTAATTTCTCTCTTTCTACCTCACTTACATCGACCTTACTCATTCGATGTATGCCTTCTATCTCTTTCCGGAGCATCCTAACGACCTCCTCTGTGCCTCACAACTGTGCCAAGCAGGACACGATTGCCATCGGCTTGCGATCATTCCCTAAGCTCTTCTTGTGGATCTCGCTCAGGTTCTCCCACCAAGTATGTCTTTTACTCCCACGACCTGTTTCCTCATTGCTACAGAATTCGCTCCAAAGGGGCCATCCTTTCCCTTTGAGGTACTTCCTGATTTTTTCCTCCCATACGGGGCACTGTCCTACTCTACTGCTGCTTGTCACTGCGACCACAAATTCCTCTGGGTTCATGAGGTGCTGCATTGCCTGCATTGCCATCTTTCTTGTCTGAATGCTTATTTTAAATTTGGAACGGGGAGCTAAGGCGGTGCTGTAAATACGGGTACGGCTTTCGCTAATTTCCGAAGTATAAACTCCCGACAGTTTTGTCGCAACAAAAAAACTCTATCAGTTTACCTTATAGCCCTGTAAGTTACGCATGCATACACACACTTCCAAATTATGAGGATTGATCAGAACTGCTTGAACACTTGTGGTTTTCTGTTCCCAATTGGATCTCTAATTCAGATTTTTGGGTTCTCCCGGAGTGGTTACGCCACTTCTAGTTCGGGTCCTGGCTGAGTCGCCAGTAATATGTTGCTAACTTTTGGTTGGTTCACTTGGCTCTGTTTTATAACCTTTGCTCTCGAGTCGCCAGGTATTTTTATGATACCGCCACAAGGTTCAAGTTCAAGTAATGACCAATAACTCAATACACCGATTAGTAAGATTTAAATCAAAGCACATTTATTATACACAGTAATCGTTACTCATGCACAAATTCTACGTCTAGGCTACTTCTACGACTAACAGGCTTGTACTTAACTTCGGACTGGTCCACCAGGTCAGGGGAACAAATGGCCTTTCGTTCGGGTTCTGAGTCTGCGGGATTCGAAGTTGGTACGGATTGATAGCTAGGAGCGCCTATCTCGTAGCGAGCGTTGACTTAAGACTTACGATCTCTCGGCACCCGTTGAACCGGTCACGGTCACGGTCACGGTCAATGTTGGTTCATGTTGCTGGGTGACCCGGTCAAGAAGGACTATTTGAACTTGGGGGCTTAACTTTATAGTTCCCAGGGCCTTCCCGCCTTTCGGGGCGGACCCTGTACCTGGTTCTAGGTGATTGGACTTCGTTCCAATCGCTTGGTTCAATTTCTCCAATACTGGAGCGGTTCCCTGATTGATGGGCGGTCTTGAGGTGTTCGTTAACCTCTTTTGTGTTGGCTCCTGCTGGCACCAGGGAGTCTGGCTTAGTTTTGTTTGTCCCAAATGTTGCTATTGTTCCCGGGGATTGCTTATTAGTATGTAGATGGTTGCTACATTATTATGCAGATGGCTGCTAGTATCAATGCTGTCTGGGCCTTTGCAGAGTTAAATACACAGCAAACTTGCACCTGCTGGTTTCTGCCTGTGTTGGCTGAATTTCCCTTCAGCCTTTGCCGTTCGCCATTTTAAATCGGGACTTGGCCAACTCAGGTGGCTACACTTGCACAATGTTCAGCATCATTCATGACCCCTCAGATAATGCCCATATGCAGCAAGAGCTGGATCATCATTCAGGCTTGGGCTGATAAGTGGCAAGTAACATTCACACCATACAAATGCCAAGCAATGATCATCTCCAAAAAGAGAGCATCAAACTATTTCCCCTTGACATTGAATGGCATTACCATTGCTGAATCTCCCAGTATCAACATCCTGGGGTTACTGTTGATCACAAACTAAAATGAACCAGCCATATTGATACGGTGGCTACAAGAATAGGTCAGAGGCTGGAAATTCTGTGGAGGGGAACACACCTTCTGATCCCCCAAAGCATGTCCACCATCTACAAGGCAAGAGTCAGGGGTTTGATAGAATGCCCGCCACTTACCTGGATGAATGCAACACCAACAACATTCAAGAAGCTGGACACCATCCAGGACAAAGCAGCCGCTTGTTTGGCACCTCAACCACCACCTTTTAAAATTCATTCCCTCCAATACCGATGCATAGTGGCAGCAGTGCGCACCATCTACAAGATGCACAGCAGCAACTCGCCAAGGATCCTTCAAAAGCACCTGACAAACCCATGACCTCGACAACATAGATCCATGACCTGGACATTCCCTCCAAGCCACGCACCATCCTGACTTAGAACTATGTTGCTATATTTACTCGCTATAAATATGGCAGTCAATGAGGTTGCCCTTCCTTTGTCTAGATATTGATATTATATTGCTTTCAGAGTCGCCAGGTATCAAATGATACCAGCACAAGGTTCAACCGGATATCGATCAAAGACCCAGCAACCAGTTAGTTAGTTCAAGTTCAATAATACTTTATTTACACACAAGATTAACTTATACATGCAACATAAACACTACGAGCTAAACTACATCTAACACTATGACAACCTGTACTTAACTTCAGGCACCCGGCTTAGGTCAGAGGAACAGTGGCCTTTGTTCGAATCTGGATCTATCGGGTCTGTAGAAGTAACTGCTGCTCAGCTGGGCTCACCGGTCTGGTAGTGAGCGTTGAACTTGGGCTTGCTTCTGGTCGTGGTGCTACGATTGGAGATGGACGTTGCCAGAGCACCAGGTCCAAAAGAGCTCGAACACATGGCGGTCTCTTTTTATCCTTGGGGGTTTCGCGCTCTTTTGGGCGGTCCTTAGGTTGGACCCAATTAATTGGGCAGTTCTCGATCTGCCTTCGATCTGAGCCAATAAAGGGGCGGGTGCCTTGATGGCTGGGCGTGTCCAAAGCAGTCATTGACCTTGCTGTTCATGCTTCCTGAGTAAAGGGAGTGGCGCCGAAATGTCTGGAATTGTCTCGGATACCTGAGTATCAATCCTTTGTCTTACGGGGATGGGCCATTAAAATGCTAATCGGCTGGGGGTTTCGATGCTTTCTGGATTCTCTGCTCACAAATATACATTCACGCTCTGTGCCTGCCTGAATCTTACATTGGCCAAATTTCCCTTTAGGCTTGTGTAGCCATCTGGGATAGCCACTTCCCGATTACAAAATGGTCACTTTGCAAAGATTGCAGGGAAAATGGACAATACTAAGTTAACTAGCAGGTTCAGGGTTTATCTGCATATTAGAGCCGCAGCTCCCAGACAAGACCAAAACTGCAAACCCATTAGCATACTAATGGCCCAGCTCCGGGAACAAAAGAGTAACATTTGAGTAACCGATTCTAAGGCAGACACCCCGGCGCCAGAGGAGACCAGAACAAAGCAGGCCAACTGCCACCTCGGACCCGCCAGCCATCAGGGCACCCACCCCTTTATTGGAGGATATCGATAGGAACGATCGAGAAACGGCCCAATTAATTGGTGACAAGTTCAAGGCCCGCCCAAAAGCGCGCAAAGCCCCTTTGGGTATAAGAAGGATCCCCCAAGAGAGAATCGTTCTCTTGGCTCCGGCTCTCACCGAGGAGAGACCTGCCCACCAGCTGCACCAGAACAAGTAAGTCCAAGGTCAATGCACGCTACCAGACAGACGGCCTTAGCTGTTCCCCTTCACCACTTCGACCCTACCAGCCTCAGAACCGAACAACGGCCATTGTTCCTCTGACTGAGTGGGCGCCCGAAGTTAAGTATAGGCTTTAGCAGTAGTGATAGTTTAGTCTGTAGTATTTGTGCATGAGTATATTTAACTGTGTGTGTAAATAAATAAGCATTTGACTTTGAACTAACTAACTGGTGTATCGAGTCTTTGATCAGTATTCGGTTTGAACCTTGTGGCGGTATCGGAAGATACCTGGCGACTCGAGAGCAAAACGTAATTAGAATTAAGGCAGGTGACCATATTGACCACCATATTCAGAGCTAAATAAAGAGAACACAATTAGCAACACTTTGCGAACGTCCATGTTTCTTGTTGTAAGTGGCCATCCCAGATGGCTACAGTCCGTCTTCTTGATCCTAAACGCAGAGCGTGATGGATCACACTACTGAATCTTCTTCTGTTCTCTGGTGTACTGGGTACCCATAATCAAGGACAGGTTCCATCCTACTCTGTCCTATGGATTGGAACATTTACCGAAGTTTCAATACACCACACATCTATAAAAATTCTAAGGGGGCACTATAACATTCAATTATACATTTCAAATTCTTTACACAAAGGGTAACCTCTAACTCTCCTTACCTAAACTACACTTATGCTGCTCGTTAATAACCAAAAGAACTTAAATTACAGTACAAATTAAACAATAGCAGCATCACATTTCCACTTAACACTTATGTCATTTCCAGAGAAAGTAATTTGTCTTGAAAACCGTAGTCAGAAAAAAGGTTCAAAAAGAGTGTGGGGTCTGTTGAAGTCCGGAAAAAGGGGCTCCGAGTGTGTATACTGGGGGGCGGGAGGCTCTCCTTCTCCATTTCCGAAGTCTAAGTGTCTGGACGACACTGCAAAGTATTGCTATAATCAATAGGGCTTCTACCGTGTAAGAAAGGGAATACCACTTTATGATGTTTTCGCACCATGTCGGGGTATCAGTGACTGTTTCTAAGTGTGGTGTAGTGTCCGGGCTAGGGGTATCATGTTGGGTGGTAATGTTTAAGGCCTGTGTGGCGAAGGATATAGGGGCTGATAACGCGTGCAACTGTAGTGATCCAACGATGATCATGATGCAGGTCATCAGGTCCGTCTTCATTTTGTCTTTGTCTTTCTCTGTCTCCTGGTATATTTGTATATTCCTGGGGTTACAAGCCTAATATGTTATTATTTTGTTGTTTAATATCTCGTTTGTCTGTCTGTTTCTCCTTAACATCAATTTCCTATTTAGAATTGTCACCATATGTGACTCCCTCATTTTTTTTTAAACCAACCATTTTGGAGACAAGACATCCAAGAAAGAAATTGTTTCACAGTGCGAGCAATCTCGCAGCCTGTGTCCGATGTGCTGAGTGGGCGGACACTTTCTCCGTCCAGTGTTGAGGTAGATTTTCCTAGCAGCAAATTTGTTTCAACCAAGTGTTTGAACATGTAACTAGCAGTTGGGGGTTAGCGACTGAAGTGTCGCTGGAAAGCAAACAAAAAAAACTGTGGCAAAGTGCATTCTTTAAACCACACTTTAAAAGAACAGTAAAAGAGTCTCGAAAAGAACTTTCCGAATGGGGTGCACATGAGCCGCGGCAGGGCAAGAATGGGTGGAATCCTCGGGTAGGGCGGTGATCAGTGCCATTGCTCCACTGCCTGAGCTTGGCTGACCAAATACATAGGGGGTCCTCAGGCAGGGCAGGGATCAGTGCCGTTACTCCACTGCCTGGGTGACCTTATAAGAACGGAAAGAATTTGACTATCTATGGACTTCCGACAAACGTGTTCCTTCAACTACCATTTTGGCGTTAAAAGAGTAGTTATGACTGCATCAAGAAATTTGGTGAGATCAACACAAAAAGTCGACAAGAGACAAACATTCAACATTAAAAAAAGAAAGCAGGCAGGCTCCATCAGAGAATAGGACACCGTAAATTTCAATTGGTTCCTTTCTCTCATCATCTGAACACCTCAGGGTTCCATTCCAAAAAGGGTCATAAAGGGGTTAGTATGGTGGGAGTCAGACTCTGAGTCATCACCATCTCCCGGTTGCCAAACTCGTGACTGGAGTTTCTGTGCCATGGCGGCCTGGGCCGATGTGGGATCCATTTCGTTGTTTCTTATCAGTCGATAAGAGTTATCGCAGTGCGATTGTTTCTTATCCTGTAGGGCGGTAGCGGCAAGGGGGGAGTCGCTATCGTCGGGCGGTGGGTCAGGTTCTGGTAGTGGCAAATAAATGGTATCTAAGGGGCTGAACATATCATGGTCGGTGTCACTGGGGCTGTAGTGACTGGGGCCTGGTCTGTTTTGCCACTGGTTGGGATCTCAAGTACGTCCGTTGTGCTTTCGCTGCTGCTATCGGCCGAATCAAGTCCGAGGTGGAAACTCGTCCCTGGGGGCGGAGTCAAAGTCGTGTCTGTGGACGTGCTGTCCTGGCTGGGGGAGGGTTGGATTAGGTTGCCAGTGGGCAGGTCATAGTTGTCTGCTATTGCCAGTGAAATGTGGTGTGAGTGGCTGCACTGAGTTCCATAAACCTTAAGTTGGTTTATATGGAACCACCCTGATTTTCCGTTTCGATACGTAATCTTATAAACTGAGGGTCTTACTTTGTCAGAAATTGAGTAGGGTCCTGCAAATTTGGGGGAGAGGAATGAACTTGGATTGTACAGGGAGACCATGACTTGCTGTCCGACTGTATACTCTACCAGGTGTACTGTTTTATCAAAGCAGGCCTTACTCTGTTTTTTCCTAGCGCCTAGTCGAACAGCTTCAGCGAGCTGTGCTGCTTTAATATTTTCCATAATTTGTTGGACCGCTTTTTCATGGGTAAGGGCGGTGACTGTGTGGCTGGCCAAATCAAGTCCAAATAAATACTCGGTACCCTTCATGGGTCGTCCGGTCATGAGGGTATGAGGGGGTGTAGCCTGTTGAGCTCAACACCGTGTTTCTAATAAACATCAGTGCAAATGGGAGAACTGTGTCCCATGTTGTGTTATGTTGTTGCACCATCTTCCTTAGTGTTGCCTTTAGGGTTCGGTTCATGCATTCCACAATGCCGCTGGATTGTGGGTGATAGGCAATGTGAAACTTCTGTTTAATGACGAAAATTGTTCGGACATTTTTCATTACTCTTCCTGTAAAGTGAGAACCTTGGTCCGACTCAATACTACAGGGGAGTCCCCATCTAGAAAATATTTGCTGGGTTAGAATTTTTGCTGTTGCTATAGCCGTGTTTGTCCCAGAAGGAAATGCTTCCACTCATTTTGTGAAGGTGTCGATCACGACCAACACATATTTAAATCCATTTCTGCAGGGGGTGGGGTGGGGAGGAGGGGACCAATGTAATCTAATTGTAAGTTCGTCCATGGGCCATTAACAGGGCTGGTGTGTTTTAGCTGACGTTTCTTTGCGTATCTGTCTGGGTTGTTCTGGGCGCAAATTAAACAATTTTCAATGTAGTGGGTTACGTCAGTTTTTAAATCGGGCCACCAGCAGAGAGGTCTGAGGTGGGCAAGGGTGGATTCTATTCCTTGGTGTCCGTGTCCGTCATGGAATTGACAAATAATCTGGTTCCTGTCCTGGGTGGGGACCACATAAATACCATTCTTTAATATGATTCCTTCGTGTACCGTTAAAGTACCTTTGAACCAATCATAGGGAGCTGGGAAGTCTCCTTTTAAAATTTCCTTCAGCGTGTCGGCGTCCTTTTGTGCCTGTGCCAAATCTTGAATATTGGTCTGTGAGACCCGGACCGCGTGTACTGGGGCACTCTCGGGGGGTTGCCAAAAGTGGCCGTGTCGTGAGCCTGATTTTGCTAGGGCGGCTGCTTTTATGTTACCGGGTGGGGAGGAACGATGCTGGCTTCTAACCTTTATGATTCCATATTTGCAATTTTTAGCTTCTTTGAGAATGTGCTTTAGTAATGGCGCTGAGGGTAGGGGTTTACCGTTGGCGGATATAAATCCTCTATATTCCCACAGCGGCAGGAATTCCATCAAGCTGTTGCAAACATATAAACTGTCTGAATATATGTCTGCTGGGGTTGGGAACGAATCAGGGTGCTACACAATGTATGTAATGGCTGCTAACTCGGCTACCTGCGAACCTAAATGTCATGGCAATTTTAACCGTATCTCCTCTAATGCGCGTCCCTGCGCATCCTCTACATATATGCCACATCCTATAATCCTTTTCCCATTATCAATAGTGGAGGAGCCATCGACATAAATGTTTTGAGAATTATCTGTGGGCTGGGTTCTCTGTGGTCTGATGCCTGCTTTTGTCGGTAATGATTTAGGAATAAAGGGTCCGGTGTTGTGCCTGGCTGCAATGATTTCACACTCATGTGGGGTTCCTGCATATTGTAAATTATCTGCCAAAAACGTGTGTGTCTTTGTCCTTTTTACTGTAATGTCACGTCCTTGTAGGAGTAGGGTCCAGCACGCTGCTCTAATTTGGCTTACTGTACCGTCTTTTAGCCTACCATCTAACAGTAGCTGTGTTGGGGTGTGCTCGGTCAGAATTGTTACGGTATTGAGTCCTGTTATGTACACGAAGTACTGAACAGCCCAAAAAACTGCGAGCAAGTGCCTTTCGCAGGCTGAAAATCCTTGCTGTACCAAATCTAAAACTCGTGAGGCATAGGCTACGGGTCCTAAACGATCGTGTCTTTCCTGGAGAAGTACGGTCGAAAGGGTTCGGTTGGTGGTCGCTAGCTCTATTGCGTATGGGGAGTGTGGGTCTGGTGCCTGCAAAGTGGGAGCTGTACCTAGGGCGTGTTTTAGTGCATCAATGGCATCCGTGTGCTGTGGAAGCCATTTCCATGGGGCCTGTTTCTTAAGGAACTCGTAAAGCGGGGCTGCCTTTGTGGCGAAAACATCTATATGGTTCCTGCAATAACCAACCAGTCCTAAAAATGACCGGAGTGCTGTAACATTATGGGGCAAGGGCAATTTTACAATTGAATCAATGCGTTTTTGCTCTATCTCATGTTTACCATGCGTTATAACTGTTCCTAAATAACTGACCTTTTCTCGGAGAATTTGGGCTTTTTTGGGGTTGATTTTACATCCAATTTCTTTTCGGAGGCCTAATAGTTCGGAAAGAAGTGAAATGTGCTCTTCCTTGGTATCAGTCGGTAGGAGCAAGTTGTCCACATACTGAATGAGGCATTTGGGTCAGGAAAATTTCGATAATCCATTCGCCAATTGACTGTGAAAAATGGAGGGGGAGTTGTAGAAACCTTGTGGAAGGCATGTCCATGTGTATTGCTTTCCCTGGAAGGTGAATGCAAATTTATACTGGCAAGTTTTATCCAATGGAATGGACCAAAAGCCATTGCTAATGTCCAGAGCCGTAAAATATTTTGACTGAAGTTCCTGCTTTAACATGGTCTCGGGACTCGTGGCAACGTTGGGGGCTGCTAACGAAGTTACTTTGTTTAATTCTCTATAAACAATGGTCAGTCTCCATGAACCATCTGGTTTTCTTACGGGCCAAATCGGGACATTGTTCGTTGAGGCTACGGGCCGAATTACACCTTGATCCAATAAACTTTGAATTACCTTAGCTATTCCTCCCTCGGCTTGCTGTGGAAAACCGTATTGTTTCTGGGGCTTAGGATCGGGACCTGTAATGGTGACCATTCCTGGAATTTTACTGCAATCGTGCTTGTGCTGGGCAAAATATGCTTTGTATCTCTTCAAGACTTCCCTAATTGTTTTGTCCATGGTAATTGTTTCTGGATCAAACCAGTAATCTCCCACTGAGCTAATCCTGTGTTCGTAGTCTCCGATTGCGAGCGTGGCGGGGGCTCGTACTGCTCTAGCCATTTTCCATACACACTTATTCACGGGGTCAAAAGAAAAGTTGTGTGAGCTCATGAAATCTATCCCCAAGATGTGCTCTGCTGTCTGGGGCAAATCTACTAAAACGACTGAGTGCTTGGTTCTAATGTTACCGATCTGAATATCCACAGGGGCCGTAATGTGTCCTTGCTGGAGGTGTCCTGTAAATCCACTAAGAGTGATAGTGGCTGTAGTGGGCCATATATCTCGCTGGTACATCGTGGAGTAGTTTAACATGGTTCGGGATCCTCCTGTGTCCCACAGGAACTCTACAGGGTGTCCCCGGACTGTGCCTGTGACTACTGGTCTTCCGGACTTGTCCCAGAGTGTGGCGCAGACCCACGTTGGGGAGTCCGAACACCGTCAAATGGTGCCATTTATGGCCAAATTATCTGAACGGGCGCTAACACTGGAGATAGGCCTGGCATTGTTCCTATGTGGGGCATTTGCGTGCTGAATCTGTTGCGGCTTCGGGGGAGGGCATTGCATTCTCAGTCGTCATGTCCCTTCTGTCCACAATTATAGCATCCCTGTGCTTTATGGTGCTGTGCATTATTGCTACCTTCATTTACCCATGCGGAGTCTTGATGTGACCTTACTGGATTCATGTCTGCTTCTACCTTCTCCTGCTCTGCCTTGTTATGTAGGGATTGTTCCCAAGCTCTAGAGAGTCTCTTCACAACCCACACTTCATTGTGTGCCGGGTCTGAGGGGTCATAATTTGCACATGCTTTTTGTCCTGCATCTGTGGCGTGGGAGACTAAAATACCGGTCCATTTGGCCGTATTGTCTGCAGTTAAATGGGCACGGGCTAAATCTCCAAATACTCCTGTGAAGTGTATCCAGAGGCATCCAGAAAATGCTGTTGGATGCTCTCCTTTCTTCTGCCTACAATAGTTGAGTCCTCCTACGGGATCTCCTCTATTATAGCCAATTGCATCTAGGATGGCTGTTTTCATATCCTGGAGGCTACATCCTCCTACACTTTGTGGGTCGGGAAGGGCTGAACTAACGGATGGGTCAAGGCTCATTACTATGAGTTTCACATCTTCCTGCTCATCCAGACCGTACATGCCTGTTTTCTAACTTGCTCAAAGAAATGGTGTGGGTTTGATGTGGGGTGAAAGGTTTCTATTTTATCACGGGCATCACTTAACTGGGTGATGGTTAGTGGGGTGGTGTATACGAAATCGGGTTGGTCTTCTGTTGGTACTCTGCGCTGCGTGGTGACTGGATTCATAGGGTTGTGTGCTGCCTGTGCAGTCGGTGGTGCGGGTGCTTTCCTTTTCGAGGCCTGGGGGGCTCTATTCTGAATCTCTGTTCTGTTTACATATCGATAGGCAGTTTCATTAAATTCCTGCCAATCGGGGCCATCTTCCTGGTCTAAATTTGGTCCAAAGGTATCTCTGAAACCATTCTGAACTGAGAGCAGTGATTGCAATTTTGCAATTTGCTCAACTCTGCCTTTGTTCGTTGTGGAACTGTGGAGTGCTCGTAGGGCTGCCTTTAAGTCCTCGCATTGCTTTTTCAATTGTTCTACTTGGTGTTCTGTTTCTTCCCTTACCAAAACTGCGCATTGCGTGTCTTGATAGGCCTTATCATATTGGGTCTGAAAGCTTAGGTGAGTGAGACAAGCTTGGAGTGCCCGTTTGACATCAGCCATCTCCTTCTCCTTCGCTGCTAGCTGCTCTCGAAGTTGCTCATTTACTTTTTCGCATTCACTAACGTTTCCCTCACTACTCTTCTCTTTCTCTACAAGCTGTCTGTGGAGCGTCCTCACGACCTCCTCTGTGCCTCGCAATTGTGCCAAACAGGACACAATTGCCATTGGCTTACGAACTCTACCTAAATTCTTTTTATGGATCTCGGTCAGGTTATCCCACCAAGTTTGTCCTATATTACCAGGACCTGTCTCTTCATTTGCACAAAACTCAGACCATAGGGGCCATCCTTTCCCCTTTAGGTACTTCTTAATTTCCTCTCCCATATGGGACACTGCTCTGCTCTATTGGTCGCTGCGACCTCGGGTTCCCGTGGGTACATATGTCTCTTCCTACCGTAATCTCTACCGTAATCTCTGTATTTCTACCATGAATTTGGGACAGGGGGGAATAAAGCAGTGATGCAAACAGCGGGTATGGCTTAAGCTATTTTCCGGATCACACAACTCCTGAGTTTACCTTATATCCCTGTTAGTACGCATGCAAATTACTACACACTTCTGAATCTTGGAGATTTGATCGATACTGGTCTTACACTTGTGGTTTCTTTCACTTTTCCAATTGGGTTTCTAATTCAAACGTTTTGTGGGTTCTCTCGGAGTGACAAAATCACTTCTGGGTCGAGTCCCAGCGGAGTCGCCAATAATGTTGCTATATTTACTCGCCATAAATATGGCAGTCAATAAGGTTGCCCTTCCTTTGTCTAGATATTGATATTATATTGCTTTCAGAGTCACCAGGTATCAAATGATACCACCACAAGGTTCAACCAGATATCAAAGACCCAACAACCAGTTAGTTCAAGTTCAATAATACTTTATTTACACATAAGATTAACGTATACATGCAACATAAACACTACGAGCTGAACTATGACAACCTGTACTTAACTTCAGACACCCGGCTTAGGTCAGAGGAACAATGGCCTTTGTTCGAATCTGGATCTGCTGGCTCTGGAGAAGGAACCGTGGTTCAGCTAGGCTCATCCGTCTGGTAGCGAACGTTGAGCTTGGACTTGCTTCTGGTCGTGGTACTGCAGTTGGAGATAGACATTGCCAGAGCACCAGGTCCAAAAGAGATCGAAAACATGGCAGTGTCTCTCTTTATCCTTGGGGGTTTCGCGCTCTCTTGGGTGGTCCTTAGTTTTGGACCCAATTAATTGGGCAGTTCTCGATCATTGCCTTCGATCTGAGCCAATAAAGGGGCGGGTGCCTTGATGGCTGGCGTGTCCTAAGCGGTCATTAACTTTGCTGTTCATGCTTCCTTACTAAGGGAAGTGGCGTTGAAATATCTGGAATCGTCTCGGATACCTGAGTATCAGTCCTTTGTCTTACGGAGATGGGTCATTAAAATGCTAATCGGTTGGGGGTTTCAATGCTGTCTGGATTCTCTGCTCACAAATATATATTCACGCTCTGTGCCTGCCTGAATCTTACATTGGCCATATTTCCCTTTAGACTTTGTAAACGTCCATGTTTCCTGTTGTAAGTTGCCATCCCAGATGGCTACAACTACATCACCATTCTTTCACTGTAGCTGGGTCAAATTCCTGTAACTCCCTCCCTACCAGCACTGTAGATGGACCAACACCACATGGTCAGCAGTTCAAGAAGGCAGCTCACTACCACCTACTCCTGGCATTAAGGGATAGGAAATAAATGTTGGCATTGCCAGGGATGCCCATATCCCATAAAAGAAGAAAAACAAAATTATGGTGGACCGAACTGGATCACACTAAAGCAGCTGCTGATTAATAAACATTGGATTAGTTTTTACGTAAGAAAACACAACTTAATGCATATGGTACATCAATTTACACCAAGCCAACTGTTAGTGGTATGAACATTAAAGCACTGACACCAATCAATCCCAAATTAAAGTCGATTGAACAAACTTGCCGGGTGGAACCTTTTCATATTTTTTCAAAGTGTCAGGCTCAGACTGAAAATTCGCTTGTAACTCCCCAGTTGCCCAGGTCAGTTTTCTCTCCAGATATTCTTTTTTTTTTAGAAATATTTTTATTCAAATTGTTACCTATTTTCAACAAACCCCCCCTTACAGAAAAAAGGAAAACAAAGAATACATAAATAAACATCTTACTAACTACATCACGAATTCCCCCAATATACCAACCCTACTCAGGGCGTCCACCCACGTATCCTCGTCTTTCTCCTCCCCAGGCTCCTCCTCCCATTTATCCTTTAGCTCCTCCACCGAGGTCTCCTCCTCCTCCTGCATCTCCTGGTAGATCGCCGAGACCCTGCCTTCTCCAACCCACACCCCCGAGAGCACCCTATCCTGGATCCTGAGTGCTGGAAGCAGCGGGAACTCCCTCACCTGCCGTCTTACAAACGCCCTTACCTGCATGTACCTGAAGGCATTTCCGGGGGGAAGCCCAAATTTTTCCTCCAGCGCCCCAAGGCTCGCAAACGTCCCATCTAAAAACAGGTCCCCCGTCCTTCTAATTCCTGCCCTGTGCCAGCTCAGGAACCCTCCATCCATTCTCCCCGGACGAACCGATGGCTCTCCCGGATCGGGGACCAAACCGAAGCCTCTACCTCACCCCTGTGGCACCTCCACTGCCCCCAAATTTTCAAAGTTGCCACCACCACCGGACACGTGGTGTACCTAGTCGGCGGGAGCGGCAGCAGTGCTGTCACCAGTGCTCCCAGACTCGTGCCCACACAGGACGCCATCTCCAGCCTCTTCCACGCCGCCCCCTCCCCCTCCATTACCCACTTGCGTATCATCACCACATTGGCAGCCCAGTAATACCCACACAGATTAGGTAACGCTAACCCTCCTCTGTCCCTACTCCGCTCCAGAAACACCCTTCTCACCCTCGGGATCTTTTTCGCCCACACGAATCCCATGATGCTCCTACTGACCCACTTAAAAAAGGCCTTAGGGATCATGATGGGGATTCACTGGAATATAAAAAGTAACCTCGGGAGCACCGTCATCTTCACCGACTGTACCCTACCCACCATGGAGAGTGGCAGCATATCCCACCTTTTAAAATTCTCCATCTGCTTCACCAGTCTTGTCAAGTTGAGCTTGTGTAGGGCCCCCCAGCTCCTGGCCACTTGGATCCCCA
The DNA here is from genome assembly GCF_047496885.1 of Scyliorhinus torazame. Lineage (NCBI taxonomy): Eukaryota > Metazoa > Chordata > Chondrichthyes > Carcharhiniformes > Scyliorhinidae > Scyliorhinus > Scyliorhinus torazame. Next base: position 102,897,101 of record NC_092708.1, read on the forward strand.
GATACCGAAAACTCCTTTCCGCCCTCTTCAGTGGAAGCTCGTCTATCCCCCTTCCCTGGTACCCTGGGTGTACCACGAAGAGCTCACTCTTCCCCATGTTGAGCTTATACCCGGAGAAGTCCCCAAACTCCCTGAGGATCTGCATCACCTCCGGCATTCCCCCCACTGGGTCCACCACATACAGTAACAGGTCATCGGCATACAACGAAACCCTGTGTTCCTCCCCCACCCCGGACCAGCCCCCTCCAGTTCCTGGACTCCCTTAGAGCCATAGCCAAAGGCTCAATTGCCAATGCAAATAGCAAGGGGGATAGGGGGCACCCCTGCCTCGTCCCCCGGTACAACCAAAAGTATTCCGACCTCCTCTGGTTCGTGGCCACACTCGCCCCGGGGCTTCGTAAAGTAGCCTAACCCAACTAATGAACCCCTCCCCGAACCCAAACCTCCTCAACACTTCCCAGAGGTACCCCCACTCCACCCTATCGAAGGCCTTCTCCGAGCCATCGCCGCCACTATCTCCGCCTCCCCCTCCACTGTAGGCATCATGATTACATTAAGGAGCCTCCGCACATTGGTATTCAGCTGCCTTCCCTTAACAAAACCCGTCTGGTCCTCGTGAATCACCCCCGGTACACAGTCCTCAATTCTGGTAGCCAACACCTTCGCTAACAGCTTTGCGTCCACGTTGAGGAGAGAGATTGGCCTATATGACCCACACTGTAATGGGTCCTTGTCCCGCTTCAAGATCAGTGAGATCAGCGCCCTGGACATCGTCGGGGGTAGGGGGCATACTCCCCAGCCCCTTAGTCAGCTCCTCCAGCCCTACCGATGCCCCAAGCCCAGCCACCTGCTCCTCCTCCACCCTCGGGAACCTCAGTCGATCCAAAAATCGACGCATCCCCCCCTCCTCCGTCGGGTGCTCAGACCTATAAAGCCCTCATAAAAGTCTCTAAATACCCCATTTATTCCCACTGCACTCCGCACCGTGTTTCCCCCCTTTATCCCTAACTCCCCCAATCTCCCTCGCTGCCTCCCGCTTCCGAAGCTGGTGTGCCAACATCCGGCTAGCCTTCTCCCCGTACTCATACACCACCCCTTCCGCTTTCCTCCACTGCACCTCTGACTTCTTGGTGGTCAACAGGTCGAACTCGGCCTGGAGGCTTCGTCGCTCCTTGAGTAGTCCCTCCTCGGCGACTTCTGCATACCTCCTATCCACCCTTAAAATCTCCCCCACCAATCTCTCCCCTCCTTCTCCTTGTGGGCCCTAGTGGAGATTAGCTCTCCCCTAATCACCGCCTTCAGCGCCTCCCAGACCACCCCCACCTGCACCTCCCCATTATCGTTAGCCTCTAGATATCTTTCAATACACCCCCGGATCCGCCCGCTCACCTCCTCATCCGCCGGCAAGCCCACATCTAGGAGCCACAGTGGGCGCTGGTCCCTCTCCTCCCCTAGCTCCAGCTCCACCCAATGCGGTGCATGGTCTGAGATGGCTATGGCCAAATACTCCGTTCCCTCCATTCTCGGAATTAGTGCCCTGCTCATAACTAAGAAGTCTATCTGGGAGTCGGCTTTATGGACGTGGGAAAAAAAAGAAAATTCCCTGGCCCCCGGCCTGACAAACCTCCATGGGTCCACTCCTCTCATCTGGTCCATAGACCCCCTCAGCACCTTGGCCGCCGCCGGCCTCTTACCCGTCCTGGACCTGGAGCAGTCCAATGCTGGATCCAGTACCGTGTTGAAGTAACCCCCCATTATCAAGCTCCCTGCCTCCAGGTCCGGAATCCGGCCCAACATGCGCCACATAAATCCGGCATCGTCCCAATTCGGGGCGTATACATTCACTAATACCACCCGCACCCCCTGCAGCTTACCACTCACCATCACATACCTACCTCCATTGTCTGGCGCGATGTCCAGCGCCTCAAACGACACCCGCTTCCCCACCAAAATCGCCACCCCTCGATTCTTTGCGTCCAACCCCGAGTAGAAAACCTGCCCTACCCACCCCTTTCTCAGCCAAACCTGATCTGCCACCCTCAAATGCGTCTCCTGGAGCATAACCACATCTGCCTTTTGTCCCTTCAGGTGCACGAACACACGGGCCCTCTTGAGCGACCCATTCAGGCCTCTCACATTCCAAGTTATCAGCTGGATCAGGGGGCTTCCCGCCCCCTTCTCCCCCTGACGATTAGCCATCCCCTTTTCTAGGCCAGCCACGTGCCCGTGCCACCCGCACTCTCCATTCCCCCCAGCGGCAGACCCCCGCCCCGACTCTCTCTCTGAGCTCCAGCTCACCTTTGGCCAATGCAGAAGCAGCCCAGTTCCCCCTCTCCCCCTCCGCCTCCCCCCCCCTCCCCCAGCTAGGTCCCCCCCTAACCGCTCCCCCCATAGCACTCCCGTAAGTCAGCTGACTCCTGCTGACCCCAGCCACTCCCGCCACTCCATTGACCCCCCCAGTGTGGTAGTCTCCCCCCCTCCCCCCCCTGTCCATTAGCGGGCGCTCCTCTCCAACACCGCCCTTCCCCCCCGGCCCTGGCCCCTTCCTTCCCTAGCGCGGGAAAAAACCCGCGCTTTCCATCAGACCAGCCCCGCCCTCTCTGGCGCATTTCCCTTTTGCGGCCTAATTCCAGCTCCCCCACCTCGGGCCTCCCATCTCCCCTCCCCCCAACGGGGTCCCGTCCTTCCAACCATCGACGCCCACGCTCTCACAAAACCCCCCTTCGAACCAATTCACCCTACCCCAGCCAGCACCCAAGGAAACAATACAGAACAGAACAGAACACCCCCAACATCCCCCAAAGCACAGTAACCACAGTAGCCCCCTGCGACCTCCCCTCACAACCAATCCTAAGTCAGCATCCAACTTTTTGGCCTGAATAAAGGTCCACGCCTCCTCCGGCATCTCAAAGTAATGGTGCCGGTCCTTAAGCGTGACCCACAGTTGCGCCGGCTGCAGCATCCCGAATTTCACCCCCTTCCGATGCAGAACCGCCTTAGCCCGATTGTACCCGGCCGTCTTCTTGGCCACCTCCGCGCTCCAGTCCTGGTATATATGGACCTCTGCATTCTCCCACCTGCTGCTCCGCCCCTTTTTTGCCCAACTTAGGACACACTCCCAGTCCACCAAGCGGTGGAACTGCACCATTACCGCCCGCGGCGGCTCGTTAGACTTGGGCCTCCTCGCCAGGACTCGGTGGGCCCCATCCAGCTCCAGGGTCCTCGGGAAGGCACCCGGGCCCATCGACGTGTTCAGCATCCGACCCCTTCACTCCCTCCAGGAGACCCAGAATCTGCAGATTCTTCCTCCTCAATCAATTCACCATGTCCTCAAACTTCTCCTGCCATTTCTTATGCAGCGCCTCGTGCTCCACCTTCACCGCCAGCCCCAATATCTCGTCCTCATTCTCCGAGGCCTTCTGCCGCACCTCACGGATCGCCGCCCCTTGGGCCTTCTGGGTCTCGACCAGCTTGTCGATCGAAGCCTTCATCGGCTCCAGCAGCTCTGCTTTCAATTCCGTAAAGCAGCGCTTGAGAAACTCCTGCTGCTCTTGCGCCCACTGAGCCCATGCTGCCTGGTCTTCCCCGGCCGCCATCTTGGCTTCCCTCCCTCGCACTTTTCACTGCACCAGAATTACTTTTTTCACCGCTCCACTCCTGGTCCAATCCATACAGTGCTGGGGAAATCATACTGTCCCACACTGGGAACCATCGAACAAATGCCGCTGGGGCCCCTCAAAAGAACCCTAAAGTCCGTTTCTGGCGGGAGCTGCCGAACGTGCGACTTAGCTCAGCATAGCCACAACCGGAAGTCTCTCTCCAGATATTCAGCCTCTTTATATAAAAACAATGAATGGGCAGGGTTTACACTATCACTCTGGCGGGGAGGGGCCCGATAGTCAGCACCCTGCTCGAGAGAGAGATCGGGGAGCCATCTTTAAAGGGCGCTCCAATCAGAACTGAAACTGACCGGCCCCAGTCCCCACCAAGGAGGTCTAACGGCTCCGCACCCTGGCCCCAGACAATCATCAGGGCCTTCCCACCACACCCGGACAATCTTCGGAGGCTTCCACCACCCCCCACTACTGCGGATGCATTGCCAGCATTTCCCCCCCCACCCCCGCCCTCAGTGACCGCTTCCCCCATTCCAGCAAGATCCCCCTTCACAGCCCGCCGTGCCTACCCTCCCACCATCCATTAATGGAATCCTCCCACTACCACGAGGACCCTCCCAGCACTGCCCCTGACACTTCCCAGGCAAATCCCTCTCTCCCAGGGAGCTATACTTAACTTCCCTCAGGGATCAGTGTTGGGCCCACAACTGTTCACAATTTACATCGATGATTTGGAGTTGGGGACCAAGGGCAATGTGTCCAAGTTTGCAGATGACACTAAGATAAGTGGTAAAGCAAAAAGTGCAGAGGATACTGGAAGTCTGCAGAGGGATTTGGATAGGCTAAGTGAATGGGCTAGGGTCTGGCAGATGGAATACAATGTTGACAAATGTGAGGTTATCCATTTTGGTAGGAATAACAGCAAAAGGGATTATTATTTAAATGATAAAATATTAAAACATGCTGCTGTGCAGAGGGACCTGGGTGTGCTAGTGCATGAGTCGCAAAAAGTTGGTTTACAGGTGCAACAGGTGATTAAGAAGGCAAATGGAGTTTTGACCTTCATTGCTAGAGGGATGGAGTTTAATACTAGGGAGGTTATGCTGCAATTGTATAAGGTGTTAGTGAGCCCACACCTGGAGTATTGTGTTCAGTTTTGGTCTCCTTACTTGAGAAAGGACGTACTGGCACTGGAGGGTGTGCAGAGGAGATTCACTAGGTTAATCCCAGAGCTGAAGGGGTTGGATTACGAGGAGAGGTTGAGTAGACTGGGACTGTACTCGTTGGAATTTAGAAGGATGAGGGGGGATCTTATAGAAACACATAAGATTATGAAGGGAATAGATAGGATAGATGCGGGCAGGTTGCTTCCACTGGCGGGTGAAAGCAAAACTAGGGGGCATAGCCTCAAAATAAGGGGAAGTAGATTTAGGACTGAGTTTAGGAGGAACTTCTTCACCCAAAGGGTTGTGAATCTATGGAATTCCTTGCCCAGTGAAGCAGTAGAGGCTCCTTCATTAAATGTTTTTAAGATAAAGATAGTTAGTTTTTTGAAGAATAAAGGGATTAAGGGTTATGGTGTTTGGGCCGGAAAGTGGAGCTGAGTCCACAAAAGATCAGCCATGATCTCATTGAATGGCGGAGCAGGCTCGAGGGGCCAGATGGCCTACTCCTGCTCCTAGTTCTTATGTTCTTATGCTCACAGGAGGGGTCCTCTTGACTGAATTCCGTATTTAAAAAGCAGTTCTAAACCTCGTTTGATATATGAATATTTGGTGGGGGAGGAACCATGGCCGGGATTCTCCGAGACCACGCCGAGTCGGAAAATCACCAGTCACGCCGGAAATTCTCGCCACGCCATTCCGACGACGGTACGTGATTCTCCGGCGACCGGAGAGTCGGCGCCAGTCGACGCGGCGTCGGTCGGGGACCGTGCGCCGATTTTCCGCGGTCGACCAGCCGAGTTCCAATGCCGTGGTTCCAACCTGGTACCACCCGGCGGGAGCTCGGACCTGTGGCCGCGGTGGCCGTCCTAGTGGGGGAGGCCGGGGGAATCAGACTCCGGCGTGGGGGGGAGCCTGCACGACGGCCAGGCCCGCGATCAGGGGCTACTGATCGGCGGGTGCGTGCTATCTGGAGGGGGCCTACCACCTTCCGTGCGAGCCCGCTGTGTGGCTCCGCCATGTTGCGCGGCTCCGGCGCGTAAACAGCCACTACGCGCATGCGCAGACCCGCGCAGGCAGTGCAGGACTGCATATCGGCACCGGAGCAGCGCACAGCACTCCGGCGCTGTGCTGGCCCCTTGTGGCCCACAGAATCTCTGGGCCAAGAGGCCCGTTGACGCCGGCATGAAATACTCAGGCGTCAATACTTGGCCGGCATTTTGGAGAATCCCGGCCCATGTGTTGGGGAGCTTGTTAATAATATTAAAATTTATTATAATGCATTTAAATGGAGGACGGGTACCTCGTGACGTTGCTGGATTTTGGGCCCGCGTCACCATTCTCTCTGATGGCGCTCGCAGGCTGAAACTCGCCCTCACTGTGTATAAAACAACAAAATCACACCTGCTGTGCATTAATGTATATTAAATCAATCTGTGCCACAAGCAAATAATCTAAAGCCACATTCATCTTTAATTGTTCTTTTGCTCAAAATTTTGAACTTAATATCTTCGTTCTTACTTTATGAGTGATATCTCCTGTGGAATAGAACATTTTTGAATTCTGGTGCCCACAGTCAGCCTTAATTATTCCCAGGTCAGATACAGTAGGTGTTAAGTTAAATTCCATCTATTCAGCTTCAGGGATGTACCATTCTCCTGAATAAACTGACACACACCAAGGATTCGCACATTTCCTAATGTCCACACGCTTATAGGGGAAATCATGTGCTAATGTTTTGGGTTCAAGAATGAGAACCCCAATATGTTGTGGGATTCCGAACTTTTAACTGTTACTGCATCACATGAGTTTATGGTAAAATAAACTTTAATTCAAACACAGAATAAAGCACATTAGCAACAAATAAATAGTGGGCTGGATTCTTCATTATTAAAACCATGCCCCCCCACGCCGGTGTCAAAACGGTGGCGTTTTACTCATGAAATTCCTGCAAAAAAGTGAAACAAAGTCATAGCCCTGCAGGGGGCCAGCAGGGACCCAAGTGAATCTCGCAGCTTTTGCTACAGATACGGGCCCCCGCACTTCCAGGTCAGAGGCCGCGCATGCGCACGGCGGCGGCGGCCTCCAGCGGCCGTGCTGTATTCCATGGTGGACTCGGACCGCGGAGCCAAACCCAAGAAGGAAACCCCCGATTAGCCGTGCGCCCGACCCTCAAACCCCGCACATTAATTCCCCGGCCACCTATAAGGACCCCCTGGTCTCTGATCTGCCCACCCCCGACCAGGGCAGCCGCGGACTGAGTCCACAGCCACCATGCGAACATCCCAACCGGCAATAGCAGGTTAATTCCACGCCATCGGGGGCAGAGGATTGCTGAGCGGGCCTTTGGCAATGGCCCCCCGGTGGTGTGCCGTACTCCCCGGTGACGCCGATTTTTGTTGCCAGGAGAATTGACAAACCGGCACCGAGCCCGATTACCCCGTCAAACTGGATCGCCACCTCGGCGCCGGCCACGATTTAGACATCAGGATGCAGAGAATCCAGCCCAGTTTTACTGTTAATAATCACAACATATTAACTTGCTTCCTGAAACCTGTCTCTACATTCCAATTAAGCAAACCCATATATTTTTAAAATCACTCGTGAGTAAAGGTCAAAGTTCAATGCTGGCAAAATTAATTTCAAGTGAGAACTTAAAGCCAGCATAGAGATAAACCTTCCCATAAATCCCAAAGATGGAAGAGTCATGGTGGAAGCCATACTTTCTCTCTATAGGGACAATTTGGTATGTGTTCAAAGTCAATTTTTTAATGCCCAGCTATTGCCTGAAGCCATAAATCTTCAGCTGGGGTAAGGGTGGGTATATTTGCAATATTATTTCCTTCTCCAGGAGCACTAATGAGCCTTGGTAACTAGTAGACAGCATGAAGATAGCAGACAAATTGCAAGTTTCTTTCCTGCTTACTCTTCACCAAACTGGGAACAATCTGACACTTCTCTGGAGCATTTTCACTAAATGATTTGTCTGAGAAATAAAAAATCTCATTAGAGATGTGGTTAGCAGTTCAAAGTGTTCACCACCACTGAGATTGGGCTTCTCAACCGCAGGATATAAATTGAGCCAAAGTTTAATTACTTAATTGATAATGGACAGATGTTTGGTCTGTTAATCTCATTAATTCTTTTCCCAGTGCAAGATATTATCTGTCCATTGGCTAGAAATGGGTAAAAAAAAATCTAGCTCAATGTTTTTTATGCAATGAGGAGCAGTAACATTAATTTTGCTCCATTAAGTATTTTTTTAAATAAAGGGAAAGATAGCTGTGCAAGTTTAGAAATAATACCTGTGTGCTCTTGTTGGCCTACCTGAGGCCACTCAGAAAGAGAATCTGAATTTGCGCGCATATCTGAAATACTGCCAAGGATCTGTTACAAAATGGATAGGAATCCACTACTGTATATGATTGTTTATTTGCTTTTATTTGAACATTATGCTGTTATTTGAAATGGAGACAAACGCAGATTTTTCCCCATCGGGCAAATTGTTACATTTGGGTTGTCCTTTAACGTACACTTTCTCTCTCAACAATTTCACAGCAATACCCATGAATAGATAATACCATATAAAGGCTAGTTTTTTTACAGTCTTTTTACAGTCTTTACATTTTGTCTTCTGTACAGTGCATGAAGTCTGGGCTAACAAATACCCTGGGCGGGATTCTCCGTCTCGCCAGTTGGCCAATGGTGTTTTCCATTGTGGGCAGTCCATGCCATTGGGAAATCCCTGTGCTGCCTACAAAATGGAAAATCCGACAGCGGAGAATCCAGCCCCCTATTTTGCAGTGGTGTACATATTGGAATCGATACACTTGTGCACTGTCAACTGTCACATTGGTACAGCAGACTACCAAAGTGATCAGAGGTTTTACAGCTTAAAATAACTAATGCGGTTATTGACAATAAATAGTTTATTCATCAAGGAGAGCTAGAATGTAGAGTAATTTCAAATTATTCCTCAGTCTTGTGATGGATATTTCTAAAGACCGATTATCTTGGCCGAATTCTGCCAGACTTAATTCGGTTATATCTCTTCCGTGTCCCACGTCAAGCATTTCTGTGGGGCTTCTACTCTGCTCAATGGCATTATTAGCAGAAGACTGAAAGAACTTGGCAATGGAGCCTCTGCCAAAGTTACAAGTGTTGACTGCCATAACATCTTGTTTTTAAGTAAGAGAATTTCCCCTTTAGATATAATCCCAGAATTTAAAACATAACAGGCTCTTGCAAAAGACACAGTTTCCAAACTGTAGTAACCTGGCTCCACCAGTTAGGTAGAAACAATGAATGTTTATTTACACAGCATGATATGTAGAATAGTGCAGCCATGATGCTGCCAGTCTGCCTCCCAGATCACTCAGCGATTCTGTGTTTTAACTACCAATTGGATGAGCGGGTCACATGCCTCTTCAGAAGATTCCCCTTAAAGGGGCCAGCTACTACATCCCTTCCTCTTTGAGGTCCTTAATACACAGAATGATAGTTAACTTGTACAGATCCCAGAATATACAACAATGAATATTTTTAATCAGTCCATCAAAAACTCAGCCTTTCTGGTGGCTTCCGCTTCCTCATAGAGCAGCACGACTCCCCCAGCTGGGGTACTTCTGTTGTGGTACTTCCTGTAGACATTGTTACACTAGCTCTCCCTTCTGGAACTGAGGCTCCAACCTCCTCTGTTTCAGTCAGATCCATTCTCACGCCTGTCACAGGCTGATTGGACATTTTATTTTTCGGGCAGTCAACAACACCTCCACCTGGCAACAACGAATCAGGCTGTAACACTGGCTCCTGGGATGACTCCCACCCACATCGGTGGTCCACATGTTTCCTCAAAATCCTGTCCAGTGCACTCACTTCATAAGATAACAGTCCTGTCTTAGCCACTGGAACTCAGCTTGGGCCATTCCCAAAGTTCCTCTATAAACTGGATCATCTATTTTCAAAGATTTTCTGCGGGACTCTCCATCGGCGGGATCCTCCGCTTCACTGGCAGCGCACCCATGCCTGCGGGTTTCCCAACAGCGTGGGATGGCCACAATGGGAAACCCCATTGACCAGCTGCCGGAACAGAGGATCCCGTTGCCGGCGGGAGCGCGCCGCACCGGAAAACGGGGCCAGTGGGACGGAGAATCCAGCCCCTTGCATCTTTAGTTGAATCATGGTTCCTCTTTTGGTTGCATTGTCTTGCCTCTACCCTCCCCGCTAAATTTGGGAATACCAGGCTTAACCTGGTGCTTAACCATTGATCCATCAATAGTTCTGCTGTGTAGATATACCTGTGGTCGAATGCGCCCTGTACTCTAAGAGGAACCAATCTACTTTATGTCCAATGACGCAGCTGGCTATTTCTTTAAGCTGACCATGGAAATCTGAACTGCCCGCTCAACAAATCCATTGGCTGAGGGGTGATATGGTGCAGTTCTGACATGAGTAATTCAGGTAGCCCATGGAGTGCGAAGCACTGGCAAAACATTTTGACTGTACCAGGCGTGGTTCTGGAACTCCTCTCAAATACCATTTGGAGTTGGCATCTACCAATAGTAGAAACAGCTTGCCAAAAAATGGTCTGAAAAAAATCGAAGTGGACCCGCACCTATGGTTGATTTGGTCACTCCCAAGGGTCAAAAGGGCCGCAGCAGGTAACCTCTGCTGTAACTTGTTCTGATCATAGTGCTTCACTAATCTCTCTAACCTCTTGATATCGGCATCCATACCTGGCCACCAAACATAGCTTCTGTCAAGCAGCTTCCTTTTTGACAGATGGGCATTTGCAACTCCGCAAGGAGCAATTCCCATCCCTGCATTGGGGCAATTGCTCTCACTCCCCATAGAATGATTCCGTCCTCACAGCTGAGCTTGTCTTTCCTAATGTGGCTTGGCTTCAGGTCTTCAGAAATGCTCTCATTCTGTCAACGTGCTCATCTTGTGTTTTATCTTTGATAACAACGGGTCTCTGCTGATCCACAATGATATTTGTTGTGCTGACACTGGCAAAACGTCTAGAAAATTCTTTACCGTCTTGATTTCTTGTGTCACTGGGGGGTGTGGCATACTTTCTGATGGTGGAAGATGACGAAGGAAATCAGCATTGGGTATCTGTGTCCCTGGTGTGTTCAAATGTATATTCATAAGCTGATAAGACCAGTGCCCAGCACTGAATCCTGGTCAATGCAATCAATGGAATTGCCTTGCCCTCCTTGAAAAGACCTACGAAAGGCCTGTGGTCAGTTACAACACTAAAATGCTACCATAGACATATTGGTGGAATTTTCTCACTCCATACACAACTGATAAACCTTCTTTTTCTATCTGTAGTAACCTTTCTCAGCTTCTGAAAGGGTTCTTGACACATATGCAACAGGCCTCTCAGATCCATCATCCATTCTGCGAGATAAACTGCCCCACCTCTGTATGGGAGACATCACACATTAGCACTAATTTTTGGATAGGCAAAATGTACCAGTAGGCAAGATGAATGCAATAATTGCTTGATCTTATTAAATGCTTCTCCCTATGGTGCTTTCCAGAACCATCTCTGGTGTTTTTTTAATAACACATGTAAAGGGGCTAATAGTGTTGACAGATGTGGAAGCAAATGTCCATAAAAGTTAACCATCTTCAGGAATGATTTATGTTCTAAGGTGTTCCTAGGAGCCGATGCGTCTTTTATTATCTTTACTTTGTACTCCATAGGATGCAATCCCTGGGCATCCACATGGTAACCAAAATAAAATACTTGCAGGCCTGGAAAGTTCATTTTTCTCTTTTTAGGTGAACTCTCGCCTCTTGATACCTTCTCAATACTTTTTCAAGATTGTCCAAGTATCTTCTTCAGTTCCACCAGTAATTAATACGTCATCCAAATACACAGCGACACACAGCAAGCCCTGTAATAAACCTTCCATGGTTCTTTGAAATATGGCGCAAGCTGATAAAATGCTGAAAGGCAAGCGTGTGACCTGATATAATCCTTTATGGATCTTTATAGTCACGCGTCCTCTGGAAGTATCATCCAACTCCAACTGTTGATGTGCTTGACTCATATCCAATTTTGTATATGAATGTCCTCCAGCCAGACTTGCATATAAATCCGCTATCTTCCGGATTGGATATCTGTCCAGCTTTGTGGTTTACTGTTAATTTGTAGTCCCCTAGATGCAGACTGTGTCTTCTCTAGTATAACAACAGGTACTATGGGGGCTGCCCATTCAATGAAGTGGATTGGCTGGATGATACCTAGTTCTTCAAGTTTTTGTAGCTTAGGCTCAACTTTCTCCAGCAATGGATAGGACACACTTTTGGGGTGACTTTTGGGTCTTTTGCCTTTAAACATTTGAGTTTTCCCAGTTCATCCTGATATTTCCGGATTACTTCCTGCCAGCCTTCTTCCTTAATTTAAAGAATTTCAAACCAGTTTAGTTTAATTTCTTGGAGCCTGTGATGGCCCATTAGACTTGATCCTTGGCCAGACTCCATGATTAATGGAGTTGGGGAGATTGCTGCCCATAGCTCACAGGTGTTTTGATCTATTATCTTAATGACATCCCCTGTGTAGGTAACCAATTTTGCTGATGTGTTCTGAGCCTCAGAGGCTGAACCACTTTTATCGAAGATATCTGTAGGTCTATTCCCTATTACAATATTAGACACTCCCATTTCTACTTCCATTCTCTATAAACGAGCTTGCATTGGGTGTGTTTGGGGACGTAAGACTATGAATTAAATTATAAATTTGGGTCCCGATCGCGCTTAACAATATTGCCTTCTTCTTCGCCCCCTCCTCAACTCCATTTGCTCTGAAAAAAAATTCTAGTCACTCAACATACCGCAACCAATCTTCAGCTGAGGCGCCAAAGGAACCCACTCTTCCGCAGACAAACATGACTGCACCTATCTTCGACTTCATAAGCTTGACTTCAACTGGACCAGGTTCTGAGCCGGTGATCTTGCAAGCACACTTGGTGCTTTCTGTTGCCTCATCATCAAACGTAGTAATTTGGCTCCACAGGTTAGGTACAAATAATAAACATTTATTTACACAACATGTTGTGCAGAGTAGTGCAGCCACGATGCTGCCAGTCTGCCTCCTGGGTCAAACTGGCCAAAGCCTGCACTCTGCTCAGCGATTATGCTTGCTAATTACTGATTAGATAAGCAGATCACATGACCTTTTAGAAGATCACGGCTTAAAGGGGCTAGCTACTATACATGCAAATAAATAACACAAGTGCCTTTATCTGGTCTCAGATAATATTCAACAGGGATGAGGTTAGGTCGGGGGAGCGGGGGGGGGGGGGGGGGGGGGGGGGGGAACCAGAGAGGGGTGGGGGTGGACCTGGAGGGGGGCGACGGTCTCCAAGGGGGGGGGGCGGTCTGGGAGGGGGGAGTGGGGCCAGACCAGAAGGGGTGTTGGACCAGCAAGAGGAGGTCGGACCGGGAGGAGGGGGCGGGGGGGATTAGTCGGGGGGGGTGGGGAACAGTCTGGGGATGGTGCAGATCGGAAGAGGTGCTCTGGTTGGGTGTGACTGGGAGGGGGGAAGTCGGACCAATGAGGAATGTCAGACAGGATGGGGGGGGAAACTGGTTGGGCAGGGAAGAGAGGTGGTGTGTCCCTTGGGGAGTGTCCTGTGTGCAGGGTGCCCTGTCAAGCTGGGTCTGTTTTTTTTAAATAATTACTCTGGCGTTAAGTATTTTTTTCCTTCTAACTGTTTCAGAATAACTATCAAGGTAAAACTGGCAGAACAATCCAAATTCAGCGATTTAAATCGCTTCTGTCAGATAATTCCCAGCCCAGCGCAATTGTCCAGTAAGTTAGCACCTCTGGACAATTGCCCAGTAAACCCTTATGTGGAAACTTCCTCAAGGGATTTCCCAAAGCATCATTGGGGTACCTCCTAAATGTGACGCCTGGGAATCAGGAAACTATGGTCCTATATCATACCTGCTAAGGCTGGGTTTCAGCTTAAGTTGAAAGTGACCACTGGTAGGTGCTTCACTCAAGTGTCTACATGAACTAGTCCTCTTTAACATGATAAACTATTGCCATTAATCTTCCTATATTTGATGACTATATTACACATCTGCAAAGCAATGCTCCAATGTAGCAATCAAACCTGTTTTAGATCAATATATATATATTTTTGTTCTCATGGAATGGGTGAGCCTGGAAAGGTTGTATTCATTGTGCATTCTTTGCTCTGAGACAGCAGTACTGAAATTCTCTTTGAAATATTGTAATCCATGTGGTGGTGGTGCTCCTACAGAGGCATTCGGTAGGTATTTCCTGGATATTATCCCAATTATAATAAAGGAACAGTGATGTAGACCAGATCAGGGTGGTATCTGACTTGAAGGGTAACTAGTGTTCCTATGTCATTAGAACTCATTTCCTTCTCAGTGATAGAGTTTATTGATTGAGTTCACAGAATAGGAAGGTGATTCAAAAGTAACCTTGGTGAGTTGCTGCACTGAATTCTGTAGGTAGTGCATATTGTAACCACAATGTGCCAGTGGTGATGAAGAAGTAGGGGTATTAATGAAGTGAACTACTGATATGTCATGAATGCTTTTGAGTTTTTTAAGAATTGTTGGAGCTGCTCCCATTCAGGGGACTGGTAAGTACACAATTACACTCTTGACTTAAATCTTGTAGATGGTCAAATATTTTGTCAGTCCACGTCTGTATGTTGTGGCTGCATGAGTGGGTTCAACATCACAGGAGTAATTAATAAGAAGAGCAGAATGGAGTCTTTAAGGCTACCATTTCAAATCCATCCCCCCAAATTTTCTCTGAATGCTCCTCCCAAAAACACATCTATTCTCTTCCCCCATCCCAAGCAAATGTGACCTAGAGTTACAAACAGTCACTCTAATCAATTACCTTTCATTTCAATGCCAAATCGGCCCCAAACAGTTTATGCCACTATGTGTGTTGCGGTAAAGACTGTGTGATGATCGCAGCGGAAATCAGCAACTTTTTTTTTTAACAAACAATTTTACTATTGAGGTATTTTAGGCATATAGAAAAAGTGACATTGTACAGTACAAAAAAAAAGATGTCAAGACACAAATTAAACACAGTGCAAACCACAGCTCTATTCACACAAGGACCTGCCTCAATATCCCCCTACTCTACTCTACTCTACCCTAGCGCCCCCCCCCCCACCCTCGCTGACACTTACTCCTCTGCGAAGAAGTCAATAAATGGCTGCCACCTTCGGGCGAACCCTAGTAGTGAATCAGCAACGTTTTTTAAATAACTATTTGAAACCAAAAGCCCAGGGGTTGGATTCCACAAAGGCGGGATTCTCTGTTGCGCCTGCAATGCACCCACGCCCGTGGGTTTCCCAGTGGCGTGGGGTGGCTAACAATGGGAAATCCCATTGGTTGGTGGCGGGAATGAAGAATTCCACTGGCGGTGAGGGTGCGGCTGGCGGACTAGAATCCGGGTATTTACTAAAAGAATTACGCCACCAAAACAAAAGAATTTTACGAAAAAAATCAAAGAACAGGAGTACGAAACAAACTGCACTCTGGAATAATCAGTTAAATTAAAGACATTAAAAGTACAATTAACACAGTTACTTTTACTCCAAAGCAAACTTCTCAATTCAGCTTTCCTTCTGGAACTAGTTGAGCTACACCACCAATAATTCAAGTCAGAAATTGGAACATGAACCATTTGCTTTTGCTGAAAAGATTCATATAAGGGTTGAGATTTCTTGAACTTTTTGCTTACTGCTGGTAAGGTTATCCCTTCGAATCTCTTCCAACTGTCACTTGGTTGGGCCATTGTTACAATGGATAACATGCCTGACTATGGATAAGAAGATTGCAGGTTGAACTCCAGCCTGGCTTGTGCAGGTTTCTGGTGGAGCAGATTTGAAGGGCCGGATGGCCTACTCCTGAGCCTAGTTTCTATGTTTGATGGATGTAGACACCCCATTCAACGTAAGCATAGCTAATGTTTGTAGCATAGCCACCTGAGATCAGAACTACCCCAGTTTTAGTATTCTTTAATTCTGGAGTTTTGCATCTAAAATTAATTTTTCTCTCCTCAGCTTAGCTAGACATCCAAGTCACCACTAGAAATCCTTCGATCAACAAGGTTTCTGCACTTTTTTAGTCATTATACAGAATTTTCACTGAACTTTGCTTAAAACAGATGTTTCCTGCATTTGATTGTTCTAAAACCCTACTTGAAACAAAACAACACCCACAAGCTACTTCCTCCCGCAATTGATTACTTGCTGGCCTTTTTTCTATTGTTTACCTCCCAGGCAACTTGGTCACCTGATCAGCTACTGGAAACAAGATGCTATACCAGAAGTCATCTTTGAGAGAAACCTAGTTCTTAAAGGAACCATCACCCCAACATAAAATATAGGTTCTCCCCCAAAAGCATATTGGCCATCATAACTGTCTGTATGTCTGAAACAGATACAGCTTGGGGGAGATCATACTGAAGATTGGTGATTGCTTGCCTGCAGGGCACTTTCCACACTCAAAGTTAGGTATTATCAAATACATCTTTTTCCTATATTTGAACACTCAGTCACCAGGATCTACAGACCAAAATACTTCTCTGAAGGATGATCTTCAGACTGGAGACTATAAGGGAAATATGTCATTGGTGTGCTATATAATCTTCAGCCCATTTCCACGAGAATAGGTTGCTTTCAGTAGCCCAACTAACTTATTAAACTTTCTTACATTATAATCCTTCTCGGCAACATCAGGTGAGCTTTGCTATAATTGTTAGTCCTTGCTATATCACGGTCATGATGCTTTTTCAAAAGGCTCACACTATTCATGTATTTCCAATGGAACCAGAGAAGTCAAGAGACTCCACATAAATTCATTTAAGCAATCCCATTCACCAAGTACTCTCTACAACTACTTCATAAACACTGTTATTTCCCTTTGTGCAAACTACCACACTTGTTATTTTTAAAGGTTGCACCAGACCTGTATTTTCCTCCTTTATAGAAGTGGTAAGTTCACCAGAGATTTTTCCCCATCACTTTCTTCCTCTAGTTTTCTGCTCTGGCTTCTCAGCTTCACAAGGTTTGTGGGGCTGGATTCTCCGATTCTGCGGCTATGTCCGGAGGATGCATCTGGTCTTACGACCAAAAGGTTGGCGCCGTCCCCGCACCGATGCTCTGTCCGGTGGGGGACTAGCAGCCATGCCACGTAGAGCCCCTAGCTTACCTGCCGATATGGACTCAGAATGTCCGGGTCCGTGGCCACGCATGCTCACGGCGGTGGCCTACAGTGGCTGCGCCGTATAACATGGTGCCAGCCAGGCATGGACCCGGCCTGCCAAAAATTGCCCACCTATAACCAGCCTCGCCACCCCCAGACCTACCCCGTACCAACCCCCAGCCCCCCTGCCAGCGGACCGCCCCCTCCCCCCGACTGGCGGCGCTGGACACAGTCCACAGCCACCACGTCAGGTTTACGAAAATTGAGAGGGCATGCGACCGACGCCATCGGGAAGTTGGCCCATCGGGGGCGGAGCATCGGGGGAGGGCCTCAGATGATGTCCTGAGGCCATCCCAATGGCGTGACCGCTTTTGAGGGGTGAAGCATTAGAAAACCACCTCCGGCCCCCGATTTTGGCGTAAAAAAGGGATTCTCCAGCCGATCGGCGAACGCAATTTCGGCGTCGGCAATCGGAGAATCCCGCCCGGGGTTTCTGTTAATCACAATGCTCTCATCTATTCTGCTAAAGCAGCTTGTGTACCTTCATTTCCTGAGCAAGTCCCTCTTACTATTGATGAAGTTGACTAAGGAGGCACTACCTCAGCCTTCATGCAGCTTTTCTTTGTCTTACTCTTGGTTCTACATCAATGCTTCCCAAAATATTTTCCAATTTGAGCCCATCTTAACACTTGAAAATGAACATGACATCAGATGCCAAGAAAAATAGCAATAAAGCAGCAAAATAACGTTCAATATATAATTAGTAAAGTCCATATATTGTAGATCAGCATATAATATAAATGTAAACATTTGTGTTTTTAAAGTACTTCATAAAAATGTTATTATTTTATGTCCACTCTTAGTCTGAACTATTCTAGCTTATGGACCTTGGCTAGGAAGCGACAATCACTATCAATGTTTGCATTTGCATTCAACATTACTAATCTATCGCAACATCAGACGAACATTCCCTAAAGGGCATCTGGACAGCATGAATTTTAATGCGAGATGACTCAAACAAACTTTTACATTTCTACTGAGAACACACACACACACACACAAAGTCTGGGAGAACTTTCCTGGTATCTTTGATGAGCATTTCATCTCCTGAGAAATGTCATAGGATGAATAGCATTATGTAATAGTTGTCAAAATATAATGTACATGTAAGATCCACCTGCTTTGAATACATACACGAATATGTCTGCAATGTGGATGCAGTGTTAATTGCACACTTTACTGAAAGTAGTATTTCCATTCATATATGTTACTCTGTTATCCTTACCCCATCAGGGCAGAACACAACAGATGTTGGAATGTGATTGATATATTTCTGGCATAGCTGTGATCTTGTATAATCCTCAGGGTGTGGCAAGTGTAAGAGACACTTTTTCCTCATGCAAGTGACCTTTGATCAAATTGAGATTCATGAGGTACTTAGTTCCCTTCTTTCTGAAGAGCTCTTTAATGTGAGGAGTATGAATCAGCTTCTGTCGGATCATTCAATTTCCAATAATCTACACAGAACTGGGCAATTTTATCTTGTTTAGAAACTCCTAACAGGGGGGAATTCTATATTCAACTCAAGCATCTTTTTGTAAAAGGTCCCTCATACACTATAAGACATTGGATAGAGTTGGCATGCCAGACCTTAACGCTCAGATTTTCATTGCACATAAGGGTTTTTTCCCTACTCAAGAAAAAAAGGCCCAGAAGATTAGATATTGATTCCAAGGGGTGGGCAGAAAGTGCAGGTGGGAGGGGAAAGAAGTCAGGCCCACTGCCCCATGATCGTGTTGGGGCTGCCAGGTGCAGAGGCACTGTGTTAGAGTTAGCAAAAAATTATTGAAACAAAAAACAACCCTCCTGCCCACACCACTCACCCCCTCACATTCCCCCATGCCCCATCCATTCTAAACTGTGCCACCACATCCCCCTAAGCACTCTGAATGGTCCTTCATTCCCTCCATGCCAACCTATGCCCCTTTATCCATTCTCCCATGGCCCTTATTACCCCTATGCCAACCTAAGCCCCTCTAACCACACTAAAGGGCCCCTCATACTTTTGATTCCACACTATGCCATTCTACCTATGCCTGCCCATGCCTCCTCTCATCCCTATGTCAATTTATAGCCCCTATACTGAGTGTAAACTCATGCCAACTCATGCACCCCACCAACCACCCTTTTCCCGACGCCACTCCCATGCCAACTCACCCAGTAACTACCATGGACAACCTCAGGAGCCATATTGATGTAAAATAAATAATGTGTCTACTGATGAAATCACCATTTTAAAAAACAACATGCTCATCACTAAATCAAATATTCAAAAACATTGAATTTCCTTCAGTTAATCTCTTTTAAAAATAAACCTTTCACGGAAATACTTAATGTTTTCTGAAAACAAACATTTTTATTCTATAAACACTTTCAATCAAACTGCTCACTTAACAGGCACCCCACTGCAATAATTTTATATTTACAGTCAGTCATGCAGCACGAATCCTACAATGGTAGTCTTATATCAACAGACATAGTGATTGAGCATGCACTACTTTTTAAAAACTCAACACACTCTTTTAAAATTTAAAGACCGGCAGATTTAAATTCATTAACAGCTTTAACAGCTGCAAGAATCTTTGACAGTTCCAATGAGTTTTGCCAGTTCTTTGACAGCTTTGACAGTAATTTGAGAGCTTGAAAATTATTTGCCATCATTGAAAAGCAGATACAAAATTCTAAAGGTATGCAGCTGGGGTGAGGATCTGCATCAGGGGCTGGGAGCAGATGGTCAATGGCACATGTGGTTATCAGTCATGATCTTATAGAATGGTAGAGCAGTAGCCAAATGACCTATTCCTGCTCCTATTTCTTATGATCTTATTATGATCTTAAGTCCAGAAAGGGCAGGCCTCATGGATCAGATAGTCTTTTCCCATCATTTTCAGATTCATGGAGAGTTAATTATGTTCCTGAGTGAATGTCAAAGCAGAGACAGCAGATAAAAGTTGTTAAATGGCATTCAATCATTTGTTCGCACATAAGTGCTTCAGGAAGTGCTTCAATTCCAACGCATGGGCCTGCATTGTCACACAGGTGGAATGGCTCTCCGTCTGCACAAAAATGATGTCAAAGGCTCAAATCTGGAGGTTCTACCTCTGAATGTGGCCTCTGCCATTTTCAAGGGGTTTGGAGAGATGGGAGGGGGTTCGAATGGGGCTGGATTCTAAATGACATATTTGTGTTTTCTGGAGGCTGCTGCCCATATTCATCAGTTGCCTCCATTGACGTCTGCTTTTGAGGATGGTTCTATTTCTAGGGTCACATAAAATTTGAGTGTGTATTTTTCAATTGCACACATCCAGTTTGGAATCCCGTTCATTGGAAATTAACACCAGGGAATTCAAGTCCATGATTTTCTACGTTAATTAATGACAGTGAAACTGAATTCAAGCAATGCAGTTCAAAGCTTTAAGGTTTCTAGGCATACAAACAGGCTAGAAAAAGTAAAAGGACAGTGAAATTGACTTTGAAAAAAACACTTTTAAGGTTTCCACCATATTAAATGGGATATCTTCACCTTCATCTCACAGATGTTTGAACTTGGCAAACTGACAGACTGTGTAAAGGATTTAGGGGTACAGATGGGAACACTTTCACTTTATTATCACAGAACTGTATTTTTAAGATACTGACAGACTGTTCAAAGGGTTTAAATGATGCAGATGGGAAGAGCAGCCAAATGACTCCCATCCCAGTAGTCCCTGTGCCCCTCCAGCAAAGCACAAGCCCCTTTAACCTCATCTCCCATGAAGGACCCCCATTGGCACCCTGGAGGTGATTGTATGGAGGGTACTCACCCCATTGCCACCTCTCGGACTGTGAGCCACCAGGTCCCGTTTCTCAGGACTTGCACCAATGCATGTCAGTGGCACTCATGGCTGGGGGTCTGGAGGCCTGTAAATTACATTTAAAACAGCTCTATTGAACTATCTGCACATGCCCACCAGTTCTGGGCAGGAATCTCATCTGGAAGCTCGTCAGGACCAGAGGGGCAGGCTGGCAGACTCATAATGTGTTTCTCTGGTGTGGAACCTGTTTTTGGCCTGAAGCCCAATTCACTGTGCCATTGGGATTCCCTACGCTGGCGAGCTGCCCCTGGGAATCCTGGCTTAGGTGTATCCAGATTGGAGCCAATTAAGTTCAACGAGCACAGAGGTGATAAGGGAAAGTGGCTTGGTGCAAGTAAGCGCCAGGGCAACAGAGTTTTGGATGATCTCCAGTTTATGGATGGTAAAAAAAGGAGTCCAGCTAGGAGTGCATTGGAAATTAAAGTCTCGAGGTAACAAAGACATGGATGTGGATTTCGACATGTTAGTTGAGGCAGAGTGGAGTCAGATGACGCTAAGGAGATACAAAAAGAGTACAAGAATAAGGTTGTGTTTAGCTTACATAAGACATTAGTTAGACCTCAGCTAGAGTACTGTGTACAGTTCTGGGCACCGCATTCTAGGAAGACATTGGAGAAAGTGTAGAAGAGGTTTTCAAGAATGATTCCAGGGATGAGAAACTTTAGTTATAATGGTAAATTGGAAAAGATTGGACTCTGTTCTTCGAAGAAAAGAAGGCTGAGGGGAGATTTGTGCAAGAAAAACACTTTGACAAACAATCTGGATCATGAGGGGCCTGGACAAGGCAGGTAGGGAGAATTTGCTCCCATTGGCGGAAGGATTGGGAGCCAGAGGACACTGATGGAAGGTAACTGATAAAAGAAGCAGCAGCATAACGAGAAGAACATTTTCACACGGCAGGTAGTTAAGGGCTGGAACGTACTGCCTGGGAGTGTGATGAAGGCAGGCTCAATTGAGCGATTCAAGAGGGAATTAGATGATTATTTGAAAAGAAACGATGTGCAGGAATAGGGGAGAAAATAGGAGGATGGCACCAGATGAAATACTCAAACAGAGAGCTGATGCAGACACGATGGGCCAAATGGCCTCTTTCTATGCTGTAACAATTCTGTGATTCTGAGATGGCCTTTAGTGATGGCGGAGATATGTGGCCAGAAGCTCATCTTGAGCAGCTCAACATGACACCAAGGTTGTGAGCAGTCCAGTTCAACCTCAGACAGCGAGAGGAACAGTGACAGTAGCTCGAGATTGGAGCTTGTGCCAGGACCAAAGTCCTCCCGCCAGAGCTGAATTGCGCCAGTTTTATGATCCCTTGCGGTCATAAAGCGGGATGCAATTCAGTGTTCCACGCCATGCACATTTCTGCATGATGTGGAATACGAGGGATTCCCAGGGAATCCCGCTATTGGACCGCCATCTTGAATGGGCAGCCCGATAGTGAGGTTTCGTGGTCGGTCACCCACCCCCGGCTCCCCCGCACTGCAAATCGCCCCGAACCTCACCCCCCCACACCGCACAGCAGCCCCCCACCCCCAGGTTGCCTGGGTTTCCCCCCCCACCCCTCCAAGTACGGAGTTACGCAACCCACATCCCACATGAACACCTGTAATAGGAGGACCCCACACAGGGGCCTCTGTAATAAATAGGGGGACCCCCCCCCCCCAACAGGGGCACCTGGAGTAGGGGTCCCCTCACATAGAGCCGTGTAATAGGGAGATCCCCCAGGGACCCCTGTAATAAATAGGGGGCCCTCACAGGGACCCCCTGCTGAAAGGAACCCCCTCCACACACCCCTATACACACAGACCCCCCCCCCCCCCACACACACACGCACATAACACCCCCCAAGAAAAGGGATCTCTGTCTGGAAGCTAGAGAGCAGTCCAGACAGGGCAGTGGGAGGCATTATAGCTGTAATACTTACCTTGCAGCTCCATTGTCCATTCCTCGAAGGATTGCAGCTGTGCCTGTGACTGGTTCCCACAGATCCATTATGTGCAAACCATCATAGCATTCCAGTAGTGGTCTGCAATTGACAGCACATTAAAACCACCTGCAGCATTGATTCATTCATATCCTTTCAAGCTCCAGTGCCTAAATGGTGAAACACCAATGTTTGTAAACTTTGACCAATCAAAGAGAGTTGCGTCAATGCCAGATTCATCAGTCGCATTCACAAGACAGCCCCGAACGTCACCCAAGCACAACGCAATGCCATCCGCGTCCTCAAGACCAACCACAGCATTGTCATTAAACCAGCAGACAAAGAAGGGGCCACCGTCATACTGAACAGAACGGACTACTGCAAAGAAGTATACCGACAACTCAACAACCAGGAACACTACACCCGCAGATCCGACCAAGAACACACCCACCAACTCAACAGGCTGCCCAAGACCTTGGATCCATAGCTTCAGAGCACCCTACATGCTTTCATGCCATGAACACACCGCATTGGAGATCTCAACTGCCTCCTGAAAATACACAAGGCCAACACATCAGGCCGTCCCATCGTATCAGGCAATGGGACCCTGTGTGAGAACCTTTCTGTCTACATCGAGGGCATCTTGAAACCCATCGTACAAGGAACCCCCAGCTTCTGTCACGACACGACAGACTTCTTACAGAAACTCAGCACCCATGGACCAGTTGAACCAGGAATATTCCTTGTCACAATGGACGTCTCGGCACTCTACACCAGCATCCCCCATGACGACGGCATTGCTGCAACAGCCTCAGTACTCAACACTGACAACTGCCAGTCTCTAGACGCAATTGTACAACTAATTCACGTCATCCTGGATCACAATGTCTTTACCTTCGACAACAAATTCTTCATCCAGACGCACGGAACAGCCATGGGGACCAAATACGCACCTCAATATGCCAACATCTTCATGCACAAATTCAAACAAGACCTCCTCACCGCACAGGATCTTCAACCAATGTTATACACCAGATACATCGATGACATTTTTTCCTTTGGACCCACGGCGAAAAATGACTGAAATTACTACACAATGACATCGATAAGTTCCATCCCACCATCAGACTCACCATGGACTACGCTCCAGAATCGGTTGCATTCTTGAACACATGCATCTCCATCAAGGACGGTCACCTTAGCACTTGGTTTTCCGGAAGCCCACGGATTACCTCACGATGCTCCACTTCTCCAGCTTCCACCCAAAACACATTAAAGAAGCCTTCCCCTATGGACAAGCCCTCTGTATATACATGATCTGCTCAGATGAGGAGGAACGTAACAGACATCTACAGACGCTGAAAGATGCCCCCGTAAGAATGGGAAATGGTGCTCAACTCATAGATCAACAGTTCAAATGCACCACAGCGAAAAACCGGACTGACCTCCTCAGAAGACAAACACGGCACACAACCGACAGAATACCCTTCGTCGCCCAGTACTTCCCCGGAGCGGAGAAACTACGACATCTTCTTCACAGCCTTCAACACATTATCGATGAAGATGAACATCTTGCCAAGGTCATCCCCACACCCCCACTACTTGCTTTCAAGCAACCGCAAACAGACCACTGTTTGCAGCAAACTACCCAGTCTTCAGAACAGCAACCACGATACCACACAACCCTGCCATAGCAACCTCTGCAATACGTGCCAGATCATCGACATGGATACCACCATTACACATGAGAACACCACCCACCAGGTACGCGTACAACTCGGCCAACGTTGTCTACCTCATACGCTGCAGGAAAGGATGTCCCGAAGCGTGGTACATTGGCGAGACCATGCAGACGCTGCGACAACGGATGAACGGACATCGCGCAACCATCACCAGGCAGGAATGTTCCCTTCCAGTTGGGGAACACTTCAGCAGTCAAGTGCATTCAGCCTCTGGTCTTCGGGTAAGCGTTCTCCAAGGCGGCCTTCAGGACGCGCAACAATGCAGATTCGCCGAGCAGAAACTTATAGCCAAGTTCCGCACACGAGTACGGCCTCAACTGGGACCTTGGATTCATTTCTCATTACATTCCCCCCCCCCCCCCGGCCTGGGCTTGCGAAATCCTACTAACTGTCCTATAAGACCATAATACCATAAGACAGAGGAGCAGAATTAGGCCATTCGGCCCATCGAGTCTGCTCTGCCATTCAATCATGGCTGATATTTTCTCATCCCCATTCTCCTGCCTTCTCCCCATAACCCCTGATCCCCTTATTAATTATGAACCTATCTATCTCTGTCTTAAAGACACTCAGTGATTTGGCCTCCACAGCCTTCTGCGGCAAAGAGTTCCACAGATTCACCACCCTCTGGCTGAAGAAATTCATCCTCATCTCTGTTTTAAAGGATCGTCCCTTTGATCTGAGATGGTGTCCTCTGGTTCTAGTTTTTCCTACAAGTGGAAACATTCACTTCACGTCCACTCTATCCAGGCCTCACAGTATCTTGTACATTTCAATAAGATCCCCTCTCATGTCCAAAATTGACCTTAGTGTTGGGTGGAGGTGTTGACCTTGGGTATGGTGCTCTTTCCAAGAGCCGGTGCAGACTCAATGGGCCAAATCGCCTCCTGCACTGTAAATTCTATGATAATCTATGATTAACTGCTCACAATACTCCAAATGGGGTCTGACCAGAGCCTTATACAGCGTCAGAAGTACATCCCTGGTCTTGAGGGATTCACATCTCTTTAACCTGTGACTATCCCTCTCTCCAGTCGCACCTACCTGTAAAGATTCGCATTCAAAGCATCATCTTGCATCACTGACTTTGTCTGTATATGAGTTTGTGGAACCCACCTCTTCACTTACCTGTTGAAAGAGCTGCGCTCCAAAAGCTAGTGATTCGCAACAAACCTATTGGACTTTAACCTGGTGTTGTAAGACTTCTTACTGAATCAAAGAGCGAGAGTGCAGTGAAATCACATGCTTGAGTGATTGGAATGCACTTTGTGCTGAAATGCACTGACATCTCTTTGATGTGGTCAATGAGAAGGGGGTTGCTTTAAGCAGTAGACCCCTGTGGGGGATCCCCCTATTACAGAGGTTCCTGTTGGAGGGCCCCCCTAATAGAGGAGCCCCTGTGGAGTGGTCACTCTATTACAGGGGTCCCTGGGGAGGTCCCGTTATTATATTGGTCCGTGTGGGGGGGGTCTCCCTTTCACAGGACTCCCTGTGGAGGGTTCCCTATTACAGTGGTCCCTAGGGATGGGGGGGGGGGGTAGGTTGGGTCACCCCATACCTGGGAGTGGGGGGCATTGATGGTCTCTACCATCGTGGCACTGGCATGGTCTACCACATCATGGCCATGATTGTAGAGACCACAAGCAAACTGCGCTCACATGATTTCCGGCCGCAGGGAGTGGAGAATCACGGGAGGGCGGAACATAGGGCTCCGGGTCCGCTAAACAGATGCAAATGGGTCATTACATGCTCCCGCTGGCATGCGGAGTGGAACTCTTTCACGCCACCAGTGGGGGATCGCAGCATTGCGTCCCTGATTTTGGCCCGACGCCTGATACTCCTCACCGTCGAGGAACATATTCCAGTCACCCTGGGGCAGAGAATCCAACCCAATGGCTTTGGTCTTCCCAGTATTTAATTGGAGAAAATTTCACCTCATCCAACATTGGATATTGGATAAGTAAATTAATAATTTAGAAACAGATAATGAGTAAAGAGAGGCAGTGCTGAGATAGGTGTTGTTAGTTTACACATGAAACCTAAAGCTATTTATGTTTTCAGATGATGTCATCAAGGACATAATACAGTTGAGAAATAGAAACTCAATCAGAATTAAAATATATTAATTTATTTTGGCAAATTAACTTTGGATGCAAATGAATGTAAGTTTATATTACTTACATATTAGTAATATACTGTATAAACTGAATCAGATTGGTGAAAACAATAGAACACAATTTATTGATGTGCACCAAAACTTTGGCTGTGATTCTCCGGCCTCGTTGCCCTCTCGCACAAACAAAATTAAGCCGGTGAATAGCGTGAGAGGCCAAAAATGAGAAACGTACCAGGCGCCAAACAGTTTGCGATGCAACGGGCCCGGTCCAGGTGACATTATGAGCAGGGGTCCGGGGTAAATGGTCTGGGATCCGGTGAGGGGAGCCCGCTTCGGCCAGGAATGCGTGGGCAGGGCATTCTGGGTGGAAGGGAGGGATCATGGGGAATGGAGGGATCCGCATAGATACCACCCATGTTTGTCAGTCTAACGCCCTCTCCCAATGCCTTACAGATATTGAGCGCTATGGCAGGGACTTTGGACCCAGAACTTGCCCTAGTGGTACTGCTGCTAGGCCAGGTGGCCAGATGCCAGAGTCGATGGCAGCAGCAGCACCTGCAGGTGCTTGAGGTGGCGGCCCATGTGCCAGACCCCGCCCCACACCCTGAGGACCAGCTGCCCATCAGGCCAGGGAGGGATCTAGAGGGGGAATCCCATGGTGTTCCAGGGTGTACAGGCATCTCTGATCATTCAAGCAGATGATGGACAGCGCGTGCTGCAGGAGGCTCCGCCTCAACAAGGAGACGGTGCGGCACCTGTGCCATGTCCTCGCGGACTTGGCACAACATGGAAGTGGACACTCCTTCCCGGTGGCCATCAAGGTCACCGCAGCCCTGAACCTTTATGCCTGCGCATCATTCCAGGGCTCAAGCAGGAACCTGTGTGCTATCTCGCAGGCCAGAGCCCAAAGGTGCACCCGACAGGTAATGGATGCCCTGTTTGCCTGGGCGGAAAACTACATCATCTTTGACATGAACCAAGCCCAGCAAGTTGCCTCGGCTGCAGGCTTCTCTGCCATCGCCAGGATGCCCAGGTACAGAAGCTGTAGTTTGCATGCATGTTGCCCTGTGCTCACTGGGCCATCTGGTAGTGCCCT
The DNA here is from genome assembly GCF_047496885.1 of Scyliorhinus torazame. NCBI lineage: Eukaryota > Metazoa > Chordata > Chondrichthyes > Carcharhiniformes > Scyliorhinidae > Scyliorhinus > Scyliorhinus torazame. The sequence goes on from NC_092708.1 coordinate 102,924,895, forward strand.
ACGTTAACAGGAAGGGGTTCAGCTCCCTCAACTTCCAGCTCGTGTGCAACCGCCACATGAAGATAATACGCATGTGTGCACGCTTCCCGGGAAGTATCCACTGCAGCTACATCCTGGGCAGTCGGTCATCCCCGGCCTCTTCGAGGACCACCCCAGGATGGACGGCTGGCTCTTGGGGGGATATCCACTGAGGACCTGGCTCATGACGCCAGTACGGAGGCTGGAGACTGAAATGGAGATCCGGTACAATGAGGCCCATGTGGCCAACCAGGGTGTCATCGAGCGGTGCATCGGACTCCCAAGATGTGGTTCCGATACCTCAACCGCTCCGGTGGTGCCCTGCAGTACACTGCCCGGAGGGTCTCCCGCTTCGTGCTGGTCTGCTGTGTCCTCCACACCCTCGTATAGCAGCGGCGCGATGAGATGGAGGGGTGATGAGGATGTGGCCACCTCCGAGGAGGAAGAGGGGGACGAGGATAATGAGGTGGCGCCGGATCAGCAGGGGCTGGAGAACGAGCCCCGGGATAAACCGGAGGACCAGCTGGAGGCTGCAGGACAGGCGGCAGCGGCGAGGGTCCAGCAAGCCCAGAGGGCCAGGGAGACCCTCATACTTGCCAAATTCATTTAGGACGTGGCCTGGTCTGTCATCGCTACCTTGCCCACCCCCCACCCCCATCTCATTCCCTCTGCAAGTATGTGTTACATTATTCCAGGGTGCTGGGACTGTGTCGGCATTGACAGCGGGTCACTGTCGAGGGCAGGGGGGTGATGAGAACCCGCAGAGATGTGAGTGCCAGTGCTCCTCAATCTATGCCATAGTCTTACCCCAGCCTGTCTGCTAAGTGCTCACTCACACCCATCACCTGCAAGCAGTGTGCCGGGGGAGGGGGAGATGCCTGGTGAGATGGGGCCCAGGATTTGGAGGTTGGCCCACATTGTGGAAGAAAGTGACAGAGGCATCATACCGGTTGTGCACAAGGGTGATTATTGTATTTAACAATTCCCCACATCCCGATTTTACCGCCCCCCCCCCATACCCCCTTCACCCCACTCACCCCCTACCTACTCCCTACCCCCTCCCCTGGTGCCCACAATAATCCTCGATGTGATTTGCCTTCCTAGCTCTACTACTACGTCTAGGTCTATCCCCAGGATGCACATCTGCGGTGGAGGCAGCCAGCTGTTTGCCTCGTCCTGTGGAATTCGATGCCCCTGGCGGGCATCCTGTGGGGGCTCTGTGATTGGAAGGCCCCGGATCACTTGTCGGTGCCCTGTTCCAGGTCCTGAATGTGGCTCGTGGCCTCATCAGAGGGGTGGAGCTGGTGGCTACCATCACCACTCCATGGGAAAGGTCCGGGTTGCCAAACAGTGCCCCCTCTTAGGACCCTGGGGTTCAACTTGGGATGAAGGGGCAGCTGGTTCGAGCCCTGGATGTCCCTGCATCACCCGGCTCTGCCAGGCATGCTGGCTCCCCATGGTCCGCACCATCTTGTCGACACAGTCGGCGATGCTCCTCAGTGACTGCGCCATGCTCTGCAGTGCCTTGGCAATGCCCAACTGCAACTGGGATAAGCTCCGCAGTGCTCGGCCATTCACATCAGAGACTGGAACATGTCCCGCAGAACCTCATCAAGGACAGCCTGGTACTGGATCACATCCCCCAGCGAGGTGGACATTCTGCTCAGGCCCTCAGACATGGCTGTCACCGACTGCGCCATGCCTTGGTCACCTTCACTAATGGTGCCGACAGTATGCACCAGACTCTCCACTGCGGTCGTCATCCTAGCAATGTTGGCCTTGGTGCCACACATTGTCAGCAACATCACTTGCACCCATAGCCTCTGGGACTCCTCCAATCGGCCATGGATTTTCTGGAGTGTCGCTGACATCTCCCTCTGAATGTCCTGCCCACTCCCTATTGTCTCCATCAGCTCTGGGTTTACCTTTTCCATAGGCTCAACATCTGACTGGGACCCAGCTGGGTCCTGGGATCCAGCAGCCCTCCGATTGCTGTCTCGCCTGGGAGTTCCTGCATCCACCTGTTGTGCATCAGTAGCAGTGTGGTGCTCACCAGACTGTGCCCCAGAAGCCTGACCACTAACATTAGCCACCGAGGTGATTACATCTGCATTGGTCGAGGGTAGGTAATGCCTCGATCGTGTCTTTCTCAGAGCTCCCTTCTGAGGTGGTCTCATGGGAGGTGGGAGAGGGGACAACTCAGGATGGGCCGGCACTGTCAACCTCGGGAGAATGGACATGTGATCAGTGGGAGGGATGGGTCAGTCAGTAAGGCAATAACAACTCATGTTTGACAGGTCCTCCGGGTGGAACCTGCTGGTTCCTCACCTCTGCGGCATCTGCCAGCCCCCACGTTGGTGACTGCTCTGTCCTCGGCCACCCCAGTCACCTCCAGGGCCCGTTCCTCAAAGGAGGTGAGGATTCTTATGTCCAGCATCCCATCACCAGTGTAAAGGAAGGCTTGGGGTGGCCGTGATGTGAGGGCGGGGGTGAAGGGAGGGTTGGGGTTTTGAAAGGGGGGGAGGGTTGGGGATCACAAGGAGAGTTGGGGGATGGATGCTCGCATGGGGGCGGAAGGATTTCGGGGTTGTGGGAGGCTATCTACTCTCTTGTGCTGCCCCGTGTGGGTTGTTGACCTTGTTCTAGCCCTGGAGTCAAGTCCTCCTGGTCACACACCTGGAGCTCACAGCTGCTGCCACCTCGTCCCAGGCAGCACTGGCTGCCTGATGGCTGACCCTCCGAAACCCTCAGAGGAACAGGACATCCCTCCTGGCCATCACTGCCTCTAGAAGATTCCCCAGATCTGCATCCCTGAATCTTCGGGCTGGTCTCCTGGGCGCCATTGGTGTAAGCTGGCTGGGGTTGGCTGAGCAAGTGCTGCTGAAGTGCTGCTCGACCATGTTAGTGGGGGGCTGGCGAGCATGGTGCTGGAGAATCGGCTGGCGCACCTTCATTTGCGGCGTGAAGCCCGTGGGGCCTCGTTAAGTGGACCAATTAACGTTGAATAGCGATTCCGGCCTCGCTGGGCCGAGGTCCGGGAAGGTCACGGCAGTTCCCCTCACTACCATACTTAGAAATCTTTCCGGAGAATCGTGCCCTCTGAATGTGGTTTTGTAAAATCCTGTACTAGCTGTACAACGCAGCTCGTAGAAATGTTGAACAAAACAGTACTCTTTGAAATACAGCCCTAGGTAATCTCTTTGATGCTCTTTCATTAACTTTATATTAAGGGGGTGACCTTTTGAGCTTGTACTCTTAAATATGGCTTAGCTCTGATCCTTATACATGTGTAAGTTTAGCCAAGGGCAGCATGGTGGCGCAGTGGTTAGCACTGCTGCCTCAGGGCACCGAGGACCCAGGTTCGATCCTGGCCCCGGGTCACTGTCCATGTGGAGTTTGAACATTCTCCCCATGTCTGTGCGGGTCTCACCCCCACAACCCAAAGATGTGCAGGGTAGATGGATTGGTCATGCTAAATTGCCCCTTAATTTTAAAAAAATTGAATATTCAAAATTTCTTTTTTTTTTAAAGTGTAAGCCAGGACTCGACACTGCACAGAAACCCAGTCCCCAAAGAAAGGCAGCTTTTTAATTTTTATTTGTTCCAAAATGATCCAAAATTATTTTGCTGACTTTGGTTTAAAATGGAAATAACTTTTGCAAGATTTAAAACAAACAACGTGATCGGAACCTCTGTTCTAATTGCTTCAGAACATGCCGTTACTTAAAGCAAGTATCTCGAAGGCTTGTATTTTGAAGATCATAAAAGGAAGCAATATTTATTCAGCATTGCTGTATTTTATTAAAATTAGGAATCACAGCATAGCGGTCTTGACCTAATAGTCTACCAACCTGTGTTAGACTGTGCATCTTACTACATTACTAGACAGGTGGTGCGATATTAAAACTGATATTCCCAGATCTACTGAGTATTCACAGAGTACTCAGTGGAAAACAGAAATCTACCCACTCACCATTTAGCATGTATCTTCTCCTATTGAACATGCAGATGGCATGGCGGTCCCAGATTTCATTTTAGTTAATCTAATCCCTGCATTGCTCCCACTAGAAAGGAGGGCATTAGCAGCCATATGTCAACCAGATTTGTCAGATTATTCATTACAATTAATTGCTGTTCTCACTTAGGCCTTTAAGGCTGTGAATTGCTCTGAATTCTATTGCAAACACAAAATTATGAGTAAAAGACTTTAGCCCTGTCATTCAAATTTCAGGCTGACCTTTATCTTTTGCCTTCTCCATGGGTGAAGAGCTGAAAGCTTTATAATTGGATTTCCATTTCTTTACACTACAGGTAGACCATTGGGTTGGACGGTCTGTTTGACCACAGAGGCAGCAGAGAAAAAGAACTTGCAGCTCCCAATAGACATTATTTAACTGCAAAGTAATAACATATCCCAATAGTGTTGAAATGAACTGCATGTCATTAAGTTTCGCACTGGATTCTAATTACTCTTCCAGCAAGTGTTTTTTTTTATCTCCAGGTCTCTAATTGTCTTTCAGATTCCCTGCTTCATGAAGAACTTTATCTTTCACCTGTCCAAGTAAAACACTTTATCAAACAATCTAGAGGTGACTTTTGAAGCACTGTACACACAACAGAGCACATATTGTAAAATAAAAACAGAAAGCACTGGAAATACTATGCAGGTCAGGCAGCACCTGTAGAGAGAAACAGAGTGAGTTGATGAATCTTATGAACTTAGTCCCTGCCAGAACTGTGGGATTGTTTTCAGATTGGAACCTGAGTTATTAGTGGGCGGGCTTCACAGTGGATCTTCAATTCAATCGCCACATCGGTGTGGTGAATGTATTCACCATAATGCATGACACTGTAACCATTGTATCCACCTAATGTAACCTTTGACCTGGAAGTGGTGATACGAGCTGCTTCCAGGTACTGTACTGTAATCCCAGTGGGCTCCGCCTCTGGCTCCGCCCTCACCGGGGCCATATATAACCTGGCCACCTGCGGGTGGCATTCATCTGCACAACTGACTCTGGCTAGGTAAGTTCATGACTAATAAAGCCTTATGTTCACTCGCTCTCTCGGCCTCTTGGTGAATTGAAGGTGTATCAATTTCTTAGTCGTCGACAGCACCATGGAAGCCGCTCTAAAGCCAGACAGGCATGAACTCGACGCCCGCGCATCCGAAGCCAAGGAAATATTTGAACATTGGCTTCGATGCTTCGAGGCCTACATCGACTCCGCCACAACAGCTCCATCGGAGACCGTCAAACTGCGACTCCTCCATGTTCGGGTGAGCCATCGAATCTCGGTAATGATTGAGAAAGCGGCCACGTACGAGGAGGCAATCACAACCCTCAAGGCGCACTACGTGGCGGGGGTCCGCTCAAACTATATCAGGCAGCGCCTGCTGGAAAACAGGACCTCCGACCTGCGGGACACGGTAAAGCTAGCTACCTCGCTAGAGGTGGCCTACCAGAACCTTAGCGCGTTCCCCGCGGGCCCGACGAACCCTTTGTGGACACTATCTCCGCGGCCCCCGTCGGACCCGTCTACATCGCAGGCCTGCGCCGCGCGTCTGCCAGCCCAGCCCGGAGAACGGCAATGCTACTTCTGCAGCCAGGGCCAACACCCCCAGCAGCATTGCCCAGCCCGCTCAGCGACGTGCAGTGACTACGGGAAAAGGGGCACTACGCGAGAGTCTGTCTGGGCTGACTTGAGGCCCAGAAATTGAAAACGCACCAGGCCCAACCTATGGACTCGCAGCCCCACAGACCCCACAATGTGGCTGCATGCCTGCCCGGACCGCCCCCTCCAGATGCGTCATCAGCATCGTGCGAATCGTGGAGGCCACCATCCTGGCCGCCGGCCCCAACACCGACTGACACGTGCGACTCATGGGGGCTGCCATCTTGGCCACCGGCCCCGGCACCAGCCGACACGTGTGACCGATGGGGGCGGAAATCTTGGTCGCCATCTTCGATCCCGTCGGACACGTGCGACACATGGGGGCCGCCATCTTGTGACTCCACCGACCATGCAGGCTACCCACTGCTGGGTGCGGTGAACCTCGATCAGTCGCAGCCGAAACCGCTAAAGAACTCCATGATTGTCATCCGGGTTAACGGGCATGAGACCCCTGCCTCTTCGACTGCGGGAGCATGGAGAGCTTTGTCCACCCCGACACGGTAATGTGCTGCTCCCTCCACACCTACCCCGCCCCACAAACAATCTCCCTTGCCTCCAGGTCTCATTCGGTCCAGATCCGGGGTACTGTATCGCCAATCTCGCGATGCAGGGCGTGGAGTATACCCGCTTTAAGCTCTACGTCCTCCCCCACCTCTGCGCCCCCCTACTGCTTGGATTGGATTTTCAGTGTAATCACCGAAGCTTGACCCTACAGTTCGGCGGACCCTTGCCCTCCCTCACAGTATGCAGCCTCGCGACCCTCAAGGTCTCCCCCCTTTACTCTTTGCGAATCTCACTCCTGACTGTAAGCCCATTGCCACCAGGAGCAGGCGGTACAGCTCGCTAGACATGGTATTTATCAAGTCAGAGGTCCAGCGACTGTTGACTGAAGGGATCATAGAGGCCAGCAACAGCCCCTGGTGGTCGTCCAGACCGGGGAAAAGAACCGGATGGTTGTGGATTACAGACAGACAATTAACCGGTTCATGCAACTGGATGGGTACCCCCCTCCCCCGCATAGCGGAGATGGTCAACCAGATCGCGCAGTACCGTGTGTTCTCCACAGTCGATCTGAAGTCAGCCTATCACCAGCTCCCAATCCACCCGGAAGAGCACCACTACACTGCCTTTGAAGCAGCCGGCCGATTCTTCCACTTCCTCAGAGTTCCCTTCGGCATCACTAATGGAGTCTCAGTTTTTCAGAGAACGATGGACCGAATGGTGGACCAGTACGGTTTGCGGGCGACATACCTGTACCTGGACAATGTGACCATCTGCGGCCATGATCAGCAGGACCGTGACGTCAACCTTCAGAGGTTCCTCCAGGCCGCCCAATCCCTCCATCTTACATACAACAAAGAAAAGTGTGTCTTCCGTACTACCCGACTGGCCATCCTCGGCTACGTCGTGGAGAACGGAGTCCTCGAGCCCGACCCGGACCGTATGCGCCCCCTCACAGAACTCCCCACAGCCTCAAAGCCCTAAAACGATGCCTGGGGCTGTTCTCCTACTATGCCCAGTGGGTCCCCAACTTTGCGGACAAAGCCCGCCCACTTATTCAAACCACTAGTTTCATTGACGGATGAGGCCTGCTCGGCCTTCAGCCGCATCAAAGCCGACATCGCCAAGGCCGCAATGCACGCGGTGGACGAGTCCGTTCCCTTCCAGGCAGAGAGCGATGCGTCAGACGTCGCCCTGGCCGCCACCGTCAACCAGGCGGGCAGGCCAGTAGCATTCTTCTCTAGGACCCTCCACGTTTCCGAAATCCGACACTCATCAGTTGAGAAGGAAGCACAAGCCATAGTGGAAGCCGTGCAGCACTGGAAGCACTATCTAGCCGGTAGGAGGTTCACCCTCGTCACCGACCAGTGGTCGGTCGCCTTCATGTTTGACAACGCACAACGGGGCAAAATAAAAAATGACTAAATCCTGAGGTGGAGGATCGAACTCTCCACCTACAATTACTATATCAAGTATCGTCCTGGGAAGCTCAACGAGCCCCCAGATGCCCTGTCCCATGGCACATGTGCCAGCGCGCAAGATGACCGACTTCGGGCTATCCACAATGACCTCTGTCACCCGGGGGTCACCCATCTTACCCACTTCATTAAGGCCTGCAATCTGCCCTTCTCCACCGAGGAGGTTAAGGCAATGACCAGGGACTGCCATGTCTGCGCGGAGTCCATACCGCACTTCTACCGGCCAGACAAGGCCCGCCTGGTAAAGGCCTCCCGGCACTTTCAACGCCTAAGTATCGATTTCAAAGGGCCCCTCCCCTACACCAACCGTAATATATATTTTCTCACCGTCATCGACGAGTACTCCCGCTTCCACTTTGCTGTCCCCTGCCCCGACATGACCTCGGCCACTGTACAGCATCTTCACACTGTTCAATTTCCCTGCCTACATCCACAGCGACCGGGGTATATTGTTCATGAGCGATAAGCTACGCCGTACCTGCTCAGCAAAGGCATCGCCTCGAGCAGGGCTACAAGCTATAACCTGCAGGGAAACGGGCAGGTGGAGAGGGAGAACGCGACAGTATGGAAGGCCGTCCTTCTGACCCTCAACTCTAGAAGTCTCCCAATCCCCCGCTGGCAGGAGGTCCTCCCCAACGCCCTCCACTCCACCAGATCGTTCCTTTGCACAGCCACGAACGAGACCTCTCACAATTGTTTGTTTATCATCCCCAGAAAGTCCATCTCCGGGGTCTCGCTTCCACCTTGGCTGTCAACTCCGGGACCTGTCCTTCTCCGGTGGCACATGAGGAGCCATAAGACCAACCCGCTGGTCGAGAGGGTCAGCTGCTCCACGCCAACCCCAGTATGCCTACATCGCGCACCAGGACGGATGGCAAGATATAGCCTCCCTTCGAGACCTGGCACCAGCTGGTTGCCCTTCCAATGCACCCCCCCTGCTACTCGCCCCCACCCCCAGCACCCCGTACGCCCCCCTAGGTCTCCTGTACTGTCCCACGCCGACACTGCCGCCACCCACCACCTCCCTGCCTACGCCCACACCCCAACCGTCTCTGACTAGCCGGACTGAGGCTCCAGCTCCAGACACAACACCACTGGAGTCACCACCTGCAACAACCATGTCCGCCACACCACCAGTGCTGAGGAGGTCGAAGAGAACGATTCGGCCTCCAGAGAGACTGAATATGTAATTGCCCCACTTCACCCCCACTGGACTTGATTTTTTAACAGGGGGTGAATGTGGTGAATGTATTCACCATAATGCATGACACTGTAACCATTGTATCCACCTAATGTAACCTTTGACCTGGAAGTGGTGATACGAGCTGCTTCCAGATACTGTGCTGTAACCCCGGTGGGCTCCGCCCCCACCGGGGCCATATATAACCTGGCCACCTGCGGATGGCACTCATCTGCATAACCGACTCTGGCTAGGCAAGTTCACGACTAATAAAGCCTTATGTTCACTCGCTCTCTCGGCCCCTTGGTGAATTGAAGGTATATCAATTGGCATTCTTGACTCATTTGGGAGGGTGGGTTGGATGATGTGCTGATGCAGTCACAGTCAGTGTTTCTAATTAAAGAGACTATGGCATTCACTACAATGACTCAGGAGCAGTTAGATCTTTGATGCGGTAACAATCAAAGCAATGGAGGAAGGATCCAGGAAGGCTGCTCCCTGTCTCCTCTTACCTGGAGATCTTGATGTGGGGTCTGAAAGAGTGCAGTGAAATGAGCTCTTCAAAGGATGGTGGGGAAGAGGACATCCTCTCCAAGCACGTGGACCAAAATGGAAATGGCCAAGTGCGTCAAGAGCATAAGTGCAATCCCCCCCAATCTGAAGACAGTGCACTGAGGAGTCAGGACCTCAGGAGGGTGGGAAAGGTGAGCGACATAACACTTTCAGGACCCCAGCCTCATACTCTGGCTTTCTCAGCATTTTCCCTGCACAAATCTCTTCAGACCCACACACCATGCAGCTCCACTCATTCCTCGCTCTCTAGGCACCTTCTCACCTGAGTAGACACTACTCATGCTCACCCTCATTGTTGAGCCTTTGGGCATCCAGATCGCACAGTCATCCTCCGCAAATGTTTTCGTTTCCCACACAATCCACGAAGAACACTCTCTCTCGCAGCTCTATCTTGCACCTCCTGCGGGGAGAGAAAGAAAAGTGTTTATGAGTTGCTCCCATGCTGCTTTTTTTTCCCCAATTAAGGGGCAATTTAGCGTGGCCAATCCACCTACCCGGCACATCTTTGGGTTTTATTTCAGATTTGTTTTAGAAACCATGTGTTGCAGTTGAAGTTACTTTAGAATTCAGATACAGAATTGAGCTAATTACACATTGAACTTTATAATCAGGCGCACATGATTCTTTTCAGTAAAATACCCTTTGGTACAGCACAAAATTCATATTTCCCAAAATCTTATGTTACACAATTGTTAAAACCCTCAAGTGGCTACGGGGTGGGAACAATTAACTTCCCTGTGAAAGTTGCAGAGTACAAACTCCCCCATTAAGGGGGCGGGGGACTTCCAAACAATGTATAGTTGGATGGTATATAAAGCCAGCCAGTTAGACACCGGCAAGGCAGACCCTTTTGGGATTCTACTGCGTGATGTATATAATAATGGTTGTAAATAAAGTACGTTTTTTTGAACTACTCGGTGTGGACTCCTTCGTGGCCTTAAAAAAACAATCTTGTTAATGACATTATGGTGAATAAATAAGTGCTAAGGTAAAACAATATACTTCACAAGAAAAATTCAATCATATGTGCAACTAAGCCCCTTATTCAAAACTTAAACGACAAAAGCAAACCACTTGAGCATTGCTCTCACAGTTTATGTCATCTGAAACTCTTGGTTGATTGGACTACTTTTTTGTCTCCTCTGTAGAAAAGTGTTCACAGTTTCACAGAGCTCGTCATTGCTTCACTTGAAAATAAATCAGCCACTTCTTTTACATTCTAATTAATTTCTAAATCACTTTATTTTAAGAAATACTGAAACACCTATGAATTGAAAAATAGGAACTGGTGTCTTTGACTTTATTCCTTCACACAGTTCTTTTAAGATTACCATTAGGTTTCTTTTCCATTATTTGGGTATTTAATGAGCACTCCATCCTAACCCATAAAATTATATTTTATAGTGATTAGATCACTAAAAAGTAATGCATTGAGGAAGCGGGAGACAAAATGACATATTTCTTTCTGTTTCTAGGCAATTTTCCAATAAATCACAAAGCAATGTTCACAGCCTCACCAGGTCCACCATTTTCACCAGCAGCGTGAACTCGCTTCATTTTAGGAAAGACGGGAGAGCTGGAAACAGCATTCAAGCACAACTGCCTTGTGATTTCCAGTGTGTGTGCAGCGAGTAGGAGCTGAGCTGAACATTAATTAAAGGTGTGAGCAACAAATTAATTTTTTTAAAGGCATACTCGCATGAAAATGGTTTGGCAAATCATTGTTTACAAACAACATGATGATATAAATGATGTTGATGCGCAGCATCATGCCACTTACAAAAATGACACTTGGCTCTCCCCCCCCCACCAAAGTAATAATTGAAGCTTGGCAAACATTATTTTAAGAAGACAATGCCTTAGGGGAGAGGGGGGTTGGTTGTAGGTAGAAATATCACATCACCTTGAATTTTAAGCCATTTGGCAAAACAGCCAAATGAAAAATAAATGTAAATGCCTGTATGGAAATTCTTGTTCCTCTGGGGTGTATCATAGAATCCCTACAGTGCAGAAGGAGGCCATTCGGCCCATCGAGTCTGCACCGAACCTTGGAAAGGGCATCCTATTTAAGGCCATGCTTCCACCCTATCCCTGTAACCCAGTAACCCTACCTAACCTTTTGGACACTAAGGGGCAATTTAGCATGGCCAATCTACCTAACCTGCACACCTTTGGACTGGAGGAGGAAACCGGAGCACCCGGAGGAAACGCACGCAGACACGGAAAGAAAGTGCAAACTCCACGTAGACAATCACCCGAGGCTGGAATTGAACCCGGGTCCCTGGAGCTGTGAGGCAAAAGTGCTAACCACTGCGCCACCATGCCGCCCCGAGTAATTTTAACCGAAGCTGCCCAACAAGTAACTGAACTGAACCAACCACACACTTTACACTCCACCCAGTTTAACTGTCCATTGAAGTCAGACGTTGCTCTCAGCTACTGATTAATCTTCTTGAAGAATCCGCACAGTCACCACAAGGAAACAATAGGTAGGATGCAAAAACTGGGTTTATCAACATATGCCAACGAGACTACTCTACTCCCCAAAGGCGTCTCTCGCGCCAACTTTCACCTAGGTCAGGGTTTTTATACTGCACATGCTCCCCTCGTTAAGGGGAAGCTCCGCCCTGTTACCAGAGAGGATCGCACTCAGCAGATGTCACGGGGAACCTGATGGTCCACACCCTGTGACCTCTGTGGGGGTTGTAACACTTCTTCCTTTTGTTTGAAGGTTGGATTGCATATGCACGCACACAAGAACTCACTGAAAAAGGATGTAAAACAAATTTGTTCATTCTATCTTAAACTACATTATGATCATGTGTAACTAACTCACTTGGCTGTTCTCTTTGATTTCTCTCTGAAATATTTATCTTTGTTGTCTCTTTGCTTTTATTTTCTGTTTTCTTGACTCTCGTTTTGAGTTGGAAGGTTGTGGGTTGAAACCCCTTTCGAGGCTTGAGTATAATCATGATACAATGGGCTGGATATTCCGCCTGGCACCGGTGGAATTGATGCAAGTATTTGCCAGCATGGCCCTGACACGATGCATCTTGCGGTGAGACAATGGGGCAAATATTTATGTAGGTGCCCCAAAGTCCATCCCTGTTATGGAGGGTGGGTTCTCTGCCATGGCAGTATTGTCTGCTATGGGCCTGTTATGGGGGGTTCCCTGTTAAGGGGGGTCTCTATTTTGGGGCTCTCTGATATGGGGGGTCTCTGGTGGCGGTCTCTGATAGGGGCGGTCTCTGGTAGGGGTGGTGGAGGGGTGGGTGGGGGATTAGTCACCCTCATTGTGTGTTCTGTGGAGCAGTGACCCAGCAATTCCCGTGGTGGGCGAGGAGAGCAGGACTTGGATTGAATGGGGGTGGGGGGCCAACAGCGGGACCTCGCCAATGGGCCAAAATGACAGACTAATAGTGTGTTTTGCGATGGAATCCCGTGTTCTGCCCTCCATGCATAGATTGACAGTGCCAACCTGTGCCAATCTGCTCCAGGAGGCATTGCCACGGGTGAGCCCTCTGAGCAGCCCAACTGGGAAGGAGAGGTTCCCATCATGTGTGGTGGGTGTGTGTGTGGGGGGGGGGGGGGGGGTGCCAATGCCTTTGAAGGGGAAACTTGGCAGTGACAAGTGGAGTGGCCATTGAGGGGAGGGCCTTGCATTGAAAGGGTTCTACCCTGTTCTCATTATGAATGCTAGGCTGTGAGCCAATGCTCACAATTGCATTAGCTCAGGAAGGTTAGGTTTCGACAACTGAAGTGGACTTTGATTGACATCCTCAAATGGTTACAATAAGTTGTTCTTTCTGTGATGTAATTTTTCAATGTCTCAATGTTTATTTGGCAAGATTAACAGGTGTGAAGTGTTTAAAAACCTCTGTCACCGAAACTACAATTCCCTAGTCTAATTCACACTTTTCTACAGTTGTAGGAACAGCAGTTTATTTTTCAGGAAATGTTCTACGTAGTGCGTACTGGATGGAGGAACAGCTACTAGATGGATGAGTATGGGAACACCATGGATGGTGTGGAATTTGCTCAGATGGCATGGGAGGTATAGATGTAGCATGATTATGGTTACCATGGAGGGCATGGAGTTGTCTTTGAGGGCATGGAAGGGGCATAGGGGCACAGAATGGGCAAGAATCACTCCGGACTTTTTCCTCAAAGGCCCGGGGTGATTCTCCATTTTCCAGGGGGCTAGCAGAGCCCCGCCGTGCGTCCTGCAGCTCTGACTGCCAGCAGGGCCCTGCTAGCCAGACCGTGTGGCCACACATGCACACGGTGGCCGCAAGCGGGTCCGCACATGCGAGCGCCGGCCCACCACGGCGCCGACAAGGCGGAGCCACACAGCGGGCCCGCATGGAGGAACGTAGTTCCCTCCCAGATCGCGATGGCCCGCCGATCGGTGGCCCCCGATCGCGGGCCTGGCCACCGCTGAGGCCCCCCACGGAGTCAGATACTTCCCGCCCCCCACCAGGGCCGCCACCTGCCGGGTGGTACCACATGTAAACCATGTCGGCGGGTGTTTGGCTGGTCGACCACGGAGAATCGCCGCGGGGACCTGTTCCAAGGGACCCCGATTGGCCCCGCGTTGACCGCTTGCGCGGGACTGGCGGATCCGCAGAGAATCGCAGAAGTGCCATCGCGCCGGATTTCCGGCATGAATGGCTATTCTCCACCCCTGCATCAGGAGCGATTCCGGCGGGGAGGGTCGGAGAATCACGCCCTTTGAATTTACCTTTCAAAAGGTTCCACAACCAGACAATGGTTCACAACAACTATGAGGGGACATGAAACACACACCATGGAGAAGTTGGCCTGACTCCATGAAAATTGAGAGGGCTATGAGATCCCTATACTTCACAATGGAGCTGGCCAGGTCAGAACTGCAGGGAGCGGCCTCACCTCCTGTAGCCATAGACTATGCTAGCATGGAAATTAAGGTGGGAGTCGCAGAATTGGGTGTCATCTGTTTTGTTATGCTCTTGACGTAGCACAAGCTGCTTCCTTAATGTGCACTCTGACAAAGGAAGGTTCAGACTTGGAGATACCTTTAACACGTTTATTAAACTATTAACAATTCTCCTACTTGGATTCGACGCTACTGTTAATCCTGCCATAGCTACTCAGACTGAGTAACCAGTCTGCTACAATCCACGTGGTGGGTGTGATGTTCAATCAACCCTGTGTCTGTACTCACTGAGTGTCTCCACGGGAAAGAGACTGAGCATGTGTGATATGTCCTTTTATATGGGTTGGTGTAATGCCCTCCTGTGGTAGTGTCACCTCTGTGTGTACCGTGAATGCCCATTGGTCGTGTCCTATCTTACTGACCTATTGGTTGACTGCCTGTGTGTCATGTCTCTGGTGCTCCCTCTAGTGTCTAGCTGGGTGTAGTGTATGTACATTAACCCTTTGTGTACTTACACTGATGTACATCACCACATCCCCCCCTTTTTCCGTGTTACATATTTTCTGTACAGTGTTGAAGAAAATTGAACAAACTAGGTAGATGAGTGATACTCTGTACAAGTTATGATAACAGTGATCAATAAACAATAAGTCCAAATCATATGCATGAGTCCAAAGTTCATTAATTATTATGGTCGCGTGACTTTCTTGTTTGGTTGGTGAGTTGGTGATGTAGATGGTGGCATTGCATTGTAAACGCCATCAGTGTCCCTGTGCTGAAGGAACCAAGAAGTGGTCAAATCACTTTGTTGTCTGATTTGGACTCTTTTTTTCTTTCGATGCTTGTGGTGGTAATTCTTGATGGCATCTGTCCTGAAAGCCAGGTTGCCTGTTGGTAGTGCAGCAAACGTGAATTGGTAAGATGCATCGTCCTGCCATGGTATGTCATTGTACTGAGCTGAGCAGTAACAGTGTCCCTCATTTGCAGAGTTGTACCATGTTGTACCAGTCGTAGTTCCATTGGTGTTGTTTTTGTCGTGCTTGTTGTAGACGTTGTTGCCTTTGGTACACTTCTTGCTATTGTCTTTGATGTTGTTGGTGTGGTGGTTGGTTTTGTTGCCGTGTTTGCTGCGCTCAAGGACCACACTCTGTGGATTATACGAGTCCTTCACACAGTTACTCTTGTCAGCGTACTTTGTGACATCTGCTATTTCCTTGAGCGTGCCGTCACTGAGTTTGCGGCGCTCCCCGTCTGGAGTCATGTCCGGCTAACTTGAATCAGCTTTGGCTTGTCGATGCTCCCCATCTGGAGTCTGGTCTGTTTCACCTGAGTCAGTTTTGATTTGTCGATGCTCCCCGTCTGGAGCCCTTTCTGGTTCACCTGAATCAGCTTTGGTTCCTTGATGCTCCCCATCCGGAGTCAAAACATCCAGGAAATCATTTGCTTGTGGAGAGGCTCGAGTGAATGAGGTTGGAAGTAACGTGGTGTCACCGGAGTAACCAGTAGTCTCACTGTGATTGTCGAGTGCCTCTGTACATTCTAGGTGAGGTCTGTCACGTTGCACATCTGGTATGGGAAGTGGGATGCTGTCGTCACTTGTCTCACATACAGTGGGTAGAGCCTCAGTGTCTTCTTGTCGTTCACTTGAGCTGGGTAGACTGTCAGAGTCTTCTTCTGGTGGCTCAAACAATCTGGGTAGACTGTCATAGTCTTCTTGCTGTGCACTGGAGTGTGGCAGACTGTCATAGTCTTCTTGCTGTGCACTTGAACATGGTAGACTTGCATCGACTGCTGCTGGTTGCTCAGAGGAGGTTGCTAGACCCTCATGGTCTTGTTCATGCAAGGACTGCGCTCTGGAGTCTTGCGTTCCTTCCATCGTGGAGTCTGTCCACGAGCTCGCTGTGGAGGCTTGTGTCACTCCCTCTGTGGAGTCTTGCAGCATTCCCTGTGTGGAATCGTGCATTGGTCTCGCTGTGGAAACTATCATCACTTCTTGTTCATGCAAGGATTGCGCTCTGGAGTCTTGCATTGCTTCTATCATGGAGTTTGTCCATGAGCTCGCTGTGGAGGCTTGTGTCACTCGAGTCACTTCTTGTTCATGCAAGGATTGCGCTGTGGAGTCTTGCGTTGCTTCTATTGTGGAGTCTGTCCACGAGCTCGCTGTGGAGATTTGGACCCTTCGTGGTGCGTGGACCACTCTCTGTGTAGAGTCGGGGACTCTTCGTGGTGCGTGGACCACTCTCTGTGTAGAGTCGGGGACTCTTCGTGGTGCGTGGACCACTCTCTGTGTGGCAGCAGGCCGCTCTCTGTAGGCTTGTACCGCTCTCTGTCTCTTGGTGTCAAGCTGCAGCATCATCCTGCACTCACGAGTCGGGATGTCGTATATGCTGGGCTGAAGATTCACCAATCCGAAGAACTCGTCTTCGGGGTCGTCAATGTACAACATGTTTAGTTGCGGTTCGGATTTGGTACTGGGGTAGCCACCTCCCAAGGTGAAATGTTCGTCTGAGTCGTTGTCTTCTAGACAACGATATCATCACGTTTTGTGTCGGAGCTGGCATTGGGCTCGCGATATCCAAAGAAGATTTCAAGGTCTGAGTCACAGTCTTCAAGATTAAAACAGTGCAGTAGGAGGCCATTCGGCCCATCGAGTCTGCACCGAACCACTTAAGCTCTCACTTCCACCCTATCCCCGTAACCCAATAACCTCTCCTAACCTTTTGGACCTGAAGGGCAATTTAGCATGGCCAATCCACCTAACCTGCACCTCTTTGGATCGTGGGAGGAAACGGGAGCACCCGGAGGAAACCCACGCAGACACGGGGAGAACGTGCAGACTCCACACAGACAGTGACCCAGCGGGGAATCGAACCTGGGACCCTGGCGCTGTGAAGCCACAGTGTTAGTCACTTGTGCTACCGTGCCGCCCAAGGACTGTATCATCTCTTTGGGTGGTGCTAACTGCTAGTTTCAAGGTTCTGCGGAGGTTACTTTCAGCTACTGGTCAAATTTCAGGCATTGTGCTGTCGTTCCAGGTGAAAGAATCGGGTTTTACGGCTTTAAATTTTTTTCCCGTGTTTTGGGACATTTCCCCTTTAAGTGGGCATGGTCCGGGGCCTCTGATGTCATGATGCTTGTGACGTAGAGCGCAGGAAGCAATTGCGGATGCGCAGATCGCTGTTCCTTTACTTGGGGCTTTTTTCGCAATTGTGCATGCACGGCTTCTCGCTCTTTGCGCAACTGTGCATGTGCAGCACCTCTTGCAAGATGACTGCAATTGAAAACTGCCGTTCGTTGCTGCAAGTCTACCTCGCGGTGAGTTTTGGCACCTCTTTTACCTTTTCTTCTTGTATGTTCCTCGTAGAATTCTTGGAATTTGTCCAGGACTGCCTGGAAGTCGCTCTTGTTTTGCCCCTTTGAGTATTTGAAGGTCTGGAAGATTTTACCTGCTTCTGGACCCGCGATGGTAAGTAGAAGCTTTATTTTCTCTGCATCCGCCACGCCATCTAGGTCGGACGCTACCAAGTAGATCTCGAATCTCTGCCTGAACCAACACCAGTTTCCACTTAGGTTGCCTTGGTACCTGAGCTGCTGTGGAACCAGAATCTCAAACATCATCTTGCCTGGCTGCTGTTGCTGGTAGTCACTGTTTGCTGAGTTTTAACTATATGGATTGAAACAGTTCACTCCTGAAACCATGTTTTGTTATGCTCTTGACGTAGCATAAACTGCTTCCTTGATGTGCACTCTGACAAAGGAAGGTTCAGACTTGGAGATAGCTTTAACATGTTTATTAAACTATTAACAATTCTCCTACTTGGATTTGATGCTACTGTTAATCCTTCTATCGCTACTCAGACTGACAAACCTGTCTGCTACAATCCACGTGCTGGGTGTGATGTTCCATCAACCCTGTGTCTGTACTCACTGAGTGTCTCCACTGGAAAGAGACTGAGCATGTGTGATGTGTCCTTTTATACGGGTTGGTGTAAGGCCCTCCTGTGTTGGTGTCACCTCTGTGTGTATCGTGAATGCCCATTGGTCGTGTCCTATCTTACTGACCTATTGGTTGATTGCCAGTGTGTCATGTCTCTGGTGTTCCCTCTAGTGTCTAGCTAGGTGTAGTGTATGTACATTAACCCTTTGTGTACTTGCAGTGATGTATATCACCACACCATCCACCATTTTAAAATCCCTGCCACCTCCATTCCACTGCGGTCAGAGGCATGAAAATACCTGCCCTGGAGTCCAAATCTTTTCCAATATATTGATTTTACGTAGTAAAAAGAAACCTATGCTACATTTTACAAAGATGTGATTGCGGACTTTCCCATGAGGATTGTAGATGACAGGGAGAGGAAGAGAGAACGAAACAAAAAGGGAACTCTGTCGTTTGGTCTTTAGGCCAGAGTTCAATGTGGAGCTGAAGGATAGAAAGTCTCCTCACTCCCGCTCAGATTAAAAGAGGAAAAAGGTCCCTTTCGAATCAAGACAACTTGCATGTGCTGCACAGGACGTTCTTCCAATTTCCAAATCCTGAACTTATTCATTGTTATAGTTTAATGTACAACATAAAAGCAAGTTCCAAAGTGGATGTTTTGTATTTATTGATTTTAACTGTTGAACATTTACTCCAGATTGTGAGTCTTTACTCGGTATCTTCCTTCAGCTCCTTTCACATGGGTTGACTTGAAATGCTGGAGAACAAGTCAAGTTATTTCTGACTTCAACATTGCACTGAATGCTGGCAGTAAACAACATTTTATTACTGTAGCCTTCCCCAAATAACAGCATTTTATATTCTTCATCCTCCATACCTCATACATATTATAAATGGAATGGTCACATGTACAGTTTACAAAGTTCAGCATGGATGATAATATAGTTGCAAGTCATCGTTTTAATTTAAAGTGCCATTTTCTATTTATTTCAAAAGCTCCTGACACTGGATCAGCCTTTAATTTAAATGAAGCTCATAATTTTGACAGTCTAACACATTGTCCAATTCTAACCACACAGGCACAGATAAACAGAACGGTTGTAGCGACCAGTCCTTCAATGCCTCATTTTCAGAAAAATAAATGTTTTGTTAAGACTGTCAAATTAAATTCAGCAATTGGAAGTAGGTGCAAAGCTGAGATTTTTCAGCCTTCATTATTTGAACATTTGCACCTTAGATTTCATTATGATGACCAGTAAAGGTCACCGGCATCTTGGAACATAATATGGAAAATAAACTTTATAATATCTAGAAGGTAGTAAATAGTAGCTCACAGCAGATTTTCTGCTGCCTGCCCGCTATTTTCATTTCGTTTATATATTTCAGGGCAACGTGATATCAATTGAACAAGTCGCTGGCTTACGTTTACCATTTCAAAATATTCAATTGGATTTAGTTACCCTTAATGTAAATATAAATGAGATTAATGCTGACTTGACTAATCAATTCCAATATTTATTTCAAGAGCGGCTAATAAAGTGTTGCCACCAATGTCATTTACGGGAAATGAATTACTTAAGCTACTCCCTGTAAAGTTGATCAGACTGTTCTGAAGGAATGCAATTGCACATCCAATAAAAAAAACCTTCATGGACAAAGTAAGCATTTACCTTAGAGAGTGTGGTTTAAAATCAAACCTTTAAATACGAGAAGACAAATGAGGTGTGAAGAAGACCATTGTGGGACGTTATGATTTATTTTTAAAGGATAAGCTACAGAAAACAATTGTAAAACTGAGCACCACCTGCTTGATTTTATGTTCTAATATGTAAAAGACTCCGGGGAGGTAAAACCCGCGTCAATAGGATTACCTCCAATCTTTTAATATCTGTATCTGTGACACCAGATCATTTTCACTGAGCAGAAGATCACAATCATTCACTGAGTCCCAGATTTTTGCTCCCCTAACTGAAATGAATCTGGTGAAGAGTCACTCAATGTGCACTGAAAACAAACAGCAATCCAAGCACACGAGGGATGGACAGGAGGGATGGAAAATCAAAACTTCCTCTGTTTGGGACCAAAGCACCATTTTGTGGAGGGTAACTGTAAAAATTATTCAAAATTGTAATGGTCAACTAATTTAGCTTATAATTACGAGACAGAATTATTTTTATTCTGTAAAATTAGACTCTTTAGAATGGATCTGAACTTGTGGTTGATTGGCCAGAGGCTTGAATGGGCAGGTTTGTTAAACCCTCCATGTGAGAGACCCATCTCACTCTGAGACCCAAGCCGCATTGTCGGACGTGACAATAGAAAGGCTGAACGGGTCTCCCAATATGGCTGTGACCTAGCACAGTGTCAGGTGGCCCATAGGTGACCCAACCAAGAGAAACATCAGTTTGTTAGAGGGTTCTGATTGTGATGTGAGGGTGTACATAGAACATTGAACATTACAGCGCAGTACAGGCCCTTCGGCCCTCGATGTTGCGCCGACCTGTGAAACTACTCTAAAGCCCATCTACACTATTTCCATGTCTATCCAATGACCATTTGAACGCCCTTAGTGTTGGCGAGTCCACTACTGTTGCAGGCAGGGCATTCCACGTCCTTACTACTCTCCGAGTAAAGAATCTACCTCTACATCTGTCATATATCTATCTCCCCTCAATTTAACGCTATGTCCCCTCGTGCTAGA
Organism: Scyliorhinus torazame; assembly: GCF_047496885.1. Taxonomy (NCBI): domain Eukaryota; kingdom Metazoa; phylum Chordata; class Chondrichthyes; order Carcharhiniformes; family Scyliorhinidae; genus Scyliorhinus; species Scyliorhinus torazame. The sequence continues at coordinate 102,945,874 of NC_092708.1, forward strand.
CATCACCATCTGAGGAAAAAGGCTCTCACTGTCCACCGTATCCAATCCTCTGATCATCTTGTATGCCTCAATTAAGTCACCTCTTAACCTTCTTCTCTCTAACGAAAACAGCCTCAAGTCCCTCAGCCTTTCCTCATAAGATCTTCCCTCCATACCAGGCAACATTCTGGTAAATCTCCTCTGCACCCTTTCCAATGCTTCCACATATTTCCTATAATGCGGCGACCAGAATTGCACGCAATACTCCAAATGCGGCCGCACCAGAGTTTTGTACAGCTGCAACATGACCTCATGGCTCCGAAACTCAATCCCTCTACCAATAAAAGCTAACACACCGTACACCTTCTTAACAACCCTCTCAACTTGGGTGGCAACTTTCAGGGATCTATGTACATGGACACCAAGATCTCTCTGCTCATCCACACTGCCAAGAATCTCACCATTAGCCCAGTACTCAGTCTTCCTGTTATTCCTTCCAAAATGAATCACCTCACACTTTTCTGCATTAAACTCCATTTGCCACCTCTCAGCCCAGCGCTGCAGCATATCTATGTCCCTCTGTGACTTGTAACATCCTTCCGCACTGTCCACAACTCCACCGACTTTAGTGTCATCTGAAAATTTACTCACCCATCCTTCTACGCCCTCCTCCAGGTCATTTATAAAAATGACAAACAGCAGTGGCCCCAAAACAGATCCTTGTCATACACCACTAGTAACTGGACTCCAGTCTGAACATTTCCCATCAACCACCACCCTTTGTCTTCTTCCAGCTAGCCAATTTCTGATCCAAACTGCTAAATCACCCTAAATCCCATGCCTCCGTATTTTCTGCAGTAGCCTACCATGGGGAACCTTATCAAACGCTTTACTGAAATCCATATACACCACATCAACTGCTTTACCCTCATCCACCTGTTTGGTCACCTTCTCAAAGAACTCAATAAGGTTTGTGAGGCACGACCTACCCTTCACAAAACCGTGTTGACTATCTCTAATCAAATTATTCCTATCCAGATGATTGTACATCCTATCTCTTATAAACCTTTCCAAGATTTTGCCAACAACAGAAGTAAGGCTTACTGGTCTATAGTTACCGGGGTTGACTCTACTCCCCTTCTTGAACAAGGGGACATTTGCTATCCTCCAGTCTTCTGGCACTATTCCTGTAGACAAAGATGACTTAAAGAGCAAAGCCAAAGGCTCAGCAATCTCCTCCCTAGCTTCCCAGAGAATCCTAGGATAAATCCCATCCGGCCCAGGGGACTTATCTATTTTCACACTTTCCAGAATTGCTAACACCTCCTCCTTATGAACCTCAAGCCCTTCTAGTCTCGTAGCCTGAATCTCAGTATTCTCCTCGACAACATTGTCTTTTTCCTGTGTGAATACTGACAAAAAATATTCATTTAGCACCTATCCTATCTTGTCGGACTCCACGCATAACTTCCCACTACTGTCCTTGACTGGCCCTACTCTTACCCTAGTCATTCTTTTATTCCTGACATATCTATAGAAAGCTTTAGGGTTATCCTTGATCCTACCTGCCAAAGACTTCTCATGTCCCCTCCTAGCTCTTCTTAGGTCTCTCTTTAGGTCCGTCCTAGCTAACTTGTAACTCTTGAGCGCCCTAACTGAACCTTCATGTCTCATCTTTACATAAGCCTCCTTCTTCCTCTTGACAAGTGTTTCGACTGTTTTAGTAAACCACGGTTCCCTTGCTCGACCACTTCCTCCCTGCCTGACAGGTACATACTTACCCAGGACACGCAGTAGCTATTCCTTGAACAAGCTCCACATTTCCATTGTGCCCATCCCCTGCAGTTTTCCTCTCCATCCGATGCATCCTACGTCTTGCCTCATCGCATCATAATTGCCTTTCCCCCAGATATAACCCTTGTCCTGCGGTATATACCTATCCTTTTCCATCACTAAAGTAAACGTAATCGAATTGTGGTCACTATCACCAAAGTGCTCACCTACCTCCAAATCTAACACCTGTCCTGGTTCATTACCCAGTACCAAATCCAATATGGCCTCGCCTCTCGTTGGCCTATCTACATACTGTGTCAGGAAACCCTCCTGGACACATTGGATAAAACGGACCCATCTAAAGTACTCGAACTATAGCGTTTCCAGTCAATATTTGGAAAGTTAAAGTCCCCCATAACAACTACCCTGTTGCTTTCGCTCCTATCCAGAATCATCTTTGCAATCCTTTCCTCTACATCTCTGGAACCTTTCGGAGGCCTATAGAAAACCCCTAACAGGGTGACCTCTCCTTTCCTGTTTCTAACCTCAGCCCATACTACCTCAGTAGACGAGTCCTCATCAAACGTCCTTTCTGCCACCGTAATACTGTCCTTGACTAACAATGCCACCCCTCCCCCTCTTTTACCACCTTCCCTGAGCTTACTGAAATATCTAAACCCCGGCACCTGCAACAACCATTCCTGTCCCTGCTCTATCCATGTCTTCGAAATGGCCACAACATCGAAGTCCCAGGTACCAAGACATGCCGCAGGTTCACCCACCTTATTCCGGATGCTCTTGGCATTGAAGAAGACACACTTTAAACCACCTTCCTGCCTGCCGGTACACTCCTGCAACTTTGAAACCCTACTCATAACCTCACTACTCTCAACCTCCTGTATACTGGGGCTACATTTCAGGTTCCCAAGCCCCTGCTGAACTAGTTTAAACCCTCCCGAAGAGCATTAGCAAATTTCCCCCCAAGGATATTGGTACCCCTCTGGTCCCGGTGTAGACCATCCCGTTTGTAGAGGTTCCACCGACCCCAGAATGAGCCCCAATTATCCAGAAATCGGAAACCCTCCCTCCTGTACCAACCCTGTAGCCACATGTTCAACTCCTCTCTCTCCCTATTCCTCGTCTCGCTAGCACGTGACACGGGTAACAACCCAGAGATAATAACTCTGTTTGTCCCAGATCTAAGTTTCTACCCTCGCTCCCTGAATTCCTGCCTTAGATCCCTATCCCTTTTCCTACCTATGCCGTTGGTACCTTTGTGGACCACGACTTGGGGCTGCTCCCCCTCCCCCTTAAGGATCCCGAAAACACAATCCGAGACATCACGCACCCTGGCACCTGGGAGGCAACACACCAAATGCGAGTCTCTCTCGTTCCCACAGAATCTCCTATCTATCCCGCTAACTATGGAGTCTCCAATGACTAATGCACTACTCCTCTCCCCCCTTCCCTTCTGAGCAACAGGGACAGACTCTGTGCCAGAGACCTGTACTCCATGGCTTATCCCTGGTAAGTCCCCCTCCCAACAATATCCAAAGCGGTATACTTGTTACTAAGGGGAACGACCACAGGGGGTCCCTGTACTGACTGCTTCCTCCCAGCCCCTCTCACCGTCACCCATCTATCTTTATTCTTCGGAGTAACTACATCCCTGAAGCTTCTATCTATGACCACCTAACGCGGTTTCTGAGTAGCTGGAGATGGGTGCACTTCCCACAGATGAAATCAGCAGGGACACTGACGGTGTACCTCACCTCAAACATTCTGCAGGAGGAACATTGCACTACCTTCCCTGCCATCCCCTCTAGATAAAAAAAGAAAAAGAAAGAAGAAAAAGAAAGAAAGAAAGAAAGAGCTTACCTGTTATTAAGAAGGAGGAGGGACTGGGTGACTATCACCCACATTATTTGTGTGTAGCCCCAAAACGCAGTCTTGCTCCTCGTAGCCCCATGGAAATAACTTCAACATTTTGGCACATCTGTTCTTTCTCTGCCGGCTTTTACTGAGCAGAGCATCTACTAAGAGTTCCATTTGGACAATCTGTATAATCACAGTCCCCTGCTTTGCACAAATTCATGAAGCTCCCACCTGCTTTAGGTGAGCACCTTGGTGGCCCATGAGCACTATGGTGATAGGAAGTCCTCCACTTCAGCAGAATGTTTGCTGTGATCAAGACTCCGACGTCTGGTACATTTCTAGGTTCAACCACCAGTATTCTCTTTGATGGCATGAACTCAGTGGCGGCCCTTGTGCTGACATAAAGGGGGTTGTAATGTAATTGTGCCATCTTTGAAGGCTTGTAGTTAGGGCTCAGCAGCCATTTCTTCAATAGATAGCCCTTGTCCCAAGCAGCCATCCACATATTGGACTGAATTTTCAGATTTGAGGCGGATAGTGGGATTGGGAAGATTCCTGGCTTGGAGTTGCTGTCTCAGCAGGAAGTTCCCACAAAGACAGGATATTCATTTCACGGGTATGGGTGCTAAAAGAAGTTTGGCCCATCACCCAATAAAGTTTGGAGGCAGCCACAGAAGCTGACAGGTGCCAGGTTTGATTGTTTGAAAGGCCCACCTTGATTTTTGAGCATCAAGCTATAATGAAAGCAGTAAGAAACAGTAGCCCTCACCCCTCACACCCCATCACCCCCATACACTTTCCATGTCTCATCCATGCCACTTCATTCCCTTCCCCAACACCTGCATTGCCCTTCATTTAAAAAAACAATTAGAGCATGGCCAATAGATTAGGGAAGCAAAGCTTTCAATCATGCAGTGTTGTGCCCAGAGCACAGCTGTTAAAACATTCTAATGAATGTCAGGCTCTCAGCCAAATTTCATTACATGTATCTGGCTAGAAGGACCATAGGTAGGAGTAGGGGCCGTTGGAGAGGCATAGTTTGTCATTGGGGGGGGGGGGGCTCATTAAGATATTTTGAACTTACCTTTCAAAAGGTTCAATCACCCAGACTATGGATCATGATACCTCAGGGTGCCATAAACTATGAGTCCTTTATAAGCTGGCACAACTCCATGAAAATTATGTTGGAGACTCACTCGTGGTCTCTGCTTGTGCTTGTGCTAGGTCCAGCGCCTGGGTGTAATTCTCTTTCCTTTACCATACTAATTGCTGCATGGAGGAGAGTTCTCCAGATTCCGTCGGGATCGTGGTGTCGGGCCATCATGTTGAATGAGTGGCCCAATACAGAGGTCCAGAGATGATCCCCCACTCCGCTGACAAGTAGGGGAATCCTGTACCCCCTACCATGGGAATAATGAGACCGCTCCCCACAGCACGCATGCATGAGGATGAAACGACCCTCCCTACTGATCTCTGCACCCCCCTCATCAGGCCTGCCCAGTACCCCCATCGAAACCTCTCCGAGCTCCCCATCAGAAACCCCCATCAGATGCCCCAACAGAGACCCCCACCAGAGGCCCCCATCAGTCACCCCAACAGATACCCCCATCAGTGAGCCCCATCATAGAGCCCCATCAGAGACCCACATCTGTCACCCCCAATAGAGACCCCCATCAGAGAGGCCCATCAGGGACCCCAACAGAAGCCCCTCCATCAGTCACCCCAAGAGACCCCCAACAGAGAGCCCCATCAGAGACCCTCAACTGAGACCTCTACCCGAGATCTCCATCAAAGACCCCCAACAAAGGCCCGCATCAGTAACCCCCAACAGAGACCCCCATGAGAGAGACCACCAACAGAGGCCCCATTAGTCACCCCCATCAGTCATCCCTAACACAGAACCCCATCAGTCACTCCCAATAGATACTCCCAATAGAGACCCTATCAGAAATGCCCATTAGTCACCCCTTTCAGAGACTCCCCTCAGAGACCCCCATCAGAGACTCCCATTAGAGACCTCCCAACAGAAACCCCCTATCAGTCACCCAGAACAGAGACCCCCATCAGAGATCCACACCAGAGACCCCCAACAGTCATCTCCAACATGGCCTTCTGTTACATCTCCCTCCTCAGACAAAAGTAGCAGCTGTTACAAGTGTCCAAGGCTTCCTGGGAGCCCAGTACACTTCAAAAAACTTAGCCAGTGATTGGCAGTTTTATTTCTCCAGAGACAGGTGCTTTGTGGATTGTTGATCTATCTTTCTCTTCATGCTTGAATGCATGTCCATTACCCTGCTTTGATGCTAACCAGAATGTTTATAAACATTCTTGCTATGGTTGACAGTTCCTCACCACATCAAATGCAGCTAAGTGCTTTCACTTTCTCTTTTCCGCAGCAGAAAACACAATACAGCCTGGACTGCTTTTCAGCTTCGAGGTAGGGTCTCTGATGGGGGACTCTGTTGGGGTGTCTGTTGAGTATCTCTTATGGGGGTCTCTGATGGGTGTCCCTATTGGGAAGTCTCTGCTGGGGGGGTGGAGGAGTCGGTGGTGGGGTTCGGGCAAGGGGGCAGGATTTGCATTGTGGGGGAAGGGGGGCACCTCAGCTATGCACTGACCCCGTTGACCCACAGTGGGGTCCACCACATCAGGGGTCATGCTTGGGGAAACCTGTACCAATTCCCGCCAGGAGGATTTCCTGCTGTGGGGAGTCAGTGCATAACTGTGGGTGTGGGGTGAAGACTTGAACTTCCAGCTTTTAATCAGACGCAAATGGGTGCAAATAACCGGTTTGCATCCTCCCGCAGGTATGGGGCGCGTAGCTCGCTGCCACTGGTGGCAGGCAACTGGGGCATCAGAACAGGTTTGGCGCCCGGCACAGATCCCGTTTTTCAGCTGACGCTTCATTCTCCGCCAGATTGGGAGACCCGCGACCGGCATCGGGCAATGCAGAATCCACCACCTGATCTTGTTCGCTTTCTGCCTCTGGTCCTGTCTTCTCTGAAAATTATGCCCTTAGAGTTCAAATGTTATCTTATTCATTCCTATTAATCATGATTTGTGCCATTAGACTTTGTTTGTGACACCCTTGTGCTATCAAAGCAATTACTTTTACTTTATTGCAGTTTCTTCAGTATAACAGAAATGTATAACACTTACCATTTTGAACCAGCTTATTTGAATCTCAATTTGCAAAACATTTAACAGTAACAAAGATTATGAAATATAAACATTCAAATGTTGAAATGCCTGCCGAATATGGCTGACAAAAGTTGTTTCCCCGTGGTGTCCAATTGCAATGATGTGTTAAAGAGCAATTACATCTACCGGAAAGTAATGTTCAACAAATAATAACTATTGATAACAAAAATATAGTTTGATATTGACTGGTTCTTTTACGATATCTCTGCTCTTGTGGAAGATACAAGGGGTTGGGCAGTTCACATAATGCCAGAGTAATTCTCTGCCCAAGTCCTGGATTGGGAAGTGAAAAGCCTCTCCAAAATACCAGATAGGCCATGAACAAGGACTCGAGCAAACCTGAGAGTATTGTATATCCTCTTGTATGAGATGGACCTACCCTTTTATTTTCTGTCTTAAGATGCACAGCCATAAGTCCTAAAACAGAGTAATGTTTTGAGATCTAGTAATCATGCAAACACTTATTTTTACTAGAGTGACAATATCTTTTCACCATTTTCTGCAATGTTAATGTCAAGTGATGCTGGGTTACAGAAATTACTTCCAGAAAAAGCAACCACTCCAAATCAATCCAATAATAAACACGTCACACATAAAGTGGTATAAACATGTCTAAAGCAGCAAAGGATGTAAAAGTTATATTTTATTATTCTGCAGTAAAGCCTGTTAATGGGCATCATTTCATTTAAAGGGAATATTTTCTCAGCCAAAGATTTATTTTCTGCACTTTCTGTTCAAGCAGTGCATAAAGATTGGAACTCAAACCTTCTTCTTTGCAGGTCTCCAATGATTCGAATTAGATCTGATACACAAAGCCTTTGATAGACTCATAGTATATTTCATTTATTTGCAAAATCTATTTACACAACCTGGGGAAATCTCATGATATTTTTCCCTGAGAAAATAAAACACCGTTGCTAGATTGAATGTTGCAATCGAATCACAGTGATTAGGAAACTTGGATCTGGTTTCCAGTGGCTGGTTGTAGCCTTCATACAGGTGATTTGATAACAACCCACTTAGCCTACTAATCTAATGTAAGCAGGTATCCTATTCTTCTATTAATGGGAGCAATTAGAAAAAAGAACTTAGCATTGATCATAGGTATATTTAAACCTCTCTACTACCTTCAAAAAACTTCTGAACTCTGCTATATCCAAATATTTTAAAGATGTAGTCATCAAAGCAGTAGATAAGAATGATAGTACACCTATGTTTTATGCTGTGTTAGTTTATTTCTGTTTCAAGACTATCTTATATTTTTTGCATCTTGGAAGAAGCTCTCTAAAACACCAATTGATAATATTTTGGTGTTTTGAATTTGAGAGAAGCTTTTTGGAACGCATTTCTCTAACACGCTGAGCATAGGTGACAAGCTCTGGAGACCTTGTTGTTATAAGGTTACTTAACATAAATAATGCATGCAATTAGATTTCATTGGAACAATTCAAAGCAAAGCACATTGATTCTACAATATAAAGTCTTATTAATTTTATATTTGATTTATACACATTCTGAATCCAAAACATATTTTGGATGTCACAGTGGACTGACACTAAACAGCTTAGGGAATTTACACTGTTTTTGAACTGCAGATGCTTAAAAATTTAATTGTGTTGTCCTTTGACAGGAATCCTGATACATACGATAAGAAATAGCTGCTGAGGTCAAAGTGACAAGCTGTTGTAAACTAACTGTCATGTGGCTTCTAAGCAGATAGACAGTTCCCACAAGCTTATCCAACTTCCAGTTGAAAAGGTTAAAATCCTCCTAAGCAGACGTGTTAGCCAACAGCAGCATACAAAAGCAACTTTTTTCCCTCACTCTTCTGTCAATTATTGCTAGTTGCATGAATTTTGTCTAGTATTGTACTGTCCTGGTATTGCCAGACTAATCTGTCATGTCTTCTTTCTTGAAATTGCAATAAATCAGTTAACCATTGCTTCACACACAGTAATTGCAAATGTGTGGTCCAACTCACAGCAGACATTTCCGATTATAAAGAAAAAGTTGTTCACACTGTTGTGAGAATGGGATTAAAGTCATTATCATAACTGTAATTAATGAAACAAGATGAGGCAAACATGCTGTTTCCAGAACAATTACTGCTTACTTATACTTACTCATTAAGGGAACACTGACTATGTGCAGTAACAGCTGTCTGGTATTGAATGTATGATGGCATAGCAAATAGATTATCAGGTATATAGGTAAAAAGGACCAAACCGTCTTGTATCACTCAGTGGTGTGATACTTAAGAGAATCTTTTCTTTTAACGGCTACAAGAGCTATATTAAATAACATTTACCTATTGTAGCAATTCCATTCTGGTTTAATTATTCCATGGAATGAGAGGGTCCAATGTACAAACACTTTCAGAACAATGACTGTGGATACAAGCTAAATTAAAGTAATCACATAAAGATAAAAAACCGGTATGGTTAAAAATACATAGATATATTTGCAGCATGCTTCCCAGAAATCTCTGAGAAGGGAGTCAGGAAGAAGCAAACACTATTCACGGCACTTGGCAAAGAAGATGTTACATTGTAAGTTTTTAAAATATGTATGCTTTTTAAAATTGGAAAAATAAGATTGTATCTCTACTGTAACGCATTTTATAGCGAAATACAGAACAGAATATTTCCTAATTTGAAGTGTTCTCTATAAATATAGTTATTTAATTTTGGGATGTAAACAATGATCATGTGGACAGGAATAAACAGTCCAGCTATTGGTAAAGACACTTGGGTCCTTAAGACTTCAAATTCTACAATCTATTTGCAGCTAGCTTCTCATTACTTTGGTTTACTAACCCCCTCAAGACATATAAAGAGAGTAAAGAACACAGGAAAAATTGCAACGACTAGTATTTAACCCCTTCCCTGTCAGATGCTTTAGGATTTTCATTATTGGCAAAGGAAATTCCGTTGTTTTGCATCAGCTTGCAAGAGAAAAAAAACACCTTTTTTTTTCTACTTTAGCTATTGAAAGGAGAAAAAGAAGCAAAGATAAAATTATGAGATTTTTCCCAAGAAGAAAAAAACAAACCTGATTTGAATTTGTTAAAAAAAAACAGCAACTGTTAATCATCGCACTGTGGTAAATGAAGGAATTTGAAATCAAACTTACAAAAATTTTTCCTAAGACAACCAGTTTATTGATAACAAAAAACAAAGTTCTGTTCATATATACCAAATTGTATTTACATGGCAAAACGCTTCATGTTTCCAATTATTATGTAGAGAACAAAGCGATAACTTCTTCAGTGAAAATGTATTTGTTGTTTTAAACCACATCCATTAAGTGCTGCTACAATCAAATCATCAGGCCTATGTTTCTTGGTGGTTTTAATTGTATTTAATAAACAAACATCCACCCTAATACTCCGAGAACTCAGATAGCAAATTTATTGGATTGTATTTAATTTTATTGTCAAGCCCTGTCATTTTAGCGCAATCAAAACCAAAATGATGTCCTAAAATTCAAGCCTGCTGATGTATTTTTTAGTTATCAGTGGGACTTGAGACAGAAGCTTAAGTATTGTTGCTGTTCAAACAAGTACAAAGGCAGCATTAACAGAAGCTGGATGTAGGCTAGAACGTAGGCTTATACTGTTAAAAAGATATTTCTTCCCACTTCTATTTAACAGTAAACAGCAGAAGCAATTTTTATTACAGTCATAAAACCTTATTACATGTGAAATAGTACAGCAGTTTTATTTGTTCCAGAAAATTTAAAGCATTTTATTCTTTCCTTCCTACATATCCCTCTGGCACCAAAACAATTTTTCAAATGCAATTATTGAAAGCATATTGTGCATAAGAGCTTATTTTTCATTAGCTGCCACTTCTGAAGATAAACCTTAATATGGAGCAGAAATTAATTTATTCACAAATGGCAACAATTGTACGCACAAAATATCTTCTATAGATTAGGCATCCATGATGCATATTGTTGTCAATGTAATAGTTTTAAAAATATAAATGGTTCAAAATAC